>NC_139662.1:2596983-2711983 GCF_951799395.1 Argentina silus
TCGCCCAGGGAGATGAAAGAGCTGGGATGGCAGACGCTGCAGCACTGTTTATCAAAGCCATAAGAGGCTCTAGTCACAGTGATGAACCCATCCACTAGCCAAATAGGACAGCTCATAGAAAACACATTCAGACAATGCAGCTAGACAGCCAGAGCTGGCGTCCCTGATCAATCCTATCTATACGGCTTCCATAGGCTAGATTATAAGTCGTGTTTCAATGTGTTGCTCTGTGGCTGTTTTTTTTTTTTTACAATCTCTTTATTTGTACTCACGTAGGAGTAACCAGTGGTAATTCTGCATGCCCTATGGATCACACTGTGTTATATAAATGACTGGATCAACAGTGGCTAGAGACGGATTGGTTTCAGCTTTTTAACAAGTCATAAATAAACAACCTGTAACTTTTCTGCTTCCGAGGGCCTTTCACAAGGACGGTTTTCACAGCAGCCGTGACCTCAGTTCTGGTTAAGAGTACATGGAAACAAAGGTGGAAATGGGAGATTGTTTGTGCCTGGAAGGAAGTGGAGTGTAATTGGCTATTACATTTTCATATCCATACATAGCTCACTCTCTCTTTCTTTCCCCATCTCCCTCCCTCCTCTCTAACCGACACGCATGCACACACGCACGTACACACACACACACACACACACACACACACACACACACACACACACACACACACACACACACACACACACACACACACACACACACACACACGCACACACACGCACACACACACACACACACACACACTCTCCAGTCGAGGGCCGGGTTGAAACCCAACACTTCAACTCCAGTTTTATAAAAATAAATAATTAGGTACAATGCACTGTTTGTGCTCTGCTCCCCCCTCCTCTACAGAAATGCTCATTTTCCCTGCTATGTTTTTCCTGCTTGTTTTAACGTTCCTTTTTCCATGCAGTCTCATACCACTTCCCACCAAAATGGGTCATTTTCATAACTCCCTGAGCTCCCTAAGCCAACATGACCTCGTTGTGTGTGTGTGTGTGTGTGTGTGTGTGAGTGAGTGAGTGTGTGTGTGTGTGTGTGTGTGTGTGAGTGAGTGAGTGTGTGTGTGTGTGTGTTTAAGAATGCAACCGTATGGGTGTTTTTAATTATGTCACTCTGCATGAAGATTTTTTCTTTTTTGTTGGAACATTTAGGTCATTCACAGCCTTCTTGACTTGGTGGTCTGTGTGTGTGTGTGTGTGTGTGTGTGTGTGTGTGTGTGTGTGTGTGTGTGTGTGTGTGTGTGTGTGTGTGTGTACATGCTCTTGCATAAACAAGCTGGTTGTACCATCTTACTCCATTGGAGGCAGCAAAGAGCAGACAGAGGGGCTTTGAGACAAGTTGGAACAAGCAGTTCATTCCATTCTATTAATACAATGCTTATTATTCTATGAGCTGGCATAAAAAAAACACAGCTTAGACTTCCATGGTTGACATTAATGGGCGTCTACCTCTTCCATAGGGGTAAACATATTGTCTGAATGCAAAGGAAGGCCATAAAGAGGGTCTTTACCTTTCGGTCCGATCCATGTGGATGAAAGGAAATGACCTACTAGCTTTTCAAAACATCCCTCTCCCTGGGTATGGTAGCCAGACCTCCAGCTCTGATTGGTGAAAGCTTACAGAAGTGTTTTAAGGCTCAGTGCAGATGTTATCACGTAGTAAGTGGTGGTAATGGGCTTCCAACTGTTTGTTTGAAGGGTTCAGATAATGGCAGGGATCAACTGATAAAAGCCTCTGCTGCGTACGTAGCCGTCAAGCGCTGTCATGGGGACACACATACACTGCACATAGACTGTTCCTCTCACACACACACACACACACACATCTTGGCCTCCAGAGGACATAAAGGCGACACTTATAGGCAGCTACAATATCTTCAGTAAGAATAATACATCGACAACTATAACTACAAGCGCAACCCAGAATACCCTTTCTCTCTCTCTCCCTCTCTCTCTCTCTCCCCCCCCCCCTCTCTCTCTCTCTCTCTCTCTGTCTCTCTCTCTGTCTCTCTCTCTGTCTCTCTCTCTCTCCCCCCCCCTCTCTCTCTCTCTCTCTGTCTCTCTCTCTCTCTCTCTCTCTCTCTCCTGTCTCTCCTGTCTCTCTGTGGAAAACAGGTATTTCCAAACCACCTGTGCCAACACTGCCACCGTGGGAGGTGCACCGACCTGTCGGCATAGCTGTCTGCGTGCACACCAAACAAAGGTAGGCGTGACCCTGGCTACCTTTCTCACAGCAATTACGCATGGAGCTCCAAGCCGGGCAAGAATGCAGGACTTTTAACAAGACACACAACCAACCAACCTCCCCTGCGAGCCTCTCCCATTATGTGGAAGGTATTTTCTCAGTCTAGCCTACAGACAGCTCTGACAACAATAAGAGGGCCTGTTAAGCCAACTCCTGGAGAATACAAACAGGACCCGTGGAATGTTTGAAGGCCTTTGTTTTCAGCACTAAACGTTTAAAAACCGAGGAAAGGGAGTGTGTCAGTAAAACAACTTGTAACACGCCTGTCTGAAAGGAATGTCAATCTATATCCTTAGACTTAGGTTAGGGCTAATTGTGACTCTGTGATCCCAAATTAAACCTTAACCCCGGCCCCATTTAAGCCCCCAACACAGCTATGTACTCCATAACCCTAGTGAATGATACTACTGCTAGTGTTGATATGTCAATTTCCAATATGGTTGTGTCATTTGTCCATCAGTGTATGAACAACAAATACATGGGATTGCTTGTGCTTACAAGTCCTTTGATACTTGCTTTAAACACTTGCCAGCATAAACCCGAGAAAATGCACTGACTCTGGTAAAGTAGAAAAAAGGGCTTAATTGCCAAAATGTCGCACTATCCCTTTAAGGAGATTTGGTGCATGAGAGGTGTGTTTTTAATTTCTACATGAAAGTGAGACAGAGAGGCTGTGTGTATGAGAGAGAGAGAGAGAGTGTGTGTGTGTGTGTGTGTGTGTGTGTGTGTGTGTGTGTGTGTGTGTGTGTGTGTGTGTGTTTTCCTAGCAGGGAGTGTTCTTGGATTCCACCACACTAGGACATTACCCCCGGGTGCTCTCTTTCTCTCCTCCTTTTTCACTCTCTCTCTCTCTGGTTCTGTGAAAATACCTTAAGGATTAGGTGGGCAGCGGTGGGGGGAGGTACTGATTGACGTCTGAAAGGCTGGGGAGGTGCTCAGGCATGCTGTGGGGAGAGAGAGGAGGACTGCACACAGAGGTAGGGGGGCTCATACAGTAGGCTTTTACTCAGCTGTTGCCACCCACACCCAATCCCCCCCCCTTCCCTTAGCACCCAGATACGATTTCAAATAACTTAGGCTTACCTTTACCCCAAGCCTTATCCTACCCTCAATGAAAACGCTCCTATTCTCATACCGCCACAAACACACACACACACACCCCCACCCACCCACCCAACCCACCCACACACACACACACACACTACGTACCTCTTCTGTGTGAATCAGACACAGACCCATTAAGGCACCCCACTCTGACATCCTGTTCAGAGAGTTAGTTAAGAGTCCAGCCATTACACTAAACAACAAATCAAAAACCCTCTCAAGCTCATTATACAACAAGAGAAAATTACCAACTGAAATTGCTTGGTTTTTTTGTATATAACTTGGTATCAATGTTTAACTTTCAGACAGGTATTCTGTTATAGAGAAAGGCTATAAATCAACCAGAAATGCCTCTTTCTCTATATCTGCCCACTTCAATATACACTAGTGCCCCCTGTGGCCATGTATGGACTCTAGACAGCTTTTGAGTTGCAAAAGAACCCATTTTAGCATTTTCATATACTTTGACATTCACACCATTCATCTCCTCATGTAGAAAGAATGTTGTTTTGTCTCTAATTTCAGACTTGTGGGGAGCCACCATTCAATGCTGTTTGGTGGTCCAGGGAGAATACAGGCCAGGGCATGTGGTCTCAACCACATCATCATGTAAGAGCATTGCATAAAGAGGGGAAAAAAACAATAAATAAGGAGGAGGAAAGATAATCAACTTATTGCTGGAACCCCTCTTTTTTTTCATTGCTTTGTTTCTGTCTTCCTATTCCTAGATTTCCATTTACACAAAATGACACATAATGAAGTGGATATTTAAAGAGCGCGGTTTCCTTATGAAATTTAAGAATCGTAAAATTGTGTGTAAAAAAAGAGAGGAAATGGGTCCATCGGGGTAATTGTAACAGTTGAAATGGAAAATGTTTAAAAGCGGAACAATTAAAGACACCTGTGTGTGCATGACAGACACACACACACACAGAGATGTATCTGTGGACATGGATTAAAAAGGGGATGATGACGATACGAAAGATGAACTTTACTTACAGAGTGCAGCCATCTCTTTGGGAAGGTCAGCGCCGAATCTCCCAAACAGGCTGCTATTGGCCAGGAGGTCGAAAGGGGAGTGGCTTCTCATGGAGTTGAAGGCAAATGGGTACACAGCAGGTGGGAAACCCGTCATGTGGCCCACCTGTCGTTCCCTGTTGGTAGCCATGGTAACAGAGCACCCAGAGACTCACAGTAGCGTAGTATTCCAGACAGACTTCTCAGGCCGCTGGTTAATAGAGTCTCACTCACACCACCTGGACTTCTCCGGAAAACTTGGAATTCCACTTCCTCCTAAGGTACTCAGGATGTAGGGCTGGGTGTGGACTGAGTGTTCTGATTGGTTGAGGAAAGTATTGGTTCCACCTCAGAATAGTCATACGATGTACCTTTAAGAAAACACAAAAAAGGAAAATTGTCATCATATGTCTACACAATTGCTTGAGAATAAGTACTTTTGATAATGTTGGCACACACCATCATGATAACATCAGTTGTTTCCAGATCATCCTCATATTCCACAAACACAGTTCACTTTACATCAACTCTGAAGTTGGATCCTTCGGAGTTCTGGGAAATCAAATTCCAATATTATCCATATTCCAAACAATATTTGAGAGGGATGTGCAAACTTCATAACAACTGAAAAACAGGTATGTTCAAAACGTGGGGTGGAGGGGAAGAGAAGAAGCGACAGAAGTCAACAGAAATGGAGATGTGAGACCCAAGGAGTGAGTTGTAGAAGAAAAAGAAAGAAAACCAAGTAGAGGGAAAGAAAATAATAGAGTAGTTTGGAAAAAGTTAGTGGAAGAGAGAGAGAGAGAACAAGAGAGAGGGTGGGAGGGGGGGAAAAGAGAGAAAAAGAAAGAGAGAGAGTGAGAGAGAGAGAGAGAGAGGGAGCTCTTTTTTTCTGCAGTTTTGAAAGGCTTCCAAACTTTTGCATTTCCAGGCTATGCCATATGATTTAAATCACCAGAACTCCACAATAAAGAGCTCCTCTGTTCATGCTGCCAGCCTAACACAGCAGCCTGCCTCTCTGCCTCACTCCCCCGGGACCAGAGGCCCAGACACGGGGTCCAAACCATGAGGTACAGAGAGAGAGGGGGGGGGGGGGGTGAGGGGGAAGGAGAGAGGGAGAGGGGGAGAGGGGGAGGCAGAAGGGAGAGAGTTGCCCGCCTAACTGTTGATGTCTCTTCCTCCATTTCTAACACTTTGTTTTCCTTGAAGTCAGACTCAAGTCTAATATACTCACATGAGAGAGTGGTGTGAGGCGGCTTGTTTTTGAAATGTGGTTTTTGAAAAAGAGCAGAGCCAAGGAATTCAACGCTTTTTTGGAACTGCTGTGGCTTGTGAAAAAAAAGGCAGGGAAAGATCTCGGTAATGAATTCGGTATAAACAAAGAAGAAAAAAAGATCTGAGGCTGAACTGCTGAACTGCTGAAGTGAGTGAAACCTACTGAGGCACAGTGACAGAGTCTGGGCACTGGGGGGCACTAAGGGGTGGCTCCCTGCCCAGGAAAGAGAAAAATCTTTCCACATACGCACTCACTCACTCACTCACGCACACGCACATATGACAAACACACACAAGCACACAAACAAACATGCGCACACACACACACACACACACACACACACACACACACACACACACACGCTCCAACACAGTTACACACACATGTGCAAGCACACACACACACACATGGTCCCCCTCTCTGCCTCTCTCTCTTTCTGGCTCTTTCTCTTTCAACAGAGCCAGTTAATTACACCCCACTGCTGCAGGCAGCTTCAAACCACCACTAATTTAGAGTTCCATTACAGTAAACTGTTCCACATGTGCATCCAGAGCCCAGGCAGGCTCGGGTGGCCACGTTTCAGGAAGGAGCAGCAGCCGATAGGCACCCACCCCCGTACTGCCAACACAGCCATACTGCCACCCCCCCCCCCCCGCCCCCCTCTCTCTCTCTCTCTCTCTTTCAACTGTTTCTCATCCACTCTCCACTCCATCAGCCCCCTCCCTCCCCCCCCCCCTCTCTCTCTCTCTCTGCTGCTTGTACAACTATTGCCATGACCCTGTGGAGACGTTCCACCAGTGTGGCCAACACACAAGAACATCACTCAAGATTTCACAGTGGGCCTAATGGGAGATGTCCAGACTGGAAAAACAAAAACTCCTAACAACACAGGCCCATAATCTGTGTGTTTCCGGTGTGTGTGTGTGTGAGAGTGAGTGAGTGAGTGAGTGTGCGTGTGTGCGTGTGTCTGTATGTGTGTGCGTGTGCATGTGTGGACTTGGCCTGCCTTTGCCCTGTTTGGGTATCTGCCTCATGAACTCGGCCTAGGCCCATAAAGTCAGTGTGTTCAGTCTACCAGTGCTGGGGGAGAGAGAGAGAGAGGATTACAGCACAGGGCATCACTGCAGGCATGTGCTGCACATATTCCCAGAGGAAGTCTGGAGGAGACAGAAACAGCGCCACATCAATCCATCCATGTGAACCTTCCAGCAGGCTGATGCTGGTGGAGGCAGCTCTGAGCGCCACAGTCTGCTGGGAAGAAGAGGTACCTGAACCCAGGGATCTGGAGGAAGGCACATCAGTCAACTGGTGAAGTGTCTTTCTGCATTCACACATATCTCAATACCTGTCGCTACCTTGGCTTTTATCAAAGCAGCAGCAGGAAAACTAGTGAGCAGCTGAAGCATGAGGGAGAGAGAGGGTGAGAGAGAGTGGTGTGTGGGGGGGGGGAGAAACAAAAAAAAAAAAAAGAATGAAAGAAAGAAAGAAAGAAAGAACGAAAGAAAATAACCAGGGCAACATTTAAAGAGGAACCCACTGAAAATTGATCCCTTCTCCCTCCCCAAACACACAATAATGAATTAATAAAAGACTTGGCGCCAGCGTTTTTTTAATGAGTCACATCAGCCGAGCAGCTTTTTTACAGACCCATTTGTGTTTTTTTATGTCCGGGCTGCCTGGGTCCTGTGGTAGGCTGAGCCCGCTTGGCGCAGTGGTTTGGGGCTATAAGGGGAGATGGGGAATTTGGAGTGACCTCATCCCCCCTCAGCCCGGGCCCAAATGGGCATAGAGGGCCTCCCCACTTCCCCTGAGCCTGGGGGGGCACATAGGAGGCAGCAGGCGGGCAGGCAGGCGTGTGGGCAAGCAGCCGGCTGCCGGCTGGTGTGGATATGGACCAGAGTGGGGACTATCCATCTTTTAGTACCCAGGAGGTACACTGTAGCATTTTAGTTTGCTTTAGTCTGTAAATACTGTAAGCAAACGTCTCAGCACTTTATCATGCTTAACAAGACAGATTGGTTACATTTGACATAATACATTGATCTAATCCAGAGAAGTGCTACAGTACGTAGTGAATGAAATCAATTTATGTTTTTGAGGTTAGGCAACACGATGAGGCAAGCAGAGAGAGAGAGACTGAGTTACTCTTGTTTAGTGAGGAGTTTGGTTTCAGCAGAGAGAGAGAGAGAGAGAGAGAGATGGAGTGAGTGAGAGAGAGCGAGAGAGAGAGAGAGAAAGAGTGAGAGAGAGAAAGAGAGAATTGTTCCCACAGATTAAATGTCAGTTAAACAAAGGATATCAAATCCTCTGTGAGCAAAACAACAATTGTGCCTTAACTGGTGTGATGGAACCCCTCTGACGATAAAGTGCTGCAATGAAACATAACAAATAAATCACAGCACCTCAGGAAGCCGTACACCACAGAACCCAAGGAGATGGTTTTTACTCAGCAGAAGAAACCACGGGTGATTACTCTGCGTATCTACTGTACTCCAAGGCTTCAGGGTGCCATAGCTGTTGTGTGTTTGTTTACTGTTTCTCAGTAAACAAACCAACTTTCTCTTCAGTCATACCTCACTCTCTGTGGTAACATAATAGCTAGTTTACGCCAGAACTTGATTTGTTATGTTAAGAACAGTATCCAATCAGCACTTTTTATTATTATTATTATTATTATTATTATTATTTTTCTAGTTATGTTTGTAAAAACATAACTGAATGTGGCTCTCCTCAACCGCCCCCCCATACACACACACACACGCTCCTACCATTTTTCATTTGCCATGGAGAAAACTCTACTCATAGAAAGGCAACTGTCAATCAAATGGGCAGACAGGCAAGTCAAAACCTTTACCTGAGGGACTTTTGGAAATACTCAAATCCCAGCCTCCAGATAGATGATCTAAGCCAATATCTACCATATAGCTAGGGAATGAAAGCTTGGCACCATCATCAAGACTTCTCTACTTTTCCAACACAGACTTGCCTACTCATGTTCATTGTTCCCAATGATGCATGTCTTCCATGCACCATATCTAAAAAGTGAACAAAACAGTATAGAACATGTTTAATTTATATTCAGCAGCAACAACACTGTAAAGTAACTCTGATCACGGGTCATAAATACAGCCAAACAAGGATAAGTAACCAGACCTAGTAAACACAGCTATTCTATTAACCATGGGAAACACTTTTCTAAAGCACATTCTAAAAATGCCTCAATTGGCCACATTAAGTCAACATGAAAATGCAATAACGAAACAGGATAATGAAACTGTAATTTGCTTGTGGTTGGCATGACAAATATTGGCTGTGAAACAGATATCGTCAACACAGTTTATAGGAGAGTTAAAACTGACAGCTCTGAGTCTCTGTACCAACAGCTTGTAAATAGCTCTCAGTGACTGACAGACAGATGAGCCACCCCCTCTAAACAGTCCCACATTCCATCAGCTCAAACTAGTTTGACATGGGCCTGCTCCTGGCACTCCAGAGAAATACTTTGCTTACAATAACAATAACTACTACCCTCTGAATATACCATTTGTCATTTACAAAAGGTAGTGTACTGTATTGTCTTTGGATATGTACTGGAGGGAGTGCATTAAGCAACTCTGTTTCTAGAACCATAAATCAACCTCATCACAAGTCAAGTGCCCAAATGTAAAACTTGTTTCTATTTTGGTCGGGGAACAGATTGTCTTCACTTGCGGTGCAAAAGAATATGGAAAGACTGAGAATTCACAGTGACATAAAACACTACGTGACAAGATGAAGTCATCCTGACAGCTCCTTTCCATGATGTGGGAGAACTCTTTGGAGTGCTTAACATGGAGACACCAAAGGGTTGAGGAATACACAAGAGAGAACACACCATTGGGATTTAGCAAAGAGAGGTGGAACATTATTTCTCATTTGAGATGAGAAAAAGAAAGAGGAGGAGACAGAGAGAGAGAAAGAGAGAGAGAGAGAGAGAGAGAGAGAGAGAGAGAGAGAGAGAGAGAGAGAGAATGGGGGAGCAAGACAGAGAGAGAGGGGACGATATGTAAAAGGATAACAGAAAGCTACAGTTGGTATTCCAAAAAAGGTCTAATACATTTAGAATAAGGCCTACCACATCCTGTGTTATTCAGTAATTATTGGATATATAATAAGCATATAAGCATATACGTTTACACTGTTTGAGTGATTAAGCAGTGAGCTGGTGACTGTGAATTTACAGCTCTGCTCAGTTCAGAGGGCTAACAGCTAACAATCAGTTTGTGTGTGAAAAGTGACGCCTAATGGATAGGTGTCAGTATCTCTGCTTCTAGCCCCAGGAGTCAGAGCTACACTCCAAGACAAGCAGGCACACATGCAAGAGTGAGCAAGCAAACACACGCAAACACACACACACACACACACACACACACACACACATGCACGCACTTGACACAGACATGCACGCACACAGACATGTACAGGTACGTGCAATATATATTTTAATGATCTTTGAAGGATCAGATCTTTGAAGTATGTCCACACTTAATTAGACATGCACACCTGCAAAAATAGACACAGGAAATCGCGAGCAAATAGTTTCCTTCTTAATTATACAGTAGTGATGGGGAGCCCCCCCATTCCCCTAAAACCACCTGTCCAACCCCTCCCCACCACTTGGACCTAATTGCTATAAAAATTCCTGAAAGAGACAGGAATCAACAACTCCCAGATTTATGCCTCAAAGTCATGCCTAACAAAAAGGTTCTGTGGAAAGATAGATCTTACAGGGATACAGCATCTTTGGCTAAGTAGTTTGTACTTCCTTTTGATGCTCAAATACAACCCAATTTTGAGTTAACCTGGGAAAATAATTACCTATTTGAAAGTAGTTTTCAGTTCAAACAAGCTTTCTCTGTGTGCAGTGAATATTATATATATATATATATATATATATATATATATATATATATATATATATATATGTATTTTTTTTTTGTTTTTTTACATATTCCAGAAAGACAACAGTTTTGATTGTTGATTGATTGTACAGCCCAACATTCTAAAACATTGAACCTTCATCTGGTAGCATGAGAGAAATGTATTGTTCTCTTTGGGCTAACACCAATTAATGCAACTGGATACATTGATTAACAACCTGCCTGCATAGTTTGCTTTCCACAATTAGTATCGAAACATGAGTATTTTTTTGTAGTGTTTTTACAGTATTTCTTCCTGATATGAATAGTACTCTTGATGACCAGTGGTAGAATAGTGTCTCAAATAAGAAAAGAAAAACATACACCACTATCATTTTGGACACCTTTTGTTTTTTGCATTTGACTGTCATGAATCATTGATTGGAAGAGGCTAAATACAGACCTAGCCTAATTGACACAAACCACCTTACAACTCAAGTGTTCCCCATTTTTATTTTGAGTAGGGAAATTGTCTGTGTCACTACTGCTCCTAATAAATAAAGAATAAACCTTGCAGCAGAGTCCTTTGTCTTTGCTCTTCTGGTCTAGGCTACTGTACACCCCAGTCAGACACTGGATGTCTTAACTAGTAGTCCGTGAGACATCAAAAATAAATATTGGGTATGTCTGTGAGCAGGCTGCTGTAGTCCACAATACTCTTTGATAATGTGCAACACACTAAGCCATGAAAGTGTAGCTATAAAATAGTGATATTATAAATAGGGATATTATAACCTGCCTAGATGAACTCTTATGTATCAATTTACTTTTATATTCTCAAAAAAAAAAAAAAATCCTGTCACATCTTGACATGGCATGCAAAAGGCACTGCATACTCAAACCTACTCTGTGTGGATGTGTCCCCATCTCTCCAAGGAAAAATACCCATGGGTGGAGCACTGAGAGAAAGAGCAGAGTGATATGATTCTGTCTTAGTGATGATTTCAACAACAAAAGAAATACACCAGATGTGACTCAGAAGTCAAAAGGATAGTGAGACCATATGACAGAGAGGCAGAATACACTGACATCATGGGCCATAAACAGGCCTCCTTCCAAATGTCCTTGTATCCGGACTTCTGGAAGGTCCAGAGAGAGAAAGAGGGAGAGAGAAAGTGTACAGGTGCAGAGTCGTGGCAGCAAAGGAACAGTTCACAGTGCTACCTGTGCTTCCTCAACTGGACAGAGGCTTATTCAGCCGCTGGGACCAGATATCAAAGCACTGTGGAAAACACACACACACACACACACACACACTTTTAATCAAAGGGGACATGTTCAAAAAGAAAACATGGATGATAGCTAGCTGTTTGATCGCTCTCCGATAGTCAAATCATGCAGCACTAAATGTGCCTTCATACCTGTCCACTAGCATGGCGCTGCCTGTAACAAGTGGAACCTGTTAACCTGGCAGCCTGTGCCAGGACAAGTATAAAACCTTTACTGACACCCCCAGCTATGAGACAACCGCAATAAACTGACAAGTAAACTAAGCCCAGATTTAGAGACACACCTCAGTCCACAGGCATCAGCCTCTGCTGTTCAGAAGGTGGAAGACAATACTCGCCTGCTCACAAGTGTTGTGGTCATAAGGTGGAAAAAGCAGGTCAAGGATGGGTCACTTTTCTACACATGCATACAAATCAAACAGAATGCAAGCATGTATCCACTTACACAGACACACATGCTAATAAAAATACTACAGGCACTGGGTAACACATTAAACAGTCGCTAACTGCATGCACGCACGCACACACACACACACACACACACACACACACACACACACACACACACACACACACATACACACACACACACACACACATACACACACATACACACACACACACACACACACACACACACACATTTACAAAACACATACTCACAAACTCTACACACAAAAACATCAAAAAACAGACACAGAAATAAACTCTCAAACACATGCACACAGACAGACACACACTGAAATAAATGAATACATGAGAGGGGAAACCTGTGCTCACACACAAAAAAAAACCTGGTCCAGTTTATGGAAACCGTGATCAGCTTTCTCTATGTGCCTTGCCTCGCACTCTCAATCTCTGTCTTCAATTAAAGCTGTCGACAATTTCTTTTTAAGCTCTTTAAAAAAAAACTGTTTCTCTTTCACTCTGTCTTGTTCTCTTAAAGCAGAGAGGACAGAAAAATAAAGTAAAAAAAAGAGAGAAAACAGCAGCTTATTGTTTGAGAAGTTGTGTGTAAGTACTCACCCAGTCAAATGTTGATCTGGCAGACAGATAGATGGAGTACTTGTCCAAACAGACTGATGAGCAGGGGGAAAGGAGTAGAGGAGAGGTTTGTGTACTTCACATCAGAGTTCCTTTGACAGGAAAGACAGAGCAGCAACTAGTTTCTCTCACTCACTCCCCCTCCCTCTCCCTCTCCCGCTCTCTCTCTCTCTCTCTCTCTCTCACCTTCAATCTGTCTCTCTCTCTCAACACAGGCACACTCTCTCTCCGTCTCTCACACTAAGAAATAATTATGCTTCTCTGATTCATAAACCCTGCCTTTGTCACGTGACCCAACACTTCAAATATACAGCACATTTTTTCACAAGCCACAAAATGCCTAGAGGGAAGAAAAAGGCCCAGAAAGCTTAAGTTTCTGTTTTTAATTCTCTCTCTCTCTCCCGTTCTCTCTCTGTGAATTCTCTTTTTCTCCCCTCCATTTTCTCTCCCTTTTACAACAATTTCCCTGCTGTGAGTATGTATCTACAAACGAAACGGTAGCACAGATAAACACAGAGACAAAATATCAAAGAACACCGCTACGAAACTCAATATATATACAGTATATGTGAATACTTTATATAGCTAAAGACTAAATATCTGCATAGACTTTCCCCTCAATCTGTCCCCTACATTTGTTCAGCAACCGGAAAGGAATTTGGGAGGTTGTGTTGTACTGTATGTAGCGTGTGCTGAAGTCCGTACAGATACTTTCCAAATCCAACTTTCTCAATGTAAAGCAGTGTAAGTATCAACACCTGGCATGCATTGCCAAATGTCAGTCATTCCAGTACTTTTTATATTTTTGATATATTTGACTAATAATACGTATCTAACCACTATAAATCAAAGTATCACTGTAATCTCCCTTTTACATCTGTTCAAGTGTGAGTCTACATGCAGTGGTAGTATAGGCAGGCAATAGGGGAAGTCCCCAGCAAGATGGCAGAGCAGCAGTTTTGGGTGTGCCCCTGAATGTGCCCCTCTCCATATGAGATCATACAGTATGTTTCAGATCTCTGTTTGTGTTTGTTCAGCAGTTTGTGGTTCTGGGTGTGCGCCTCAGTGCCGTTTTCCAATGTGATGTTCTTGTTTTGATTAAAAAGGCACCCCAAACCTCAGTCCTTTGACACACCTCAACGGGCACCTTCACCTATTGACTGTTGCTTCTGAGCTCAGTTAGAGTATGAGAGAAAACTCTAAAGGGCTTTTGTCTATTGCTGTTTTCCCTTTGCACTGTTGTTTAATAGCACAAGCTTATATGATAGAAATAGATGTACTGTTTCCTCTACATATATTGTAAATCACCAAACATATCTAATACTGATGTAAAAAGAAAAAACAGACACTTCACTCCGAAATTTCTCAGATGTCTTCAGACCTCAGAATTGGTCTAATGTCAAGATGAGTGCATGTCCCACACAATTGGATGGGTTGATCCAGCTACAGTATATGCCTCAACCCCAAATTAATGGAAAAGATAGTACTGAATAAATGATATGGTGCTTATCTTTTCCACTCATTTGGGATTGAATCATAAAGCTGGATCTTCATATCAGATGGCATGGAACATTAACTCATCTTGACATTAGACCACTTTTGAGTTCGGCAAAATTCATACAATTTTGATTAAGCAGTCACTTTAAGTATGACAACGCATGAACCTTAACCTTCCCCCAAAAATATCACATCTGCCATAAAACTGCACTGTCCTAAACCTGACCGTCAACATTTTGCTCCATGGAATTGCCTGTTTGGACCATAGGTTTATAATTCTACTTACTACAATACTTGCTGTTGCCCTAATCCTCATTGACTAATATTATCTCCTCTACCTACCCAAATATTCCTCGTAAACTGCTATGTTAGTTCCTTCTCCCTGAATCTCTTGCACTGGCCTGTGATAGTGATAGTCCATGTCCTCACATACCCTGACCTCAATATGTCTCCTTAATCAAATCATGTCCATGTCAGCCATCATAATCACATAAAAGCTCTGCTTCTTCGGTCCAGCCCTGTGTCCCTGTGTGCTCATAACGTATACAGACCTGGATTGTTCTGCATTTGGAGGAATAGTCAATGGAAATGCATCTATACCATGATGTCGAATGACTGATACATACAGTAGGTGACATAGCATAAGTCAATGGACAGGCAGTTAGAAAGTCACTGTACAAGGTTGGTACCAAATCCTTACACATGAGTGGCAGGAAGTGGTTTTCTAAACCACACAGCAAAGTGCACCAAAACTTAGCTGATCTTTATCAAGTTTACATTTAGGTGTTGCTTAAAGTAAAGTCAACAATTACTACTAAATGAATAGCCATGTAAATATTGACATTAGAGATAACACTAAATGCTTCAAGTTATTTAATTTCTCATCATTTCTATGACTCTTACAACAAAGCCAAACATAATATGCTACCATTAAACAATAATATCAGCTTTGTAATTAACATAAAAATGTAGAGTGCCATCACAACTAAAGATGTACAGTATATGGACTTGTGTGTGTGTGTGTGTGTGTGTGTGTGTGTGTGTGTGTGTGTGTGTGTGTGTGTGTGTGTGTGTGTGTGTGTGTGTGTGTGTGTGTGTGGCCAGTAGCAGCAGGGAGGTCAGAGGTTAGGAGTGTTTGTGTTTCAGTGTCAGTGGAGTGTGCTGCAGGGTGAGATTTATGATCTTTGTGTCTGGGAGACTGCAGAGTGGGGGATAATGAAGATAGATCAGAGTGCTATCTCTTGCCCTCTCTCACTGGGCAGCACTGGGAAAATGGCCCATAGCCCCATCAGTATTGGGTTATAATTTGCTCATGGCAGTGACATCATAGCCACCATACTGGAATCATTAATCCTGACACGGTTGTCTGTGACAATGAATCTACAGTCTAGACAATGCCACAGTATATGGACTGTCATTGTGTGTGGCTTTGTCGACTGAATGGGTGTATTTTTCAAGACATGCAATATTCATGAAAATAGTGTGCTCAAGCTTGTGTTTCCACTTTAGAGTCTACCTATTTGCATTTGAGAAACCATAGTAGTGTATAAGCCTGGGGCTGGCTGGCAGAGTGAGGGAGGGTTAGAAAGAGAAAGAGGGAGGGGTTGAGGGGGGAGAGGGGGGAGAGGAGGTTAGAAAGACAGAGAGGCAGGGGTAGAGGATGTTAGAAAGAGAGAGAGGGAGGGGTAGAGGGGGGAGAGAGGGTTAGAGAGAGGGGGGGTTAGAAAGACAGAGAGGGAGGGGTAGAGGGGGTTAGAAAGAGAGAGAGGGAGGGGTAGAGGGGGGAGAGAGGGTTAGAGAGAGGGGGGGGTTAGAAAATGAGAGAAGGAGGGGTTGACGGGGAGAGAGAGTTAAAATGAGAGGGAGGGAGAGAGCGTTAGAAAGAGGGAAAGGGAGGTGTTGAGGGGGGAGAGAGGGAGAGAGAGGGAGGGGTGGAGGGGTAGAAAGGGAGGGGTGGAGGGGAAAAAAGGGCCGGTGGTGGCTGCGGCAGGTTTTAATCAGGAACAAGATGCCTATAATGAGATCACTATTTCCCTGCATTCAGATTGATGTCATGTGAAGTTTGGTGCTGCACTGAGACATGTTGGGGACGCAAGGCAGGCACGCGCACTCCTGCCAACCCACCCTCTCTCTAACACACACACACACACACACACACACACACACACACACACACACACACACACACACAGAAATAATACACAAAGGCCTACACACACACACACACACACACAAATATACACTTACTCACTCACTTACACATAGTCAGTTTTTAGTTACAGAGTTAAATACACATCCTGTGAAATAAAGGAGCTCATTCATTCGGCCTGGCAAAACGCACATAGTCCAGTCCAACTGCCATGAAGTAAAAACATACGCAGAGGAATACAACTCAAAGGTAAATGAGATGCTTTAGGAGCAAAGGAGAATTGTGTGGGTGTTAGTCACAGTTCCTTACAGTCAAGTAAGCATGTTTGTAACACTGTGAATGAACAAAGCTCATTGAGGGTTTACTTTACTGAGAGATAGAAAGAGGGAGAGTGTGTGTGTGTGTGTGTGTGTGTGTGTGTGTGTGTGTGTGTGTGTGTGTGTATGCCTGCGTGTGTGCGAGTGTGTGTTGGGGTGTAATGTCAGGTTGTCCACACAGTTAGCGCCATGTGTGCCAGTACATGAGCACATAGCCTATTCCCTAACATGTGTGTCCAATGAAAGGTGAATGGCTCTCCTGTCTATACTTTCTTAAAAAATCAGCCATGATGTCACCATGAACCCTCTCTGAACCCACCTCTGTCAAAAAGTATTACTCTAGCGCTCCCTCTTTCTGCCTAATTTTTTCTTTCCACCTCTCCCTCCTGTACTCCGTTCTGCCTCTTGCTTTGCCTGAATTCAGGAAAACCACATTCTTTTTCTTTCCTCTTTTCATTCTCTAGTATTCTTCCACTTCCCCTCCCCATCTCTCTCCCTCTCTCTCAATCGAGCGCAGGCGCACTCTCTCTCTGGCTAGCTCACTCTAATTGAATCACCACAAGTGCAGCCCACTGCCAAATGTGCCAGGATGTTCTGATTAAGATAGACTTTGTTTAAGCAGTGGTTTTCCAAAATTGCTCCGAGTGGTGGGGAGAGAGAAGACGGCTATAGCAAAGAAAGACAGAGTGGGGGAGGAAGAAACTGAAAGAGGGGAAAAAGAGTGAAAGAGTAAGAACACTGGGGAAGAGAGGGGTGGTGGGGGCAGCTAGAACGCAGCCAGAGAGCAACATATTGAAGTGATTCTGTAATTACTGAAAATCTCTGAGCTCAGAAGGAAAGGTCCTCTTTTCCATTCCTCCTTCCCCGTGCATAAAACTGACCTTGTGAGAAAAAAGGGATGCTGAAAAGTTCAGGAATACTGAAAAGTAAAAGTTGGTCTATGACTTTCTTTGAATTAAACCCATAGGCCTACAGGAGAAGTAGGTCCTTCTTTGGTCAATGTGACATTACTGTAAAATAGTTACAGTACACTTGAACCAGTGCAACCAACTGATCATTGAAAAGGAGGAAAACTGTAATACCATACTCTCTTGAAATCATTTTCCGCATTCTTCAGTTATTCACTGTGTTTTCTTAAGCTTAATTACCCATTCTATAACCAATCTAAACAAACTGTGAGGCTCAGCTTGGTATAAACTTGTTAAATCTCTCATCACCCACAGCTAAACTGGCAACAATTCACCAGGGGAAAACAAAATGCTTGTGTGTGTGTGTGTGTGTGTGTGTGTGTGTGTGTGTGTGTGTGTGTGTGTGTGTGTGTGTGTGTGTGTGTGTGTGTGTGTGTGTGTGTATGCGTGCAAGAGAGAGAGAAAGAGAGAGAGAGAGAGAGAGGGGGGGGGGGGGAGAGAGAGAGAGGGGCAGACAGACAGACAGTGATGACTGTCTATTTAGCCTCAGGCACAAGGTGTTTTGCAGGTGTGTATGTTGGCAGCGACTTCTGTTCAGTCCCCAAACAGTGCTAGCACCCTGTAATTATCTACATGCCCTGCCATATTCTCATGACATGTGCGTGATTCGTCCAAACACATCATTATTTCACGTACTCTGAATATGAGACATCAAATTAACCTTGGCAGGCGCTCGGAGATTTATGTAAAGCGTTCCTGTACGCCTTACGCATTGACACATACACCGACACGATGCCGACTACAGTCATCTTGAGAAGCTTGAAATTCTAAATAGACTATGGGCCCAGGCCAATGCACTTACAATAGCGGCAAACGCCTGCAACACTCAAAGTTGATTAGAGAAAAATGTCAGCATGTGTAAAAGACACTGGGAATCTTCAAAGCTGTGTATACAAACCCAATTCGGTAAGGCATCTTAAAAGACCACAAATCAAATACAGCATACACTTCAGAGCTATACACGACTGTAAATTATTCTACATAACTCATGTTAAGATATTGTGTGCTCAATTACCTTCTTTATCTGCTCAATTACCTTGGTTACCATCTCGACCATCATCCCGAAAAGAACGAATCTTCAACCAGCTCGCCACGATGGGCGTTGAGGCAGTACATATGCAATATGCAGCTATCTGGTTCTCTCTAGCGACAGAAAAACGAACTGCATTTAATACTGGTTGAAAGACCTTTTTATAACACATGCCTACTAAGGGTATTCTTATTAAAATAAACTGAAGCTAAATGAATTCATCCACAGGCCAATATCTAATGTAGTGACCCATAATTAGGCTTTGAACCATTTTATTTTATTTTATTTTCACTTCAAAAACAAGATAGAATGAAAAACAAGGTGAGTAGTTGAGAAAAACAAAACACATAAAACCATTTGTGAAACACTAATTGATAATCCACCTATGTCCGTGGGAATAGTTTACCAAACTAGACCTATAGTTTAGTTTAGTTCAGTTTAATCCGGTTTAGTTGAAGATCTAGTTGTTGAAATGGAAAAGAAACTGACAGTTTATACACTTACAGTGCCCTACATAAGTATTGGATTCTTTTAGCTCTATACTCCCAACAGTTTAGATTTGAAATCAAACAATTACTATGGGGCCAAAGTAGATTCACAGCTTTAATTCAAAGTAAAACATTTTCCCCCGATTTCAGGGCTCCAAAGTATTGGAGTACAGTATTAGTAAACTAATAACTTTCCAAGTGTTGGAAAAAATAATATAATGTCCAAATAAAGTGCTCATGTTTAGTATTTGGTTGACAATCCTTGCATGCAATAACTGCCTGAAGTCTGCAACCCATTGATCCCACAACACACTGGGTATATTCTCTGGTGATGCTCTGCCTGGCCTGTACTGCAGCCATCTTCAGTTGTTTGTTTTGAGGTCTTTTGCTTGAA
This sequence comes from Argentina silus, assembly GCF_951799395.1. Classification (NCBI taxonomy): domain Eukaryota; kingdom Metazoa; phylum Chordata; class Actinopteri; order Argentiniformes; family Argentinidae; genus Argentina; species Argentina silus. The sequence goes on from NC_139662.1 coordinate 2,616,717, forward strand.
ATCTTATCATCAGGAAATTAAATGCATGTTTAATTGGATTTACGTAAATCTGAAGAACTTTCCGCTTTTTGGCCCTGAAAAACTCCCTAGTTGCTATGGCAGTATGTTTGGGGTCATTATCTTACTGTATGATGAAGTGCCATCCAATTAATTTGGAGGTATTTGCTTGCACTCGAGCAGACAATACGTTTATATACACTTAAGAATACATTCTACTTCTGCTGTCAGCAATACCATCATCAATTAAGACAAGTTAGCCAGTTCTTGTGGTGATAACATGTCCAAACCATAGCAGCCCCACCACCATGTTTCACAGATGAGGTGGTATGCTGTAAATCGTGGACAGATCCTTTTTTCTCTAAACGTTCCTCGTCACTCGTGTACATGATAATATTTGTCTAATATGTCCACAATCCCGTTTTCCAGACCTCTGCAGGCTTTTTAGGTACTTTTTAGCAAACTGTAACCTGATCCTCCTTTTTGAGGATAACTAGTGGTTTGCACCTTGCAGCAAAGGCTTTGTAGTTTGGCAGTTGACGTATTCTGCGGATGGTAGTTTCTGACACATTCACCTACCTCCTGCAGAGTGTTCCTGATCTGTGGAACAGTTGTTTTGGTTTTTTTCTTAATTATGGTGAGCATTCTTCAGTCATCCACTGTAGTCTTCGTTAGCCTAGCAGCCCGTTTGCGATTGCTGAGCTCACTTTCAACCTCATAATGGCTTCCTTGACTCTCATTGACATCTCTTTGGTCCTCATGTTGACTGACACCAATAGCAGACTCCAAAGGCAAATGCAAAGCCCAGAATCAGTACTAGACATTGACAGCTCTCTTATGCCTGCACAAATGATGTGACGGAACACACCTGACTACACAGAAACACCTGTCAAACAAATGTTCTAATACTTTTGGTGCCCTGAAATAGGGGGACTATGTATAAAAAAAGGTTGTAATTTCTAAATTGTAAAACAATCTGAAAAAAGAAAACATTGAAGCTTAGAACCTCTATTTAACCTCATAGTAATTGTTTGATTTCAAATCCAAACTGTTGGATTATAGTGCTAAAAGAAGACAAAAAGCTTCCTCTTTCCAATACTTATGTATATTGGTCTTGATACTTGGTCTGTCCAGTTAACAGATGGGGCTGGAAAAATGTGACTATGGCTACTCTCAAATTCATACACAGAGCAATGCATACTAACAGTCCATAATATTGAAATTATAGTTTTAAACATGTCTATAGCTATAAAGTTTTTGTTTTCAATAAACATTGTTTACAAATAATGAAGTTAAATAATCTGAGGCCTACATTTTCGGTTATGATCAGTTAAAACAGTTGCACTTAGTTTAATGGTACTTATAAGTCATATTCTTCTAGACTCAATGGGTATATCGTTAATTGAAATCACTATTGAACAGCAGAAGAAATTCCAGATTATGCCTTTAACAATGAACAATGAAAATGAACAACTCTACGAGGGGCGCCTTTCTATTACAAACCAGTCGGGGGTTCATGTCTGTTCCAATAGGACGCAGCTCAGAAGGTCAGAATAACGCATCGCAGAGATGATATATTACGACCACAAGAGTATATGTAACACAGTCTCAGTCAATCATTGTATCCTAATGGGTCTTCTCCGTCTTATGTAAAATATAATGCAAGTACAGGGCCCCTTCAATTTAAATGTAAATGTAAAATATGCTATACACTTCTACAGTACATTTCTACAAATACATTTTTAACATACTCTCTACTCACAACTCCCTGTCCCTGTCTCTGTCTATGTCTCTTTCTCAAACACACACGCACGCACACACACACACACACACACACACACACACACACACACACACACACACACACACACACACACTTGTTTATATTTCACTCGGACACATGATCTGAACGATTGCCATTGTCCATTATGTATACCATTAATTTCAAGTGGCCGAAGCAGTCACGGTGAGCCACGCCCATTGTCCATGTGCTTCACCCCCACCTCACCATCCCTTCTTATCACACACTCCGTGTTTTGCATAAAATGTGTGTCAGTAGGCCAGCGCTTTCCCCTGCACATGCAGAGTGCACATGTAGCGTGGGCTTACTTAACGCATCAAACTCCCCTCAGCTCTTATACCCGCCAATGAAAACGCACCAAAGACTAAAGGAGGGAGAGACTGAAAGGAGTTCGCAAGATAATATAGAGTGAGCTGAATCACCACCAAACAGACACAACATAAGTTGAGGGGACATAAAAGCAAGTCTCATTTCTCAGTCACCTGCAAACGTGATTAATGTTTAAAATAGTTCATTCTCGGAGATGCTGAATTTCTGGAATTTGTCAAAATCACTTGCTCTCTTCTCGTGAAACATCACACCAGCTGAACCAAGCAACTCAGCGCAGAGAAGATCCAGGTAGCTTCAAAGCCGAACCGCTCCACCACACCTGAGACAGTTGGACATAGCTGCGTATAGTTTACAGGGAAGTTTCCCTGTAGTTTGTCATATTGGCACGATTACCTGATATCTTGCGCTCTATGGGGCAAACATTTTACTCAGGTATTTTGTGACTCTCTCTCGACTTTTGCTCCAGCGTATTGACATTCAGAAAGTCGATCATAATTCATCAAAGAGAAAACGACACATCAAGAAAGATGGATAACAGTCCCGGTGGTAAGTAGGCCTATTATGATGACAATGACAATATATGTATTATTTCCATTAGTTGTTATTTTCGCATATTTCCATATATAGTTTCACCTGAATTTAGCCTACACATAGAATATGTTAACAACGTAGCTATTATTGAATAGAGATGCAGACTGAGTGTACAATTTGGGAACGGTGCATGGTGCATTGGTTGAATTTAAAGGTTAGCAACACACCGTTATTGCATTGGTCCCTCTGTGTAATTGTGTGTATGCGTAATTGCGCGTAATTGTGCGCAACGTTTGAAATGTTCTGCAAGATTAGGCTTTGGTCCTGGTTTGGAAGAGAGAAGCTTAGACATCTCTAAGAACAATAATGAAATTGAAAACGATATGCAATGATGTTTGGGAGGTTACGATATAGTTCTTTTTGTGGAGTTACGAGATATTAACGAGAAAAAAACGTAACATTACTTATTCGGCATCGTACTGTACTCCCATAAACGCAATAGGATACATTTTGTTTGATATTAGTGTTCGTTTAACATTCATGTTTTATGTTTTGCGAGTCCACTCTAGGAGCTGTCGCTTAGATCATTAAATGATGTGTGACAGTGTATGAGGTTGACTTCTTGGCCACTTCCTGTTCATCCTCATGAAAACCAACTCGTGTAGCTACAGTCGCTGTCAGCGTTCTATGTGCATCATTTATAGTGCTTTGTTTTCACGTGCTTTCTCTACCACTGTCAGATATTTCCTTCTCTGTCATGTTTGCGTTCACAGACAGTTGGGGCAGCAATAGTGGTTGATGATACAAAGTTAATCACTATGGGAAGTTCAACAACAGCATTAGCGTTTCTCTGAGGTCAGCCAAAGTGCACATGGTCACGATTTCTGTCTACCTATTCCACTCTCCCTTGACACGACTGGTGATTCATTTACACTAGCTGCAGTCACGTTCCAGTACAGGTGATGGAATTGGGTTGAGTCTGTAGGTCAGTTATCTGCAGAGGGCAATATACTGTACTTGCTTGTTGTTGTAGCGCAGCTGAGCAGTCAAACTTAGTCACTCGATTATGGTTGTCAACAAATATGTGTTTCGAATTGTTTGGTAACATGTGCAGGCCGAGTTAGGGTGCCAAAAGTCACGAGGCAATGATGTCTAATATCTGCATCCATGAGTTGAAAACCCCATGCAAAACCAATGTATACCTCAAAACCAGGCCATAACAATGTCTGGAAACACTATTGTTTTAACATAATATCATCATATTTGGTGAGGGCCTGTTTCACTGTTTTTGAGACAGTACCTTCCATAAAACATTAACGCTCTTGCCACCATCCATTTTTTGCATGCATTCCACTTGAGCTTGAGGCTGGTTTCTACGGTTCGATTTTGACTATTGATTGCCCTTGACTGATGTTTAAAGCCTTGGGTGATTGGGGTTAGTTAGTTAGACATTGATGTCTTTATTTACCCTGAGTAAATAACATAAAATGGTAATACAGTTCATACAAGTATTTCAACTACATGATGATCACATGACATTGAGAGGGTCACATGACACCTGAGCTAGTTGACCCAGATCCCCCTACTCACCTGCACAGATAGGCAAGCCTCACTGAACAGTTCACAAAATAGAACTTTTCCTGTGAAATGAAACAGGTCAATGATCAAGAGTTGGTATCTCCTTGTGTGGGTGCAGTGAGCTATCAAATGTGCCCACTGTATGTCAATTAAAACCTAAAACCTAGAGCTATTGTCTCAATACTAACAGTAGTCGATCCAGTTTTGCGATTCAGTATTGGCTACTGGCTCCATGAATGATTGCGTGCGTGGGTCCAGTGATGCTGGTGCACTGTCAGACCACCCCCACCCTCCCTATATATAACATGCTGCTCTATTTAATTCTCCTCTTTAATTATAACAGAGGTAAAGCCTCCGGCGGGGTTTATACATTCTGAGTACTGGTGGGAGCGTAGCGCAATATCTTCCCACTGAATGCACTCCTCGCATCTCACATCGTCCTCACGTGGATGCACTTGCTGAGCCGCGTGCGGCGCGTGATTCCCAAGCCCTCCCTCCAGTTCCCCTCTCTCACGGACACTTCTGTGTTGATGCTGCCTGCGGTGATGGAAAAGGGGAGGTTGGTCAGTGGGTCAGCGATTTCATGCATTCATTTTATCTCATGTCACGTTTCCCTGCCTCATGCACTTTTTATATTCAAAGCAAATGTATTATTTGTATCATAAGTCCCAGTGCCATAGCTATTTTGATTTAGACCCCGACCGCAACATCTGTCCCAAACTCAAGGTTCAGCGGGCACATCCGCTTACTAGAGTATATTACAGCTGGAACGTGACATTCCCCTTCTCTAGTGGCCATGGTCCCTTTAACCGCTGCTTTCTCAAAGTGATGTTGAAAACGATACAGGATTAACGGTGACATGCAGTGCATGTTCATATAATGTTCATGGTTGAGATATAGTCATTAATCCTGTGGTACGAATTTAATAAGTGCATATTTGGGGCTGAGAGTGCTACTGATGCAATTCGTCCTACAATTAGAGTAGAATATAATACATCTATGAATATGCATAGATATACAAATATATATACACTCTCTGAGGACTTTATTAGGAACACTATACTAACACTGAGTAGGGCCTTCCTTTGCTCTTAAAACCGCCTCAATTCTTCGTGGCATTGATTCCACAAGATGTTGGAAACATTCCTTTGAGATTCTGGTCCATGATGACATGATTACATCATGCAATTCCTGCTGTGAATCTCCCTTCTACCACATCCCAAAGGTGTTCGATTGGATTCAGATCCGGTGACTGGGAAGGCCACTGAAGAACACTGAACTCATTGTCATGTTCATGAAACCAGTTTGAGACGACTTTTGCTTTGTGACATGGTGCATTATCATGCTGGAAATAGCCATTAGAAGATGGGTAAATTGTGGCCATGGAGGGATGCACATGGTCAGCAACAATACTCAAATAGGCTGTGGCATTCAAGCGATGATTGATTGGTATTAACAGGCGTTAAAGTGTGCCAAGAAAACATTCCCCACACCATTACACCACCTCTACCATGAGAAGGTGTACAGGTGTTCCTAATATATATAACAAATATAATACTTGCAATTCTTCTATAAAGATGCAATTATTTTCATATATTCACCACCACTGAGCTCCATTTTATGTAAGTTGAACCTAGACGGTAAATAAGGATATATAGTATTGCAACAGCAGCCTTTGGAGAGCACGTCTTTATGCCATTCCATTGATGTTGCTTTGAAATTGACCTACTTACCCTAGCAAGGTTACTGGAGTTTGTTGTGATATGAAAATGCTCCTCATGGGTGAATGGTGTTTACAATAATGTATTACTTGACACCACATCATCCTTTATTACCATGCATTTTATACTTCAATTTGGATTCTGGCCTCAGTCTTCTACTTTAAAATCACTTTATAATATGGTCTATAAACATTACACAGTCCCCCACCACACCACCACCCACCCCTTCATGGCCAGACTTTACAAAACAAGGATAGGCAAACAACCTTGCCAGGTGTGTGTGGCCCTCTGTTCCAGCCCCAGAGCGGGGAGAGCAAGCAACAGGAAGGGAATGGAAGGGGAGAGGAGAGGAGAGGAGGAGGAGGGAAGGAGGAGGGATTGTTGTGCCTGTAAAGTGCTCACGTTTCTCTGCCTGCCTCTACTCACTGGCAGATTAGGGATTGCAGGGATAGACTAAGCTCACAAATGGCTGCCTGCCTTGGACCTGCTGATTCTTCAATTGAAGCTAGTGTTTGCCACTGACCTCAATTTTAAATGGCTTGTTCAAGTAACTGCATGGCTCTTCTCAGGGTTGCATGGGGCATCCTCTGGAGCATGCTATCTCCCTGGGTAAACATCAAGACTATTCTGATATTAAATCCCCATGCCCCCTATGGTTTAGGCCCATGGTCTTAAGAGCAGTCTTCTGTGTGTGTGTGTGTGTGTGTGTGTGTGTGTGTGTGTGTGTGTGTGTGTGTGTGTGTGTGTGTGTGTGTGTGTGTGTGTGTGTCAAGCGTCACCTTGGGGAGACAGTAAAAAACAATTATTAATTGACAGCATTTATTGCATAGCATGTGTGAAGGCCATTTACAAACACAGAGCAGCACCGATGTGAGACTTCAGGTGAACATGCAATGTGTTTGGGTGGGTTGGGCTTGACTGGGCTGGGTACATGCAATCTCAGGTAAAGAGATGCAAAGTCTGTGGTGTCTGTTAAATTTGTAGCCCTGCAGTGTGCAACAATAAATCCATCAACACGTGCTGACTGTGGGATTATAAAAACACATTGATACTGTACAACTGTACTATACTGCAGTTTTTCACCATGTACTATACTGCAGTTTTTCACCGCTCTTTCTATTACTCCTCTATCTTTTCAACCAACTTTCCAAGCATCAACCACAAACACACACACACACAAACACGCGCGCACACACGCAGGCGCGCGCACACATATATTACTACAATCATAGAGCTGACTTGTGATTGCTATGACGACACGAGACTGCGGATTTGGTCCGGGCAGTAACCGTGTCAGAAGTCCATGTGAGGCGGCGGTCAGGTGTCGTGCAGTTAGCTGGCACTGGGCCTGGGCACCTTGCCAGGGGAGCGGGGCTATTATTGGAGCGGAGAAGGCAGCAGACCTAGCAGACACGTGAGGCCGTCTCAGCTCATCCAAAACGCATGACTAGAGATGCGAGAGGATGCGAGGGCAGAAAAACTGGATTGAAAAAGCAGTCAGGGAAAAAGATCCAAACATTCTGCTGTTCTTATTTACAGAGACGATCAAATAAATAATGCAGTTGGGTGCACGACACAGGGATTGTTTGCCAACGTGAGTTGGTTGGTACATCGACGCGCTCTGTTGCTGTGCTTCCAACAGTATTTTTAGCGCTTTCCCGCGCTTGAACGAGAACGCGCAGTTATGCCTATTACATTGATATGATGAGGCAATAACGCTGCACATTCTTAGAGCTGTCCCTCTCGGGTCAGAGGTTGTGCAAAGTTTCATCACATGAACTCTCCTATATTTTAAATATGCTTTTGAACATAAACTTGAATTTGAATGTATTAGAGAAATCAAGCCAACTACATTATTTTCTGCTTTTTGTTTGTTTGTAGGAGGTGTTATTCTGTATGCAGGCTCCTCTGGCAGTGCCAGTCCCAGCCCTGGCAGCCCCTCCAGTGGGTACCAGACCCAGTCACCTTCATCATCACACTCCCAGCCCTCGTCCCCAGAGGAGGTCACCTTCACAGAGATCGGAGAGTTGAAGAGGCCTCGCGGATCCTCCAAACTGGTGTTCCAGTTCCCTGAAGTTTACAGTGCCCCCACGTCCACCCAGCACACCTACCAACATCCCATCGCAGGGAAAAGGCCTTGTGGATTCACAGGAACCTTCACCAGTGAGTACATTGCTTCCCATTTTCTGAATCCAAATGTCTACCTCATCTGTTACCCATCTTTTCTGGACTATTTGTCTCATGTACACATCTTTAGTATATTCCTTCTGTTCATGGGTATTTTCCAATTATCACATAATCTGACTATTTTTCTCTCCCTCTTCCTGAACGTACAGAGACCGGTGGGATGGTTCTCCTGTGTAAAGTGTGTGGAGACATTGCCTCTGGGTTCCACTATGGAGTTCATGCTTGTGAGGGCTGCAAGGTAAGATCATGATGACCAAACATGTCTACGCCATGTGAGGATGTGTCACATGGTGCAGTCTTTGCTATTGGAATACATAGGATGCTCATCTGACTGTATTTCTACCTTGTTATCGCCAGGGATTTTTCCGTCGCAGCATCCAGCAGAACATCAACTACAAGATGTGCGTGAAGAATGAGAACTGCCTGATCATGCGCATGAACCGCAACCGTTGTCAGCACTGCCGCTTCAAGAAATGCCTCTCCGTTGGCATGTCTAGAGATGGTGAGTGTTTGACTTTGGTTACAGTCAATCTAAATGAGAGCACTCTGTCAAGTATGTCAGTGTGTCACATAGACATGTTCATGTGCTCTGTAGGTGGAGTAAATGGAGAAAAGGGTGGTTATAGCTGAGACATGCACTAACCCATTGGAGGGTCTCGATGGTGCCTGAGTCTTTTGAGGTCATCATGCCAGTGTTTCTCAGTTGTTACTAGCCCCATCAGCACTGCACTAGCCTACTTGGTCTTTTACCAATGACCTTATTACACAACAAAGGAAGGACTTCCACACTATAGGCTATCCACATCATTTCTCTCATATTCCTAGATAAGTTTCAGAGTCTGTCTTTCTCTTGCCCTTTGCAAGATTCTCCTGTTCTCCCTACTCTTGTTCCAGCCCCTCCCCCTTCCAAGTACAGTACCCTCCATGTTCCCTGAGCTCTCTCCTACCATCTACCTCTCCGACATTGATTTATGAGAATAGGAGCCTTGAAGTCCCTAAAGCTATCTGTCATCCAGAAAACTGCAGCAAACACAGGAATTATTTTGGGAAATTGGAACAGGGGGAACATAACTACCTTGTGTAAGCCCTTATAGCATCTTGCGGCAATTAATGACGGATACGGCAACAAAGCCCGCGATGCGGAGAACAGCTTGTCCCTGTCACGCAATTCATCAGCCGTATTGCTCATCTCATCTACTTTTAGTCTTGATAGCTGAACATTGATAAATCCCCCATCATAACAGATTAAGAAAAATAGTTTGGTTGACCCAGAAAAACAAAGCAAATGTGGACCTATAGCGTTCTCACACATCATGACCTACTTGGTGTAGTTTGCCTGTCTTCTTCCTCTCAGTAGGTTTCCTTCCTATCTAAGCCCTTCGGTGTTCTGTTTTGCCTAATCTGTAAGAGGGTAGAGTGATTTCTGCATGTGGTTGACAGTTTTGGTGCTCAAAGGTCCAATGCAAGAAGGGAGGGTGGTAAGAAGTGCCTTAAGGGGGACAATCACTCATATCGACTCTCTTGAAAGTGGTTCTTGCAATTGTCAAAACCGCAACCTAGAAACCCCTTTCCTCTGTTCTACCCTATTGCGAAAACAGGAAAACCTCATGTAACTGCCTGCAGCCCACATTAAAGAATACACCCTGATTTCTCAAGAGGCAGCTGTGTGAATCTGGCTTTGCAATATAGGCAAATACTGTAAGTCGGTTGGCATGATGGCATACTTCCTTCCTGTAACCAGAACATCTTCTTAAAGCTACAGTCCAGCTACATTCAGTGCAATTAATGTAGCTCCTTATCATTACTGCAGTGACTATGATAACTTGATGATAATAATAATATAACATTTATTGATATAGCAGCAGTTGAAAGTGAAATTGCAGCACCTGGAAATCAGCTTTTAACCTTTATCTCTGTTTTGTCCCTCTCTGGGCTCCTCTGTAGAGACAGTGCATTGCATCGTGCAGAGACTGACATGTTGCCTCATGCTTTGTGCTTGGGGTCAGAACTGCTTTTTTTAGTTTCCCTCTAATCCAAAACTCCACCTTGCGGTCTTTTAATCTATTCTCTGCCTGCTCCACAATCTCCTGCTTTTACTTGTCCACACTCTCACTCCCTCCTTCTCTGCCACCACTCCTGCACCTCTTCTTCTCTCTGTCGCAGTGTTAGTGACATCACGTCCATGATGACCCACTGCCCTACTTAGAGGCAGGGAGAGGGGCTGCAAGGAAAAGAGAGAGAGATGGAGAGAGGGGGAATATGAGGCGCATGGTAGCGGGGTTCTATAAATAGCCTCTCCAGCTGATGGATATTCTTGGAGAGGGGGATGGGAAGGAGAGAAGGGACGGGGGTGAATGAGGAGAGGGGAGGTATCCACCTCAAGACTTATACAATCTGTTTACAGGTGCATCAATATGAATAAGAGAAGCCCAATTACTGTATATTAGTAGATTATTAGCTTCCCCATCATTTCGCATTATTTTGTGTTTTAGTGTTAATGCACAATCCTGTGTATCATTTTGTTTTTGACAGGATGTGGTATGACAATGCATGATGTTATTACCACTCACAAGACCAAGGGAACGTGTACAGTAAATGTTTTGGATTTGTGTTTGTGAAAGAACAGACTGGACCCCATATTTATTAGCAATGTGACAATTTGTTATGGACAGAAATGTATCAACCCACTCTGTTTGTGTCTCCCTCATCAGCTGTACGTTTTGGCCGTATCCCCAAGAGGGAGAAGCAGAGACTACTGGATGAAATGCAGAGCTACATGAACAGCCTAAATGAGTCGGCCACAATGGACATGGACTCTTCTCCTGTGAGGGAGACTCCTCCCAGCCCTGAGGAGAGCGACTCTAAAGAGGCCATCGGGGCCATCTCCAGGGCCTATCATGACATCTTTGTCAGCCGCCAGGATAGAACAGCCAAGAGGCGCAACATCAACAACAACAACAACCCACCTCCCTTTCACAGCAACACTTCTCAGGAAGCCAACTATCCCATTGCCTCCTCCCACCCTAGCTCCACCCAGGGGTACCAGTCCTGCCCAGCAGCCCACACACCTCGCTTCCCGGTTGCCCCCAATGACAACCACCATACATTCCCCTCTGTGGACAACAGTCACTATAGATACTCTGCTGTGTCCAATCAGAATCATGGCCAGTCTAGTGCAGTCCCATCTCAGAGGGGTAGCCCAGCCAATTACAACAGTTTCTCCACTGCTGGAGAGACCCAAAACCAGTCTTCCTGTCCTTGGAAATTAGCAGCAGGCGCCAAAGTGCTGGTGAGTACTTGTTGTGTTCATAACCTTGTAATGGAAGCTACACAAGAATCAACAGTCTAGTATATATATTTATAGTCTCACTCACTCCTTTTCTCTCTCTCTCCCTTTCTCAGGCCTGTCCTCTCAACGCGTGTCCTGTATCTGCGGCTGGTCGCTCCAGCCAGCAGGTGTGGGAGTCCTTTTCCCAGTGCTTCACTCCTGCCGTAAGGGAGGTGGTGGAGTTTGCCAAGGGCATCCCAGGATTCCAGGAGCTCAGCCAGCATGACCAGGTCATGCTGCTCAAGTCAGGCACCTTCCAGGTACAGCTGCTGTTCAAAATGGCTAATTCCTGAGCTGAAATAAAATACAAAACAATTTTTATTATTTTCTCTCATCACTGTCATCCTGCTCCGTGCTCCATGATGACCTTAACACTGTGTATACTCTGTGTTTGCTAGGTGCTTATGGTGAGATTCTGCACGTTGTTCAACCCTGAGGAACGCACAGTGACCTTCCTGAATGGGCAGACGTACCCTCTGTCCACACTGCAGGCACTGGGCATGGGATCCCTGCTGGACACCATGTTTGAGTTCAGTGAGAAGCTGGGGGCTCTGAGGCTGGAGCCTGATGAGATGGCCCTCTTCATGGCTGTGGTGCTGGTCTCTGCAGGTGAGAGAAGGCAATTTAACCTCATGTCACTGAAGTAGGAGGGATATATAGGCCACATGGCCACATAAGCAGTTATAGAAGATTCTTTTGAATTTGCATATGGACTTCAAAGGAAAGAAATGTGTTTTATTGAATGAGTTTTAGATGTATACAGTAGCTTATTGTTTCTCTATCCTGTCTGTGTTCCTCAGACCGCTCTGGCATCGCTGACATGGGGGCTGTAGAAAAGCTGCAGGAGGGTTTGATTGGCGCCCTGCGCTCCCTCATCACCCGCCGTCGCCCTGACGACAGCTCCATCTTCCCCAAGCTGCTGCTGCGGCTGCCAGACCTGCGCACCCTCAACAGCCTGCACTCCGACAAACTGCTAGCCTTCCGCATCGACCCCTGAGCAGGCCTCTCTCAGGCCACACAAACACACACACACACACACACACACACAGAGACTCCCAACTCTCCCAGGGCAGGACTTCCCAGGAGATTACGGAACAATGAATTATGCACTCAAAATAACTATTTTTACACACACACACACACACACACACACACACACACACACACACACATAACCTCAAGATCTAAACTTGGGTTGAGATGGTCTAGAAAAGCATAAATCAATGTTTTAGGCTTACCATTACCATTTTGGACTGATCAAATGTGCTCTTATCCAGTTTTTCCAGTCTTTTGAAGACCAAAATCCAGTTAACTTTATGTTGATCCTAAACTTCCTTCATCTCCAGACCATTAAGCCACAGTTGAGAGAGAAGAGGAGGATGCGGACAATGATAACTTAGGGACCATTAATGATATGTATGAGTATGTTTATAAGAGAAAGGGACCTTGTATATAATACATAGATACACTTAAAATATTAAGATTACATGAATCATTGTCCCATGTTGCTCACTAACAAACATACCATCTGTATTAGTACTGGAATGAAATGAATAGTGCACTAATGTGTCAACCAGCACATACAGTACACAACCACTATACCTTTTAACCGTTTTGAATAAAATGGATAATGTCCAAAGTATCATTTCACATCTGGGGTTTAAACATGCAAGTCTCACATTCAGCTGAATTTTCTTACATAAGAATGGCATATTCTGTATATTGCATTGCATCTTTGCATCTCATCGGGAATCACAGCAGGACCATTTGTACGATTTTTTTGCTGTAAATATTGTGTTATATAAATGTCTCTGTATTAACAACTTAATCAGTATGGTGGATCAGACAGATCAAATCAGAGTCCAGAGGAATATAGTCTCTGTAATGGATAGGGTTTGGCCATGCCGAGGCCAGGGAGCTTTATGCACAGGAGAAAGTCACTGAGGGCTAAAACACTGTTGTGTCAGATGATGTAAGAAACCAGCGTAACCCCTGAACTCACCAGCACTCACTCCACATGCACCCTGTCCTCTACCCCCAATGTTTGTCATACAAACTAAGAGATTATTTTTTAGGGTGAAGGATCTTATTTGATTGAGTACAGATCCATTCACTGCTAGTTTGATTATGGTTTATTGAGCACATCCTCTTGTACATTTTGTAAATGTTTTTTCTTCCATAGAAATAATATGAAAATGAAATTATATAACTATTGCTTGTGTTTCTTCTTTGGTGTTCATTCTGTCCTCATTAAATTATATATATAATGTGTGTGTATATATATATACACATATGTATATATATATATACACACACACACACACACACACACACACACACATCTAACACTTTATTAGGAACACCTGTACATCCTCTCATGGTGAAGGTGGTGTAATGGTGTGGGGAATGTTTTCTTGGCACACTTTAACGCCCGTTAATACCAATCAATGATCGCTTGAATGCCACAGCCTATTTCAGTATTGTTGCTGACCATGTGCATCCCTTCATGGCCACAATTTACCCATCTTCTAATGGCTACTTCCAGCATGATAATGCACCATGTCACAAAGCAAAAGTCGTCTCAAACTGGTTTCATGAACATGACAATGAGTTCAGTGTCCTTCAGTGGCCTTCCCAGCCACCGGATTTGAATCCAATAGAACACCTTTGGGATGTGGTAGAACGGGAGATTCACAGCTTGAAAGCGCACCTGAAAAATCTGCAGGAATTACGTGATGCAATCATGTCATCATGGAACAGAATCTCAAAGGAATGTTGTGGAACAAGTCTTGTGGAATCAATGTCACGAAGAATTGAGGCTGTTTTGAGAGCAAAGGGAGACCCTACCCAGTATTAGTATATTGCTCCTAATAAAGTGCTCGGTGAGTGTGTATACACACATATATATATACACACACACAATGGTAAGCTGAAGGTAGATCTGAACATAGGTGATGTGACACACATGACATTATGCTCAACCAAGTTTATATTTGCATGCATAATATCCAACAGTCAATTGCATTAGATCATATTAGAAATACATAAGAGACAGATGCCTTTCTACTCTCTAATAATGTGAATCATATGTTCAAACTTTTTGGCCTATTCATGAGAGTTTACACTAGTATTTCCTAAGTATTTCCATTGATACAGCTGCAGTCTACGCTAATGCACATACTTACGCATGTATCAATGAACAAGTCTAGCATGTACTTGCATAGATACCCGCTGGGACCACATATACTGAAACATGTATGCGCTCACTGCAATGTAAATCGCTTTGGATAAAAGCGTCAGCTAAATGGTATATATTATATTATATTATTATATTTTCAGACAAATGTGACGTGCAAAATAATCGTATAGCTCCACTGAGTAGACAGCTCTATGGAAGCCGTCAATGCATTGGTGGGATTATAGAAAGAGAAAGACTGCCACCCTGTGGTAGTGACGCTAACAGCAGAACCCGGATGTTGATGGTAAGAAGGATGTAATAGAGCAGCAGAAGCCACGGGTCGTCAAAGCTAACAATCGCTTCATTCATCTTTCAATCGATTTGATAACGATCTAGTTGCTATAAGTATAAGTGCCATGGAGCTTGCATCACACGAGATGGTAAGCATAGAAATGACTTTGTTTGTAAACGTTTCTGGTAGCTCTACATGTTTGTTATTATGGCAAAAGCTTGAAGCTAGCTAGCTACCAGAAGTGTTCGTTATGCAGCTGCTTCTAGGTATGTTGTTCTTCAGCAGCTCAAAGTTAGCCATTGAGGAAGCTTAGTTACAGTTACATTGTCACATGCTAGTCTGTAGGTGTTCAGTCCATTGTCACATTGAGATGGTCAGGTAGTAAACAACCCTAACCCTACGAACAGAAGTAGTCAGCCACTAAGAACACACTTGCAAAACCATTTACCTATTCTGAGTGGATTTCATGCTAGCCACATGGCTTGAACACAGTTATGTTGCTTTAATGTCATCATTCTTATCAGCCTTTGTAGTTATACATTCTCTGTGTCTCCCACAGCTTTTGACTGAGCTTCGCAGAACAAGACAGATGTGAAGACATCCAGAGGCCCCCCACCCAGACTACATTCATATGCTGTTTATGACACCATGTTGGTGACAGCATACCTAGCCATTGTGCTCCTGCTAGCACTCTGTGTTGGTCTGGAGCTCACTGCACGCCGCCTCACACCACCTCAACCCGCCCCCACAGCTGTCGCTAACCCTGCCTTCCGCCGTTTCCAGACCCTATTCCTACGGGCTTACCTACTGGCCCTGTGGGCAGACTGGCTGCAGGGACCCTACCTCTACAAGCTCTACCGCCACTACAGCTTCCTGGAGTCCCAGATAGCCATCCTCTATGTATGTGGATTGGCCTCCTGTGTGCTGTTTGCTCCTGTGGCTGGCTGGCTCCCTCAGGCCCTGGGCCGCCGGAAGACCTGCCTGCTATTCTGCCTGGCCTACTCTGCCTGCTGCCTCACCAAGCTGTCCCGAGACTACTTTGTGTTGATCCTAGGCCGTGTCCTGGGTGGGCTGTCCACCTCCCTGCTCTCCACCACCTTCGAAGCCTGGTACGTGCACCAGCATGTGGATGCCCGCGACTTCCCCAAGGAGTGGATCCCCAGCACCTTTACCAAGGCTGCCAGCTGGAACCATGGGCTGGCTGTTGGCGCTGGGCTGGTGGCTAACCTGCTGGCTGAATGGCTACACCTGGGGCCTGTGGCTCCCTTCCTTCTGGCCGTCCCCTGCCTGGTAGCCTGTGGCTGGGTGGTGCTGTCTGACTGGGGCCGGGAGGAGAAGGAGGAGGGCTTGGAAGGGGACAAAAGGACCCCCCTGCTCAGTCCCCAAACTGCACCTCTGGCACGGATGTCTGCGCGGGCCCGTTTCTGGCGCAGCTGCCAGGAGGGGTTGCGCTGCTTGTTGTCAGACAAGAGGGTGATGCTCCTGGGTGGAGTGCAGGCTCTGTTTGAGAGTGTTCTCTATATCTTTGTCTTTCTCTGGACCCCCGTACTGGACCCCCACGGCCCTCCACTGGGCATAGTCTTCTCCTGCCTAATGGCTGCCAGCATGGCGGGCTCCCTGCTGTATCGCCTGGCCACCTCCACCCGTTACCGGCTGCAGCCTGGACACCTGCTCTGCCTGGCCGTGCTGCTGGCCTTCTTTTCCTTCTTCATGCTGACGTTCTCCACAGCTGCAGGCCAGCCCAGACCTCACGAGTCTTTCCTGGCCTTCCTGCTGCTGGAGCTGGCCAGTGGCCTCTACTTCCCTGCTGTCAGCTTCCTCCAAGCAAGAGTGGTCCCTGAGGAGAGGCGGGCGGGTGTGCTGGCCTGGTTCCGACTGCCTCTGCACCTGCTGGCCTGCCTGGGGCTGCTGGCGCTCCATGGGGAGGTGTCGGGGACGGGCGCGGGGGAGGCAGGCAGCGGCACCAGACACATGTTTGGTGGCTGTGCAGTCATGATGCTGGCCGCTCTCCTAGCTGTGGTCAGTCTCTTCACCCTGGGCAGAAATGATACAGATCTGAGACTGGAGGGCCACAGAGGGGAGGGAGAGATATGACATGGAAGAGGAGAACTAGGACTACAGTTACTGCTTACAGTAGGTTGACAGTGGTGTATTGGGAAAAGGACAACTGTGTACTTTTTTGCCAATGAAAACTGAAACTTAATCTGTGCTTCAAGAAGGCACATAAATCAAGGATTTGCCAATATCAGACACTGAACAGATGACGGTCAGCATCTGATATTAGAGGACCTATCTCTGGTTACATATTCTTCTGGAATGTAGCCTATTTGTTTTCATTTTTGTTAGAACTCGTAATTGACTTGTTCTAGGTTGTTGGTCATATGAAGAGAAATTGGTCAATTTCGTGTTGCCACGTGACTCATGCCCTGAAGTGCGTCATCTTGCTACCCTCCTGTCTGTGCCACTAGATGGTGCCAGTGGAACTCTAGCAGTGAATTTTGGAACCATATCACTCGAGCCTTCTCATCGTTTATCAACTGCGTACACTATTTAGAGTTAGAGTAGCCATGTCAGGATAGGGCTTACATTATTAGCTGTTTGTTCTGATGGAGGTTACACCAACTTTTAATCACATTATTTACAACAGGAATATCAATTCAGTCTTTTTCTTACGGAAGCAACTGCAGTCAATAATATCAAATGTCATTGTTTCGTAGAGTAGTGGTACACACAGCATACACTGTTGAGGAGCTCTTGAAATTGCTTGTCAGAAAAAGGTGATGTTACGGATGGCTTGTTTGTTGTGGACCAATATCTGAATATCAGTTCCATTATCAATTATTGTTTTCAGTCAAAGTTACCACTTTGACTTATGGCAGTTGGCAGGTAAATTGTAGCCTATTATAGGCTAATAACAATTTTTTTGTTTTTTATGCCAAATGCAGATTGAATGTCACCTTCCTTTCCTATATTCATTCTCTTCATTGACCATATATGGAATAAAAATCTTTTAATATCCTCCTTGTCATGTTGTGATCCTTGCAGCAATAATGTTGTTAAACAGATTTGGATTGTCATATTCCACATAGAGGGACAGTAATCTGCAGCTATTGTTTATATGATATGTGTGAAGGATGTTCTAAGCTCAAACAGTAGACACTGCTGAAGATTTATGGGCTCTTTTCTAGTATGTCAAAACCTATTTTCTGTAGTCTACTTAATTCTAATAGTGATGCTTAGAGCAAATTCAGAAACTCCATAACATTTCACCCCTGTCATCCTCTTCTTTTACTGCAGACCAAGAATTCCAGATTTTTCTTGCCTTCACTGCCTCACATTATGATGCACTTTTCAAACATCCTTCCTCCCCTTTTTACCCATTGGAATGGTACAGTCCAAGCATCCCTGAATGCTGCTGCCTTACCTGGATGTTGCTAGAACATCCCCTTATGAGTGAGGGAGGGGGCCTGTGAGAAACAGAACTGCGTTGCTGTTGGATTAGAGAAGCAGTATTCCTATTTCCCACGCTCTCACCAATCCTCAGTCCTTTCAATTCACTGTTCAAGAGCTGGAGATAAGGACTCAAGAGGAATATCAAGAGAGGAGAAACTGGAGATTCATTGACTGGGGCTGAAAGACATAAATAAACCAGTCTGCAGACATACAGACACCAGACACAGTCAACATGACCCAGGGCAAGGTAAGGGCCTACATACCTAACTCAGATTCAGCTTTATTCTACTGCAAACAATAACAAGGGATTGTTCACTGCTCTGTTTTAGTTAGATGCCTCAGACACCAGAATGTTATGTAACCATTATGGCATGTGCGTATATCTGCTCCATCCTTTCATCAGCCTGCGATGATGCTCTCTGCATGTCTGTTCAGCTGAGAATAGCTCTAGTATTATTGATCTCTGTCTCTCATGAATAGATAGGGTTGTAATGTATAATGTTATACTGTATGTCTAAATCCAAATGTTGCCAGTGGACTTGGAATTTCTTATACAGTAGTTACAATATTGCCTCACAATTGAGGTTACAATTGTTATTTCAGGCTGCATGAATCTGATATTGCTGGGGTCTGGTGTTTTATTCATTGAACTTTGTTGATATTGTTTTTGCTCACTGGTAGGCTATTTGAGCTCTTTGTGTAGTGAAAACAGGGCTTTGTTGTAGCTACGTATGTGATAGTGGAGTACATGCTGGAATACAGTATGCCTGATTTCTGTCATCAGAGAACATGCTAGATGCTACAGTGCACACTATACTATAGAGTGAGAGAGTGTTTTTCCTACCTCACTATCCCAAATCCCTTTCTTTATTTACCCCCAGTCCAGAGACAGGTTTATTATGACTGACCCACAGTCACTGATAGGATCAGTGTCTCCTTAGGAAACAAGCTATACAATATGATTTCCTTTTGTCAGACAACACATTTGTTCTTATTATGCTCTGATGATGTTTGACATCATTAGCCTAGTTTACATATTAGGTCAGTTGCCATCTTCCATCCCAGCAAACATTTGAAAATGTATGATGCTTGAAATTCTTATCCAACAATTGTATCCTTTTTTTTTCTTTCAAAAATTCACTGCTGCTACTCCTCTCCCTCCCCCTTCATCCTCATGTTGCAATTCACCTGACAGTGTATATTTAGAGATTTACAACTTTCAATGTAGCTGTAATGCTGAGTGGAGGCTCATGAAATATGGAGGTAGAGAGACAGAAACGATGGGGGTACGAGTGTTAGCTCAGGGCCAGATTAGCTGTATGGTCAGATCAGCACCATTGTGTAATGACTCATTCATTGACAGACTCTGGAACAGCCTACACTCTGGCACGGTGCAGAGAGCTGATCTCAGGGCTGGATTACCCATAGCCATCATTTTACAGTCAGCAGTCAGAGAATCACATTTTAAATAGAGGATAAATGCAGAATGTGATGCTCTAGCCCCACAACACAGTTATCCTCTGTCAATTATGAAACTGTATCTTATTTGCAGAAAGGTATTAAGTGTAGTCTGTCATGATTGGTTATCTTATGTCCCCCCAGCTGTCATTAGCAAACAAGACCACCAATGGCTCCTCAAGTGGAGAAGCTGCACCACCAGCCCCTCCAAGCTATGAGGAGGCCACCGCAGGTGAAACATTTTTTTCTTTGGCTGTGAATACAACATCTTTATTATTGTCTTTAGGAATAAATGACGCATTCAATGTTGTTGCATTACAAGTGAAAGCAGTGGTGATATACACTCACGAACACTTTATTAGGAACACCTGTACACCTTCTAATGGTCGAGGTGGTGTAATGATGTAGGGAATGTTTTCTTGGCACACTTTGGGCCCGTTAACACCAATCAATCATTGCTTGAATGCCACCGCCTATTTGAGTATTGTTGCTGACCATGTGCATCCTTTCATGGCCACAATTTACCCATCTTCAAATGGCTACTTCCAGCGTCATAATGCACCATGTCACAAAGCAAAAGTCGTCTCAAACTGGTGTCATGAACATAACAATGAGTTCAGTGTTCTTCAGTGTCCTTCCCAGTCACCGGATCTGAATCCAATAGAACTCTGCCTTTGGGATGTGGTAGAACAGGAGATTCACACCTTGAAAGTGCACCTGAAAAATCTGCACGAATTGTGTGATGCAATCACGTCATCTTGGACCAGAATCTCAAAGGAATGTTTCCAACATCTTGTGGAATCAATGCCACAAAAGGAGTCCCTACCCAGTATTAGTATAGTGTTCCTAATAGAGTGTTTGGTGAGTGTAATTTAGTTGGCTAACCCTTGACGATGACGTGTGTGTGTGCATGCGTGTGTGTAATATCAGCAGGCAGCAGCAGTCCCTGCTACAGTGGGGGTCACCCTAGTGACGCTGAGATGCTCACCGAATTCAGCTGGGATGATAAAAACATCAGACGGGTCTTCATCCGCAAGGTATTATTACCATCATGGAATTTAGGTCATCTACATAATATGTTTGAGTATGACTTACTTTAGGTATTTATCTGCCTTAAGTATTCAACTAGACTAATGCACTCATACTCCCACCCAAAGGTTAAACACTGTCTGTATGTGTATTATTATGTGGTCTTTCTTCATAGTTAGTTTCCTCTCTTTAGGTATACGCCATCTTGATGATCCAACTTTTGGTCACTCTTGCAGTAGTGGCACTCTTCACATTCTGGTGAGTGTGAATTCTAATGCAGCTGAATATGGAAATATTCCATCTTGAACAGTTTTGTCTGCTCTTGCAATAGCAAATACACTTAGCATGCTTTCACTCCTTTCTGCTCCCTTCATCAGTGAACCAGTGAAGGCCTACATTCAGTCCAACCCTGGATGGTACTGGGCATCTTAGTAAGTTACAGCTTTACATTATAACATTAATTTTGCACCCTGTATGCTTTAGTTTAAGTAATAATGTATGTTTCGCTTTACACAGTGCTGTGTTCTTTGTCACATACCTGACACTCTCTTGCTGCTCTGGACCAAGGTGAGTTAACTCATAAGAAGTGGTTAATATAACAATTCATACACTCAGCACCAGTTCTTACTACTCTTCTTGCTTACGACATCTCATCTATATTTCCTTTAGGAGACAGTTCCCATGGAATCTCATCCTGCTCGCCGTCTTTGTGGGTATCAAATACTGTAGTATTTTGAAGAAATCCACAGGGTTTCATAAAGTACACTATCTAGAATGCTTTGCATAACTTAAGTATGCCAGTTAAGGGGGCTAGATTTGAGATACTTCACATCATTTGTTGTTTCCCTTGAAGTCACGTAATCTTGTCTTTATTTGGAATTTTGTCGTTTTTCTCCAAAAAATCTCTCCTGTTCCAGACACTCTCTCTATCCTACATGACGGGGATGTTGTCCAGGTACAGTCTTCAGTTATCAGTTTGATTGTCTCGGTTGTTTTACTTTACACTGTGTCTTGTCAACACGTTGCATGCCTGCTACTTCGGACTGTCGGTATGACCGACATGATGGCTTTTGCGTCCAGGTAAACCACTGATGTTTTTCATTATGCTGTGTCCGTCAGTTATCCCATTGTAGAGGTGTATACGGTTGCATTCATTGATTCCGGCAATTAACACTTTTGTGTAATTTCTTATATCACATTGGCAAAACGAGGACACTGTTTTAAACACATTTGTATGTAATGTACTGTAAATCTCCCCCTTCCAATAGTTTCTACAACACCAAGTCAGTAGTACTATGTCTCGGTATTACTGTGATGGTCTGTCTAACTGTCACAATCTTCAGCTTCCAAACCAAGGTAAGCCAATACCCTCTCAAATAAATTATATTGGTATAACATCAGTGGCATTCTTATATTGTAATTATGATATTCAGCTGAAATAAACAGGACCCAAAAGTAAAAGCTAGCTCTCACTCATATGGATAATGAAACTCCCCTAACTAACAAACAAAAAACCTGCAGAAATATGATTGAACCATTGGCTGTTATGGTAACTTTTAGGTTGTCATGTGATTTCATTTCCATGTTATCTTTTCATTCTTTCTGCCCTATCTATTAAGTTTGACGTGACCTCATGCCAAGGCGTGCTGTTTGCCTTCTGCACGACCATGTTCATCTCCGGACTGGTCATGGCCTTTGTCCTGCCCTTTGGATATGTGAGTAAATCCAAATTAAACCTATTCAAATTGTATAATGAACCAGTTAATGCAGAGACAAATATGAGAAATTAGACAGATCTCTACAAATCCTACAGCTAAGCCAGATATAAGAAAATGTTATACAGTATGTGACCACAAATGTCCTTTTGTTTTTGTTCTGCAGGTGCCCTGGCTTCATGCTGTCTATGCCGCATTGGGAGCAATACTGTTTACCATGGTAACTGAAAAGCATACAGTCTGAATTATTACACAGTTCATCAGTGACAAAAGGAGATGTTATACTCATATTTGAATTGTTTTCTTCTCTGTTTTAGTTTTTGGCATTTGACACCCAGCTGCTGATGGGGAACAAGCGCTACACCATAAGTCCAGAGGAGTACGTCTTTGCCACGCTCAACATCTACCTAGACATCATCTACATCTTCTCCTTCTTCCTCCAAATCTTTGGAACGCAGCGGGACTGAATCCATCTTGAGGCCCTCACTGATGTAGACCACCCCTTCCTTCCATGCTATCTGCTCCATGTGATCCTTCCTCCTCTAGCATGATATGGACCTACTGTATACTGTATTGTGTTAGCTTGTCTGCTAAGATGTCTTCAGTGCTAACGTACAGTACTTTTCACCAATAGGGTCACAGATGTTTAGAATTAAATACAGTAGATAAATATGAAACACACATGCAAAGGCTGAGTCTAAGTCTACAAGCTGTGTTTATGTCTTACGCAGGTGTTACAAATGTTCTTCTCATGTAATTTAACAGCAGTTCTTTGTGGAACTGCTCTGCAGGTGGTCATCCATGTGAAGGAATTTATCTGCCTCAATGCATGAATATATGAGAATCAGATATTTCAATACCAACATGAACATCCATGCCTCATCATTTGTCTGTTGTTACTTCCAAGGGAGGATTGGCTCAGTAGAACATGACAACAGATGATTCATTCAGAATCTGATTCAATTAAAATGTGTTGCTTGGCTGCTTTTGACCAAACATTAATTGATAAAGTTGCACTCAGAAATCCTATCCTATCCTGTTGTTGTATGAGCCATAGTCTAATAGCATAACAGAAGGGGCTTCACCACTCATCCACACTTGCCTTTCTTTGTAACATTCTTTACCACTGTATGCACACCCCTCTATGTTATATTTTTTTAAGCAATAATTGTTGATGTTTAGCTCATTTACTTAGTAAATTCTCATTTCCGTACAGTTAGGATAAGGACTTGATGTTTTGTACTGTACTGAAAAATATTGCTGAGCATGTTTATGGCCAATTCACTTTTAAATGATATGAGGATTTGATAAATTACCTTATTTACTGTTGATGTTACGGTTTGATTGATAGCTTAACCTTGTGGTTATAGCTGAGATCTGCTTAGGCTTTCCTGATGTTCTTTTTTGTGAAAGTTTGATTTCATCCATCAGTTAAGTTGAGTTTTAAAAAATCCACAATGATTAAATTACCTTATTTGCAGTGTTCTCAATGAAATGATAAAGTTAACTAATTGTTCCATATTACCGTTTATTGCCACCGTGGGGAAAAGTGCACAATACAATATGACATGCATAGAAGTGGGACGATTTGCAAATTATTAGTAGAAAATGGTTTCAGTTAATAGCATTGTTTATAAAAAAATAAAACAATACTGCTTTATACAAAGAAAGACACTTGTTTTGCGATGATAAAATGTGTTTTGTTACATGTTGTTTCTTTTAATAGGACATAGAACATCTAACTATGACATGAAAGGGTGGGTCATGTCATATGTCTCTGTCAATTTTGGTAGGAGAAATTACAAGAATAGTCAAAAATGAAAGGCCAACACTTCATTTGTCCTGCTCTGAAATATTGGAAATAAATAATAATAATAATAATAATAATAATAATAATAATAATAATAATAATAATAATAATAATAATAATATAGAATTTTCTATTCTATAAAATCATTGAACACTTTAGCTTTGTGTCAAAATATTTAACATTTGTTAATTGTTTGAAATGTGGCCTTGGAATACTATTGTGATTCTCAGTGATAGTTAGCTGGTGTAAATATGCTTCATTTGGCTAAGTGCACAGATTTGAGAGATTGTTGATATAATAAATGCATTTTCATGTAGCTTGGCTGTACATTCAAATTGCTTTGCATTTATCTTTTCAAGAGGAAATATGAATGTGTATTGCATTTACCACACAAATAAAAGGTTCAACTACTAAAGTGCTTTCTTTGAGAGTGATACATATTTTAGCATAAGTCAGCATTCATGTGATTATAATTCTTGTCTTCTTATGATAAAAAAAAAAAACAATTACGAAATGTGGAGGTTTGGGGTATAATAAGGTAAGTTTCCTCCAAATAAAAGGAAATCAAAGGAAAAATAACAGACTGCAGCTCTAAAATGCAGTTCGAAATTCACATTTCTCCTTCATCCTCATGTAACATCAGCATAAACAAAATATCTATATTTGCTCTTCTGTCCTTTCTCAGAAGAAAGTTTACACTGCACTGTGAAGCACCTATACGACGAACATCAACCAACCACTCACTAGTCAGAACACTTGGCTTTCCACTATTAGCTGGTCCAATGAAAATCTTTCATGATAGGTCGTCTAGATCGGCCATGTTGTGGTTTTGAATGAGGAAGAAGCGGGAGAGGTTATCGTTTAGCGAGTTTAAACACCGTATTTTCGAGTTTACCGTCAACTATAGTGGATTCATTTTATTTCTGGACTAGTTTCAAATGATGCGGAATCGTTCGGAATGCGGGAGTGTTAGTTAAATTCACTCAAGTGTTTTTCAAACAGTTAATATAGCTAGTTACTAACAGGCTCGCTAGCTAGCGTAACTAGCTAGCTAGCGAGATTAGCGTGCTAGCTGAATAGACAGCTAGCGAGGGAACGGGAACATAACATGATATCTGGTTAGCAGTGTTAGCCAGCTAACTATCTAGCTAGTTAGTTATCCTGCCCCGGGCGAATGACGTGTAGCGGTTTAATGTATTTCTGTCTGCGTTGTCAGGCGGGTTGGAAACAACCTTAGTGATTTCTTTTTCCGCGGGAGGAAGGTTTTAAACTTTTCCAAACATGTTCAATAAATTTTACGAATGGATTGGAACAGGCTTCGCTCATCTTCGTAACGGAGTGCCAGCTGACGATCACCCTGATACACATGGACTACAACAAGGTGGTCAAATCAGAAGGAAAAGACCGATCAATTGGTATGTTTATGAGCTGAAATGTAGCTAATAATGAGCGAATTAGCAACGGCACATAAGTTAGTTAGCGATCACTCGCGTATCAACTTGTTTGCTAAATCGAGTGACACAGTAGCTCTGGTAAATGACAAGGAAAAAGTCTTGATCTGTTTATTATGTATGCTAGCTTTTGGCACGGTGTGTTGTACACTGAAGCGTGTCACTTGAGGTGATTGAGCAATCATATTGCTTACACTTAAGAATCACCCATGATAACGTGACCTAGGTTTATCTGTGGAGCAGTTTGCAAGTTGATATGTTGATTTATGTTGAGTTTCAATAATGTCATATAATATCCATGTCATTACTCATTGAGTCTCTATTTCTAACTTTGTACATGTTTTCTTTGACAAAGTGTGGAGGATGGAGAAGCCCTTGACCAAGATGACCAAGCACAAGCGGCAAAGAAATTTCGCATGGGTAAGGTGCACTCTTTGCCTGCATCGCAGTATCTCTGTACACTGTATCCAATTATATAATGACCACACTGCCTGCTAAACAGGCCATGGACAGGCTGCCTACCTAACCTAAACACTGCATGTTTTCCAGGGGACCTCATGGACACAGTCAAGAGTGCTGCTGAGGGGGTGAAGAGCCACAGCTCAACCGTAGCCTCGTGGGTGAAGAGCAACATGACCCCCACCTTGAGGATCATCCTGCCTTCTTCCCCTGGCCCCCCTCCAGAAGAGCCCCAACCAGAGCCCTCAACCTCTGCATCAGCCACATCATCTGCCTGGGCAGAGACTGAGGTATTGGATGTCTCTGACGCTTCAAATCTATTACATGCAGATTTGTACATATTGATTAGACTAGATTCATAGCAGTCAACACTATAGTATTTCTATTGGGTTTTTTGTTTTGTTTTTTTAACTTAATTGTATTACTTTCAGGTCCTTGAGAGCAACTCAAACCCTCTGGATGGGACATTTGTTGTTCCATCAACAACTCTGGAATGGAAAACATCTAAAACAGGCAAGAATGTCTATGAAAACATTCCTGCAGTTGGCTAGAAATGTCAGTAATGTAGCAATTTCAATGAACATTATGCAATGGACTCACTCTTTTATACGTCTTGACTGCAGAGTCATTCAGAATTGAAAAGTCGATGATGGGATCTAAAGTCTGCAGGCGGCAAGTGTGCATGGGTCTCGCACATCGGGATGTCGCCAAAACTAATGGGCACTCTGCCAGCGTGCCACCCTCCAGCGCCCCCAAACCATGTCCCCCTCTACGCCTGGGCAGGCCCTTCAACCTCAGACCACACGGAACAACAAGGTAATTTCCTGTTCTCTTAGTGTGTGGCTTTCTTTCTTTCCTTCCTTCGCTGAAATTCATGTTATCAACATAGGCCTACTTGTTTTGCTGATGAGAAGTAACCTGTGGCGATAGGTATGTTAATGTGAGTGTGTGTGTCTCGGCAGCCTGTTTTCGTCTTCAGGGATGGGTGCAGGCAGCAGCTCCATCCCCAGCATGTATGAGAAGACCTTCCCCATCCGCGTGGTGCAGAGTCCCACACATGGCAGCTCCAACCGCCCCCTCCACGCCAGAGTTCGTTGCACCGCACAAGAGGTCAGATACCAAGACTTGTTCGGGCTCAGAAACGACGCACATTTCTCCACCTTTGCTAATTCGGCTGTTCAGAATCACATTACTTTTCTTCAGCATATCAATTCGAGATATAGCCAGGGAATGCTGGATCCTACATGGTTTTTAATTGGTTGCATTAGTATGATATGAAAGCTGGTTGTCTTTCTCAATTCAGTCTGTTCGTGAGGAGGAGAAAGAGGTGTACAGACAGCTGCTGGCCATGGTCTCTGGTGGACAGTCTTCTCTGCCCCACAATGGCACCTCCCATGGCAGTCTACGCTCACACAGAGACTTGTGAGTACCACAACCTCAGTTACATGACTTCAGTCCGCCCCCTCTTCCATTCAGAATACAGTATTCTCTTTAGGTCTCATAGTCCTACATGCACCTTGCTCTTAGTCCCCTCTCCTTTCCCTCAGTTGTGACTTGTGTCCCCCTCACTCTCTCAGCACTAGCTTCCTGAGTTCCAGTCGACGACTGTTACATTGTTCGTCCCCTGCTGGGTCAGGGGTAGGGGAGCCCTCTGAGGGCCCCAGTGGACCCCCCAGCCCTCGTCCTGAGTCCAGCCAGGGCTACAGCAATGTCCCCAGCCCGGAGGAAGGTTCAAGTGGGGCAGGGAACCACCAGACCTGGGCCCTTGACTCTGACCTCAGTCCCAGGGGACCAGTGGCACTGCAGTCTGCTCCCTCCCCAGCTGCTCTTCAAGACACCTCTTCTCAGGACACACAGTCATCAGGTTAGACCACACATCCTCAACATAGAGGATGGATGCTGTTGTATTTTAGTTTCATTGTGTGTCACGTTCACATTGAAGCCTACCTGTTTGATTTTGCACACTTCATATTGTAGTTCTGATCATCTTTTGGTTTTTTTCTGCAGCTCATGATGGGGACTCTGTAATCATTGTGAAAGAGCAGAAGGGCAAAAAGCCAGATAGCTCAAGGTAATTTTTTTTAATGGAGTTGTTTTGGATGTTGTGTATTGAATGGTTTGTTTTTTTGGTTGCTGTTGTTTCTAGTCTCACTTAGTCGGACTCCATTTAAATGGAGAGTCTGACAGTGCACCCGCTGAAAAGTGCTGATGGGAGGCGGTGCATCTGAGATTATGTTGTTTACAACTATATTTCCTCCATCTAACATGGCTACTCTGTCTCTGCAGTGCGCCATGCTTCCAAGCTGAGCTTTGGATCAAAGAATTGTGAGTGCACTCTCAGGTTTTAGTTAAATTTTCAATTGATATGGCCAGAACAAAATAGATGGCTATATGGATATATAACAATGAGTCCTGTTTGTTATTTTGTGGTAGGACTAGCATGTATGACTCTCGTGCGCGGGAGCGACGGAGGCAGATAGAGGAGCAGGAGGCCTTGGCTGCTCTGCTGCTACGCCAGGTGAGCTGGCTTTAGAACCCTCTGTTTGATGTATGAACCCTCTGTTTGATGTACGAACCCTCTGTCTGTGGTCCCAGTCCCACTAACCTGCCTGTTGTCCCCTGTGCTGCAGCGTCTGTCAGACGACGGTCAGCTTGGCCGGCGGGCCGTGGAGCTCCACGTGAGAGTCCCTCTGGAGAAAGAGGTTCCTCTGACACCTGTCATAGAGGAGCCCAAACCTCTGGAGGAGACGCCGGAGTTCCCCGAGCTCACAGAGGTACTAACCATTCAGTGTCCCTCAATTAGGAATGTGTATGTATACAGCTTAGAAGGAGGAGTCAGAGTTTGGAGCTCTGATGGTTTGCTTGTTCGTTTTTCAAGGCCATGGAGGGAGAGGTGGGCCGATCGCTGAGGGGGGGCAGCCAAGACGAGGTGCTCAGCGAAGGCTTCAGACTCACCATCACACGCAAAGACCTCCAGACTCTCAGCCACCTCAACTGGCTCAATGATGAGGTGAGTTATCACAGGCACAACATATAGTAACAGATAGTCAGACAGAACTGGAAAGAAGGGGGGGGAAAAAAAAAAAGTAGTAACGTAGAGATGTTTTATTGTTTTTCCGAATTTTCAGCCATTGCCTTTGCCCTCTCCTCCAGGTCATAAACTTCTACATGAATCTGTTGGTGGAGCGCAGTAAAGAGCCCAGCCTGCCGACGGTTCACACCTTCAACACCTTCTTCTTCCCCAAGCTGCGAAGCGCCGGCTACTCGGCCGTCCGGCGCTGGACTAAAAAGATGGACATCTTCTCAGTGGACATACTGCTAGTGCCCGTCCACCTGGGGGTGCACTGGTGCCTCTCTGTGAGTGCAGTAACACAGCAGACACCACGCTGAAAACATTAGTACACACTTCATCTTTTCTGAAGTTAGCCAGAGTCAAATCTGTTGTTGTACTGGTGTTTTTTTACACTCAACTTTCATTACACTTCATCTTCCCTCTCAGGTGGTGGATCTCCGTAAGAAGTGTATCACATATTTTGATTCCATGGGAGGAAACAATGATGAAGCCTGCAGGATATTGCTGTGAGTTGGATAACCAAGTGATTACTCTTATCAGTAGCCAGCTTGCACTATAATCTCTTGAATCTAAGTCACACTAACCTTGGAAAATAGAGCATTTGGGTGTTGAATTAATTTACTTTTTGTACCAGTCCGATTGTAATTGGAGTATTTTTCCCATAGGCAATATCTGCAACAGGAAAGTAAGGACAAGAAGGGCAAAGAACTGGACACCTCAGACTGGACCCTGAAAAGCAAAAGACGCAATGTAATTGTTACATCATGATATCCTATGTGATCTGTCAACTCAACATCCATTTGCACTTAGATTCACTGATCTCTGGTTGACATTGCCATTTTTTTTCTCTCTTTTCCTGTCACTACATCAAACAGGAAATCCCACAGCAGATGAATGGAAGTGACTGTGGAATGTTCACATGCAAATATGCAGAATACATCACCAAAGACAAGCCAATCACATTTACACAAGTAAGTATGATCAGGTGTGCCAAAAGGAAATGTTCTAAAAAGCCAAATACCAACAAATGACTAACTAACTCGATATTTCCCCTCCCAATCCACAGAAACACATGCCCTACTTCAGGAGAAGAATGGTCTGGGAGATCCTGAATCGGAAACTGTTGTGAAATCAGGGAGACATTTTTGTACCGGTACAGTTAGCTCAAGGACTTTGGTCAAGAGCTCAGAAGTGTCTGAGATGATGGTGCCCATGCCATGTTAAACTGCAGGATTCAGTTTGTCCTCTCTTGTGACAGAGACCCAGACCAGGGCCAGTCTCCCTCTGCACTTCATCAGGTGGAGCTCAGAAGTCATCACACCCCCCCCTATCTATCCAGCTGAGGATCCACCCGGACCCAACATCTCTGTAGCTTATCGGGTTTGAGCTTGAAAGGACATGGACGTGGTGGAAAGCAACTGCCTCTGCATTATGCCCCTCCATTTTGGTCTTTTTTGTTTTTGTTGCGATTTGGAAAGTCAGTTTTACAAGCAGAATGTGTGCTCAGCAAAACACTCTAGTTTGTGAATGGGGGTCGTTCTCATTTGCAAATCATACTCTGAAGTGTTCCTGTCAGAACTGCCATCAGATGTAGTTAGTTGACACACTTCTTTTCAAGTCAATAAGTGGGAGGAAAGACATTATTTTTTTCCTCCATTAGTTGGACCAACTCTTGTTTATCGGACACCAGTGCGAATCTTTGTACTTTTTGTGAACTGTTCAAAAATCTTTTGATGTTAAGCTATCAATTAGCCTGGGGCAGCTAACATGCAACCCTACAGGTATGCTTTGTTCAATAAATGCCAAGTGGGACAATAGATTCAGGTTACTTTCTTGGATTTAAGGGCTATCAAATGCAATAAATCAATTGTTTTTAAGCTCAAAGCATATTATACCTGTTCAATGAACAATGACCTCAGAGTATGATTTGTGACCTGTGTTGACATGAAGGTTAGGCTGTGGAGGTTGTTTTCATATACAGTATGTTTGAATATATGCCACAGTGTTGTGCTTGATGTTACACTATCCTACAGTATATTGGTTCATTACTGCCCGAAAGTGATCAGCTACAGTGACACCCTTCCTGGAACATGAGACCCATGATTGAGTCTGAAATGTAACCAGAGGTTGAAAGTCTATTTTGTTTAATTTAACAATGCTCTTTTGAACAACAGTTTCTAGGGCTTTTTTCAGGATATTTTCAACTTTGTACATACTGATGAGGTTTGCATTTTCTCTGACAACGTATTTAATATACATTTTGTACCTTTTTATTACCTGTTTTGTATGTAGAACAAAATACTTTTAGAAATAAATTCCTCAAGTATTGTCTGTCTTGTATGTGTGCTGTCTATTGAAGTAGATTACTGTAGACAGTAGTTGGTGGGTCTGGGAGTTATTTCAATGAGAAGGTACTAGAGAGTCACATGATATACCTCAGTGAGGACAACCTTTGTACAGTTGTCCAAGGTTTGCTGGAAGAAATAGAAATGTTTTCAAGGTTGCTGAAAACCTGTGCATTCTCTTTATAATAAAAGGCACATGGACAAATGTGAAAAAACATTCCTTTTAATTAAAAAACATCAAACCAAAGTAACATTTTTAAAAGCTGTACTTTTCTATAAAGGGGAGGACAGACCTGCTATTATGGCACAAAAACGACAAATGAATGATTGAGAATGTGAGCAAGTGAGAGAAGGGACACATGATGCATACAAAACAGCCAAACAGGGAGGTGATTTTACACAATGTTGTTTTACAACAGACAGTTAATATTGCCAGTGGATCGTAGATAGGCCTACTAGGCTGTGAGCAAATTATATTTAAACATGTCTGACATAAATGACTTACTGATGAAGCATCTGCTTGTACAGTATGTATACAATTACAGCAGCAGAGAACATCACTTTCAAATCTTAAATTATACAAGATGTCTGATAAAATTTACTTTTTCAGTAAACCATTTGATGAAAAAGGTAAACACATTTAAGAGCTAAACAAAAACCTGGAATGATGATAGTCTCTGAAATAATATAGTTTCACAATGAACACTGAAATGATTTCCTAAGATGGTACAAGGAGACAAAACAAAACATAAATTTAAAACATTTGCAGTGCATGAATAAAGTTGTTTCCATATACCAATTTTGTTTGAGTAGCACCCTATTATTTCTCCTCTGTACTCAGTGAAATCTAAGGCATTTCTGTGATAAACTTCTTACGCCCAATGAATTAAAGCCTTGAAAGTATAATATGCAGTTTCATATTACAATGAATAGAGATTATAACCAGTTTCATCAACCCTTGGCATGTATGGATATCAACTAACAAAAATAAAGGGGAAATATAAATCTTGTTAGGAGAAAGTTCAGCTTTTTCAAGTTAGGCAAACAGTTGAGTTGAGTGATCACGAACAGTCATCTCATGAACTATGATCTACACCATAAATTCCCTTTTATGCAGCCATTTCACTGCCATTTGATGGACTGTAAAAGACAACAAACCCCCAAAATGTGGACACATTAATAAGTTGTGGTTAAACTATAATGAAATAGAAGAATAAAATAATGATAAATTAGTGTCTCATAATCAGTGTTATCTACAGTATTGTGTTATTAAGGACAACAAATCAATTGCATAGATCAGTGGCCATTTTTAAAACAATATGGTGTAATTGGACGTCTGACCTTGGGAGTATTTTCCAAACATTGGACGGAAGAGTCAGGATATGGACACAGTACCTGCTGTGAGCAGCCTTGGGATCTACTGCACTTATTGCATTATAAAGACATTTCAGAACCTTGCACACTAACACTCAACAGAATACATTGTTTTAGTATGAGGTAATATTACTTTTAGACATTGGCTACTACTTGGGACACATTTCAGAAATAAATTATATGAACCTTTTACACATAATTCATTTGTAAGTAATGGGAGTCATACTCATACCTCTTTAAATGTATGAAAATGCCAACACTGGTGACTGCAACCTCTTAACAAATTAAAGCCTTTCCATGTGATTGAAAATGAAACCAGAGATAAAGTACAATAAAAACAGACAAATATCAGACAAATTACTATTTCAAAATAGAAATCCTATGAGTAATTAAAAAAAACTTTAATCTAGCTGTCCAAAGGAACATTTTACTACTTGATGCACGCTACCAGAAGTAAAACCAAAAACTCTTTAAAAAAAAAAAAAGCTCAATCTAAAAAGTATTAAATTGAATTAAAAAATCAAGAAACCTTTCTTTAAATAATAATAAAAAATAAAAAAACAGTAAATCAAAAAAATAAAAACCTGTGAAACAAACACACTTGAGAGAGAAAGCAGCATTGTGGAAGCAGAAAAGAGACAGTTAAGGCCAACAGCAAAGCATGGTACTGGCCATATTTCACCATCTATATAATATAGTACAGTATTTCCTGACCAGAACACAATTTCTTATTTCAGGAAGCTTATCAGTCAAGCTTTGACAAAAACTTCTACTTTAGCTCTATACTTGATGATTTGAACTCCTAAGAATAACTTTGGGTCTGTTTAAAGGGGAAGCAGCTTAACCCACTACTGAAAATAAAAACCTACTCAAGACTTGGATAATCCCATACTTAGTTATTCAATTGTATTTTTTTTTCTTCTTTCGGGACAGTTGAGGCAGAGATAACTTGTCTTAATAGAGCTATCATTGTATAATCTAATGATATATGATACATAAGGCTCCACAATTAGTGTTCAGTATGTAATATATCAATGATATATCATACTGTAGTACATCAACAAAATATCATAATATGTTGCATTTTCCCTGTATGATATAAATTATTATATACCAAAATCTGGAAATAATTTGTTCAATATATATTTGATTGTCTTAGGCTTTGTCTGGAAATATCTACAGATTGGTAGAATTCAAATTTGAGGGACTCAAGTGCCAGAAGAAAAGAGGTCAGACCACTTCCAATAATGTTTAATTCTCCTGAAATGCTTGCTGCCACTTGGAAAAAAAAACCTGCTATGAGTTATTAGCACCAGATATGATCAAAATACAAGAGACCATAGCAGTTTGTTAAGCTTTTTCTCTTCAAACAATGACATAAAAATCAGTGACTTTTTGAATATGTACAAAAAGGCTTGAAAATAGACAATAAAATGAGAAAAAAAATCTGTATATTTTACAAAAAGTAAAAACCAAAAAATGACTCTAAAACGACACATGGTGTTCTGTTCCTGGTTTCATTCTGGCTCCCCAGAATATATCTAGAAAACAGTTTGTTATTCGTGCACAAAAAATAACGCTTGTATAATGTAGTGTATTTGTGTGTGTGTCTGTGTGTGTTTATGTGTCATATTTTCTTGACTGATGAGTCCATTTCAAAATAGATGTTCCATGTTCCGTTCTTACATTTTCCATTGCAGCCAGTCTCCAGTCTTTATTGTGTGGATTAAAACAGTTTACCATAAAGTAAACGTTATAAAAAAAAAATGTAAAAAAAAAATAAAGAAAAATCCTTTTGTCCTCTATGTAACTTTCCATACTACTCCTAGTGTCTGGAGCATATTGTCCAGAGTCACTAAGCGCTGAGCTGTACAGCAGGCAGGCGCCCAGGAGAGTCCCTCAGGCTCTAGGGGAGGAACTGGAGAGGATACGACAGAGATGTTGTTGAGAACCAGAATCATGAACAATCATTAGGCATATTAATATACTTCAGCCCCATTCATATGGAGAAACACACACGCACAAACATGTACACGCGCACGCGCACACACACACGCACACACACCAGCCAGACCCACCTCTGCAGTACCTCCTTTTTACTTGCTGTGCTGGTAGGAGTAGGCTGTGTGTTCTGTGGCTGTCTCTATGGCAACTTGTTGTTGGACGGCACTTTCCTGAGACGTAAGCAATAAGGATGATCGGTGGCAGTTCATTCATGCCACCACATTTAGACTGTAGGAGAATGTAGGAAGGTTTCATACCTCAACAGAGACACTGGCGGGAGGCACTTGGGTGTACTGGGGGATGTAGGTCCCCTGCATAGATGTGTTTGCAGGCATATACTGAAGGAGAGAAGAAAACAGTAACCATAAAGACATTTTCCATAGTAACCAATGATCTAGTATCCATTCATATTAGTCTCCTTTTAAAACAAAATTGCCATTGCTGAGAGATGGAAAGCATCACAGAGGACTGCATGTCTATGGACAATGTATCTGTCTGTTTCTATGACTATGTGATTGAGTAGTGTGTGTACGTGTACTGGCCATGCGTGATGTATGATACTGTACTGTACGTGTTGCATTGTGTTGGGACTGACCGTGCCACTGCTGCCCATGGAGAGGTGGCTGAGCTGCTGTGTGAGGGGGCCCATCATAGAGGTGGGCTGGATGGACATGGTGTGGTCCATCCCTGGGGTCAGGACTGTCCCCTACACACACACACGCGCACGCACACATGCACACGCACACGCACGCACACACACACACGCGCACGCACACACACACACACACACGCACACACACACATGCGTGCAGTTAACACACAGGCTGGCAGGCAGATTGACACAAACAACAGTAGTAGCATTGTGTGTGTGTGTGTGTGTGTGTGTGTGTGCGCACTGCGGGTACTACTCACCGTGGGCTGCATGAGGTACGACTGATGATGCATCCAGGAGGGATTGTGGACCTACAGCAGTGAGGAGAGGAGAGACAATATAAGAGGAGGTTTAGCTGTGAAATACTGTCATCTCTGCTGTCCCTCCAAAAGGGTTCCATTCATAAATAACATTCTTGAAACTGTTATTCACTATTACACTGTGTATTGACCTGGTAGGTAGATACAGGAGAGTGCATGTAGGGGGAGAGGGAGGTCTGAGCTATCATCCGATTAGGGGCCATACTGTAGGGAGAGGAGTAGAACCTGTTGAAACAGAGAGAAAACACTTGTCAGCATCCAGAGCATGTTCTGTATACATGTCCTATATCTCATATATCTCTAATATACACAGATCTCTAGTACACACATCCTACTGTATATATCTCTAAATACTAGAAATATATGGATGTGTGTACTACAGATATAGGGTGACTAGTATACACACTATAACTTTAGTGTCCTGTATCTCTGAGATCAGCTTCGGAGAGGTGGAGAGAGAAGCGGAACTCACCCATTCTGCAAGGCTGTGGTGGGGTCATATGTTAGTGTCATTCCTCCCTGTGATCAGGGACATACAGATGTATGAGTTAAAAACATACAGTATCCTACATAAATGTCTTAAAGAGAAATACTTTTAAATTGAGCTTCGATAATCAATTGAATTGTAAAACATAAACTTCTGCTGAAATGCTAACATTTAAAGAGACAATGGACACTGCAGAAGAGGTGGCAGGCTTTTGACAGTGTGAGTGTGTGAGAACTCACCGTTTCCCCATCTCTGGTCCAGGGACGGCCATTCTGCAGGTACTTCCCCTGGCTCAGGCGCTTCTTCTGCCCGCCATCTGCAAACTTACACAACAAGGGTTCCGAGGGCACTGAAAGAGAGAGAGAGAGAGAGAGAGAGAGAGAGAGAGAGAGAGAGAGACAGAGAGACACAGAGTGTGTGTTGTGTGACTGTGAATAAGTGACAAGGTACTGCACTAAACCACACTGTATGATGACAGATATTGAGTGAAAGAAGTGCTGTCTGTGAGAGATACTACAAAACAAGACAACACTTTCTGCTGCTTCTAACCCGTTATATTTTGTTGTAAAAATGCCTAATAATAAATAAGTTACTGAAAAAGACAACGAACGAATAAAACAGGACTGATTAGAGATGTCTCACCTGGCACTCCAGGTGGAGTCTTGATGTATTTGCCATTGAAATGTTGAATGATAGTCTCACACTTCTCTGTTGACTCCATCCTTCAAAAAAAAAACAAAGGTTTATTTCAACTCTCAAATCGTGTTGCATAATTGAGCTTATCATAGAAATAACGCTCCACATATTTGTTTTTAATAATAAAATCTCTCTCTCTCCCTAAATAATAAATATATATGGTGCTTTTAGAACATGATTCAAAGACAGTTTCACAGAATCATTACAGTATTTACTGTAAGAAAAAACAGTTACTTGAGCCCCACTGACCCACTGCTGTAGTGTTTGTGTACTACCTACAGTGGCCACCAGAGGGTGCAGCAATTAATAGTGTGATGTACAGTACTGTAGGCTACCTGGCAAAGCCCACTCCTCTGCTTGTGCCGGTGGCATCTCGGAGGACGCGTGTGGAGATGACTTGACTGAAGGGCTTAAGCATGCTCTCCAGCTCCTGTTCATCTATAGACATAGGCAGGTTGGAGATGTACAAGTTGGTGGGATCCTGCTCCTGTTGCTGGATAGTAGGCAGTGGAAGAGAAGGTCTTAGCACCTTAATACAAAATCACACTTGAAACATTCAGACAGAACATTTATGAAAATTGGGATAGTATTATTATTATTATAGTCTTGAGGTAATCTCGGAACCCAGAATCTCATCTCTGTGTCTTAGTGTGAGAATAGTCTTAGGGAAATGTTAGTAATTTCATATGAAAGTCTATGAGTCAAGATGCTTGGAAAATAACAGTATTGCCACTAATTTTGTGGTAACTATGCATGTGATAAATAGACAGTGTTAAAGGGGGGAGAGAGAGAGAGAGAGAGAGAGAGAGAGAGATAAGTAGGGGGCTGGGGTAGAGTAAAAGAGGATGAGTTGAGATGCTTAGGACTCTCTCTCTCTGTGGGCTGGCTGGCGCGGATTGGCGGACTGGACTAACGGGGTCATGCGTCAGGTAATACCATATCAGAAATTGCATTTCAATGGGCTCTCCACTGAGGATCTAAAATAATTGCGTACTTTGTGGATAATGATACACCCAGGAAATTATGAACATGATTCAGATTAATTTATATTACTTCATGCTATTATATATTCCCGCGATGCTATGCTTCCCGGGGAATGATCACAAATATGTCACTCATATGCTTACAGTTCATTCATTAATCTTGACCTTGAATTCAGATGCAGGGACCAGATCTTTAGGCTTGCATACATTCGTCAAATTAAGCAGCTATTTCAAATACAAAACTCACGAAACAAGTTCTGACTCAGAGATTCTCTCTTGGAACGGCTGAATTATGTCATACACTTTTGATTAATCCTTTTGGCTTTCCTTCTTATTCTGTGTGCTGCCTGCCCAAACTGGAACACCAGCAAAGAAAGCTGCATGATAGCCAATCTGAATGGCCTGGGAACTGTTTTGCATATTCATTATTTCAGTGTGCAGATGTGATTAAAAAGCTGTAAATGCATTTCAAAGCCATTTCCATGTCATGAATAATGCATGTATAATTGCTGCGACCTGTGGTGAAGGTGATTCCTCCCTCATCTCCCTACTCCTGCACAAAGATCCTAGTGATGAGAACACAGGCAACAGGATCAAGGAGAGCAGAGCTGCACTGGGTTTCACCAGAAGTGAGTCAGACATGAGTCTGACGTAAATATAAACTAAGTTGTAAACCCCACAATGAACTGCAGACTGAAATGGGGTTATTTTGTGTGTGAGAGCTTGTGTGGATGTCGGATCAGAGAGAGCTCAGCTTTTTTTAGGGTGTTTAGGTGTGTGTCAGCGATCTAGCTGAACTGAGGCTGGATGAGTGTGTGTGTGTGTGTGTGTGTGTGTATGGTTGCCAAGTGTGGTTTGAGAGTGCGGCGGTGGGGCGAGTGGCTGGGCGCAGGGCCCTGCTGACTGAGGAGCTGCTCAGACAGTGACTCAGACGCCACCGGGGAGAACAGGCGAAGCCTTTGTGGAAGGTGCTCAGGGAGCAGGCACTGCTGGGCTTGCCTGGGACACACTCCCCCAGCTCTGTCACTGAGTTCTCCTCTCCTCTAAGTTACACACATAAGTGTGCACGTGCACACGGCGCGCACACACACACACACACACACACACACACACGCTTAATTGTCCAACCAACTCCTCTCGTGAACCAGAACAGGGAGAAAGAAAGAGAGAGGGTAAGTGGGAAGAGAGCAAGAGAGAGAGATACATAGGTAGAGAGAAAGGGATTTCCTATTGTGACTTGCCATGGAAAATGTTATCTAATCATCTATTTAAAATGGAAACAATGTGTCTTTAAACTTACACAACTAAATCAAATCTCCTCACTGACCACCAGGCGTGACAGGGTGTCAAGACTCTAAATGTCATTTTAGTACAACTGAGTTAGCCTATTGACTTCGACCTGAACAAAGGTCAGTGGCCATGGCCAGGTCCACTATGTGGCAGACAGGGGGGGAGCAGCAGACATTTTACCTTCGCCATCTGGGCCTGCACGCCACCAGCCTTCAGAGCTGTCACCGCTTTCTGCGCCGAGGCAGGACTGTCAAAGTCAACAAAGCCATAGCCTGCAGGGACAAAGACAGACAACAGCAGATGCTGAATGGTGACAATGAGGAATGCACAACCGAGGCATGACACCTCGACTCTGGCAGGTACACATGTAGAGTCAGAGCTTTGAATGGGACCAGACAGGCAGCCGGGTTCAGGATAATGCCACACAGCCTCTCCACTGTGAACAGATGTGGGGTTATGCAACGGTGCCTACAGTAGCGTTACATCACTGCACACCTGCTGAGTAAGGATAAACAACACACACACACACACACACACATACTCTCGGTGAGGTTGGCATGCAATGTTAGAGTTAACATCCAACAGAGTCACCCAAATGCGAGCGTGTGTGTGTGTGTATGTGTGTGTGTGTGTGTGTGTGTGTGTGTGTGTTTGTGTGTGTGTCTCCTTCTCACCTTTGCACTTGTTGGTGGTCTTGTCCAGGATGGCTTTAGTAGACACTATTTTCCCATATCTGTAAACCACAAAGGTGGATGGTCAGGGATTGTGGCAATCAAACTGTGCTTCTGGAAGAGCATTGATCATTTAAAAGGATGACAATAATTGATAAAGCTTTGGGGTTACATTTAGTTCAAACTGATTATGTGAATTATGTGTATTGTTTATTTTAAATTGGAGTTAAATGAACATATTTGACACCAGATTAATGATAAAATACAACTGCATCTGAATTTAGCTAACTGATCTGTAGAGACAATTGTTCTGAACGGAGCATGAGTGGAACCGAATGGGAGTTGCATAAGAGGAACGTCCTATATATTCCCGTGTCCTCCTCAATCCCACATCACTCCATGAATGCCAGTGAGGGTCACCGTCATGACATTCCTCAAGAGGAACACAAAGTGAAATGGTGTGTCGTGTTAAAAAAAATAATGCAGTTGTGTTTTTTCAAATAGATGCACAGTCCCACACATTGATGTCTCGTTCTAAATATTCCAGAACGCAGATGTATACGATTCACCCTGCTTGGCCCCATGCTGCACGATTCTATCAGCTTCCATCTCTCTAGGCATGTGCATGCAGTGTAACCTGATCTCTCTCTCCTTGGCTGTCCTGTGCTACGCTGGCACAGATCCACGCTCTCACTCTGGGAACAGCCTCCTCTCATCTCTTC
This sequence comes from Argentina silus, assembly GCF_951799395.1. Taxonomy (NCBI): domain Eukaryota; kingdom Metazoa; phylum Chordata; class Actinopteri; order Argentiniformes; family Argentinidae; genus Argentina; species Argentina silus. The sequence goes on from NC_139662.1 coordinate 2,657,652, forward strand.
ATCTGGGTCCTACTGCCCCTATTCCCACCAGCCTTTGGCATAGAGCTGCGATATCAAATGTCGAGGACGAACACCATAGCAATGGCTGTAGGTTACCTCAGGTTAAGAGAGATGGTTTGATAACTATTATTCATTTGTACTATTATTACTATTCATTTAATGAGGTGAAACAGTGTTCATTGTATGTTATGTGTGATACCCCTATGTCTGTACGCTACTTGGAACCTGAATTTCCCCCTGGGATAAATACAGTTTCTATCTATCTATCTATCTATTTGCACTATTGTTCATTAGTACAACCCTAAATATGGGGAAAAGAGTCAGTGATGTGTAGATCTTACAATGTCGTGTAGAGGGAATGGCTGCCCCCCCCCCTCTCCCATTCAGTAGAGTGTAGGTACTATAGGTAAACATATGTGGTTTGTTTGGCAAGGATATTAACACCTGAGTTATGACACTCACTCAAACACTCTCAGTGAGTATCACACATTTCCACTTGCTGTATTGTTCATGGAGTCTCAACAACATGATTGCAGGCCATATGGAGAAATCTCCGGGAGTGATGTATTCAATAGTCAGAAAAATAAGTGTCCTATCGGATCCTTGAAAACTACGTGAACTGAAGAACAAACCGGTTATACAAAAGATATTCTCGACACTCGACTCTTGGATAAAAACTAAAGTTAAATAATGTTTACTAATAAAGAGACGCCTTTAACCTTTGCTTTATTCCAAGAGAAGCATAATATCTTTACTGTATTCAAACTACAGAGTGGAAACTAAGATCAGGTTAGAAAGTAAAAAGATTAGTCACAATATCTCTGCAAACTACAGCAGAGACTGAATTCTGGGGCATTCACCAGTAGTGCTTTAGATCTAAATTGTATTATGCATTTGACTTCCAATGTAACATTACTATTTAATGTTGCATGTTCTGATCTATGCCAAGAGATACTGTATGTCATCAAATACATGATGGGTTGGCATAATATATACATTACTGAGACTTTGAACAATAACCTCATCTATGTATTTTCCATGGATATTATTGCTCTGTGTGCACAAGACCCCATAACCGGTAAACCATGTGTGGAAAAGCTCCCTAGCTATCTGTGCTTTTTCAAATGTGTATTTGCAGTCCAGTGGAGATGGCCATTTAGTGCATTAATCTCTGAGGTCTGCGGCTATGACGCGGACTGCGGAGGGAGCTGGAGACTCAGCCATGTGTGAGGGAGCCCAGTGTCCAGCCTCTGTGGTCCGCCAGAGCCAGAGCCAGAGCCAGAGCCAGAGCCAGAGCCAGAGCCAGAGCCAGAGCCAGAGCCAGAGCCAGCCACCCAGAAAGAGAGAGACTGCAGGGACTAGGATGCAGACCCCCCTCACCCCCACCGTCCAACCCCTCCATTCCTCAGAGCTTGCATAGAGCAACTTGCAGTTATGTCAGCTTCTCGTGGGGGGGAGGGGGCTGTGGTGGTGTTTCCTGATCAACTGTAAACCTTTTTTCACATTAACTTCATGACTTTCATTCAATCTCTTTTCCACATCTACAGTACATACCCATATTTCCATCCCAATCCTGGTAGCCTACAAAGAATTACACTGTCTTTAATCATCCCACTCCACTTTTAGCAAATTTCATGCAGTCATTTTATCTGCTCAGTAAAAGCTGAAATATGAGAACTCCCCCCTACAGAACACCACCTGACACAGAAACCTTCAGCTCCACTCCTCCCCCCTGATTCTCTCTCTCCATCCCCCTCTTCATGCCATTGCCCTTGTTTGTTTTTCCTTTCCCCTGGGCTCGCAGTTTCCTGTAGGGTTGGGCAGCCTCGTGTGAGCCATATCTTCCAGACAGCTGTAAAAGAGAAAGCCTCGCCCTCTCTCTCTCTCTCTCTCTCTCCTTCCCTCCATTACTCTCCTCTTTCAATGTCTCTTTCTGCTGTTCTGTTTCTCATCATCAGGCTCCAGCATTCAATTAAGACAACCTCGCTCATTCATCTCAACCCAACTTGTTTTAGATCCGTTTCACTGAAGATCTAACAAGCACAGATCAATCGGCTCCGGCGTCAGACTGGTTGCATCAATGTCTGTCTTCAGAAAAAAAAGTCTATTGATGTGTATGAAGGTGAAGCACATCTTTAAAATATATGGCACATGCAATCCAATGAAGATTTTATTGTGTCAGACGAATGGAAGCAAAGAGATACCATTACCATTCTTTGTCTTGTAAAGGCAGGACCAGGATAGAGAGGGAAAGAAGAGAGAGAGAGAGAGAGGGGGGGGGATAAACCATGCTTGGTGCCAAGCTGTTGGAAAGTTTGCGCTCATTTGTGCCAACCTGAAAGGTTTTAGTTTGCAATCTAAACGGCTGTTGATGTTTCCACAGGCCACTGACTTGTGGCACTTGAAGCAGGGCCGGCCCAGCCCATAGGCCGAATAGACAGCCGCCATGGGTCCAAGAATGTCAAAAGGCCAAATGTGACATACATTTTTTTTTTTTTTAGATGATGAGTTTTTCTTTTGGGGAAAATGCATCCAGTATGTCTGTTTATTGTTGTTGTTGGCTGTAAAGTAGGTCTAGATTACAGATTTTTTTTTTAATCCCCCCCCCCCCCCCCCTCCACACCTCTCTCCTCCGTCTTCACATATTTGGTAGGGGGGCCCTCATCTAGGGCCCCCGGGACACTGGGCCAGCCCTGACTTGATGACTTACTCGTTTAACCACTCCTCGCCCTTCTTTTCATTTGAGACCAAAGCGGGTACTTATAACATGTACGCAGAGAGAAACTAAGTTACTCTAGATAAAAATGTCTTCACAAAATACAATCTCATTCCTCGTGTCAACATGTGGTGACAGTTAAGGACACACACACGCAGTACAATTGTCATACTTTCTGACCCACTCTCTACCTCCATGCTACGCCACTTCCTCTTCCATTCCTCTTATGTCTTAGTTCATTCTTATTATGGGCAGGGAGAGGCTGAGGAGTGATTTGTGGATGAGATACTCACGGTTGACACAGTTTGACCAAGTCCTGGTCTGTGGTTCCCGGGTGCAGGCCGCGGATGTAGAGGTTGGTTTTGCTCAGCTGTTCACCCCCACTGCTACTGCCGTTGCTGCTGCTGGTGGTGGTGTTGGGGCTGGGCGGGGCCATCTGATGGTTGGAGGACACATACGTCGGCTGGGAGGAGAAACGGACAGGATATGACCTCAGCTACAATGGTGAAACAGTAGGCTATGTGCAACCAAATATAGGTTCATTTGGCATCATCGTCAGATTTTACAATGATGAATATGAATACACAAAGTGATAAGCTCAAATCTTGAGGCTTATCGGTCGTCTCTCTATGGCTCACTGACTCAATTAGCAATTAGTTGGATCACCAATTACAATAGTACCCTTATAAACGCAGGGTCAGAGCTCAGAAATCAATAGCAATTTAACCAATTTATCTCTCTTAACTGCCTCCTAGATGGGCTTTCACTCTACCCTTGTTTGCTAATGTAAGGAGTGTCATAAAACATTAAACATGAAGTCATTAAGATACTTTTAGACATATAACTAATCAAATTCATAAAATGTCAGTTTACTCTGCAGGCAGCTAACAGCAATTCAATGGCATCAATATTGCGTTAACCCTACTTTGGAGTGAAAATCATTAATAGTTTGAACGAATAGCAGGCTCCACAATCAATGTTCACAGTTCAGTCGAAACAGAAATAGAACAGAGGAACAAGTCACTAATACAAATACTTTTATTTGAATGTGAAAAGCTACTGCCTTCTCCAGATTAAACTATAGTGCTATCAGTTTTCCTACTTGGGCCTGTGTTCACTTTCAGGCTGCCATGTCTGGCTGTCCCCAGAACTCAGTCTGAGTGGAGGAGGAACTTTTTCATTAGAGAGGGTCACCAATCACACCCCTGGGAACAATGGGCCAGTCTGTTGGACACCACACAGTCACTGCTGGAGCACTGGATTATTAACAGAATGAGGAGGAGGTGGGTGGGGGGGGGGGGGTTGACGGAAGATGGCAATCAAGCTAATAACACTCATGGAATTCTTTCCCTCTTTACACTGTATGTAACATCTGCTGTTAAGCTCCTAGCTTGCAGCTTTGATCATACACTGCATACTTATGCTTTGTTAATGATTCCCCATAAATGTAACCCCATTTATCTTGCGTTGAACCAAACATTTATTAAAAAATGCGTATGTGTAAATCACAAGCAACAATTGAATATTAGCAAGATATGTGTGTATTAGTGGATAGCAACATCCAGACTGTCCTGTTGGTATCTGTTTTGTTCTGTTCTGCATCCCTGCTCTCCAGCTGGCTGATATTTTCGTTGTGGATTTTGATCAACACAGCCTTCACAAAGTGCCCACCCTTCAACCTTTAGAAAAGCCAAGGAGTAGCCTGACACTCCTCCATCTATCACTGTGACTCTCATATGGAGAGCCCATTCATCCTGGTCAACCTTCTCTAATCTCCCTCTCTTTAGCATCAATAGCACATTGTTTGTTTTTCCACAATCACAACCTTTTCCTGCGCCTTCACTCCCTGGCCTCCATGGGCCTATCAGGAGGGATGCACCTGCAGAGGCCTGGGGAGATAGGATCTGTGTTGGAGCTTGAGCTCGGGCCTGGCCATTGAGGCCTGTCTAATTGGGGTCTGAGCTTGTTAGCGGAAGGCACTAATCCCTCTCATGTGCTCTCCAGTCACAAGGTACTGTCTCATTAAGGCTGCTCTGCTCTGCTTGTTCTGAGAATAGGATGGCAGTGAGTCAGATCCACTCCCACCCCCATCTGCCGCAGCCAGCGCCCAGCAACTCCAGGTGTTCCTGCCACACAGTGTAGCCTGATTTCAGCCTGATTTCAGCCAGTACAGTAACTCAGCACTGAACCAGCACAGCCAGCTTGGATTGGTCACAGAATTACCAATGTCACAACTCGCAGCACTGTACTGTACACCTATACATACTGTACGCTGACTAGCTTTATACTAAGGGTAAGTACACCCCCCAAAACAACTAATTTCCTTCTTTTCTCAACCCAAGACATAAGAATGTTGGTCAGAGAGAGGAATGAGACAACAATGTGCAATGTGTCTTTTACACATTTCTAAACACAACCACAAAGTCTAAGTCTTATGTCACTGCTCTAGGCTGGTTTTGCACCATGGTGTGAATAATACGGTCCTCTCAGTCACTGGCCCAAGCTTGACCCACTAGCATCTAATTGATGTCCTTCCTGCCTGTTGCCCTTCCGTAAACAGCCTCTGACATGTTTGTTCACACTGCTCCTTACATGCAGCATAACATGGAGCTTTTGCATTCTTTACTTTCCCACGCAGTAAACAAATGTTTGTGTCAGTGTCCTTAAAGGGGGGTAAAGTGGGTGTATCTACAGTTAGTCACACGTGAGCCACATTCTTTAACAAGCCAGAAAATAGAGGCCTAAATGCAACTGAGTAGTGGGAAAACCATGCTTCCAAAAAAAACTATAGGAAAGGTAAAACGTACACTATAAAAGGAGGTGATTCTTTTGTTCTGACATTCCTTTTGTGTTGTAGGCTATATGTGGTACCGTCTTGAGATGTGTCTGATCTCATTGTTGTATTGTATTGTATAGCGTATGGAACTTAATGGAATTGTACTGTGGGATTTTGCTAATACACCTCTGCCCACAACACGACTGCATTCAGTGGCACACAATCAGACTCCTGAGAGGGGCTTTGCTACAGCAGAGGACTGACGAGGTGATTAGTCTGCGGGATCAGGAGGAGAACCCCATGGGGGCTGCAGGTCACTCAAGAACATTGTGAGAAAATACTGTGTAGGACAGACAAGTCCACAGACATGACCGTAGATACAAACACACACTATAATATTTACATTCACAGTTCTTCAAAACTCAGGCTGGAGATGCTGGTTTCAGATATGTATTACCTCAACTCAAATAGCAAGCAAATCTATCAGAGTACACATGCACACACAAAACATAACAGAAAACATGACAGTACAATACACCCAACCCCAATAGATTAGCATACAAACTGTCTATCTAGGCATCTTTTGAATGGGACTATTGATTTTACTAAATAAAACATCATAGAGTTAGTTATACGGTGATAAAGAGTAACTGCACATAATTGATAATCCTTGAATCCCAGTGCCACTTGTATCCATAGTTTTTAATATTAAACATGCTGACAAAAGCTGTCAACATATCATTTAACTTGTCTGGAACACCTTTGTTACAAGAACCTCGTGCAGTGCATATCACTCAACCTAAAATGTGTTACTTAACAAGTAACTGTTAAGTGTGAAAATGTACTCAATTAAAAAAAGGTTAGAATTTAAAGAAAAGGTTAGAAGGTATTTTGGTTTTCTAAGAAGAGATTGCACTCCATCTAAAAAATCAAAGGCCTACCTGCTTGGTACAAGCAATTTTCAGCGGCACCGTGGGAAAGATCATGTTTACTAAAAAACAAGCTTTGTATTTACTATTTTCTCACACTAAAGTGCTCCTACTCAACCTGCAACCTCACCAATTCTTCAATAACCAGTGGCCAGGTGAGTCTTCATTTGTGTAAACCTCAGTCCAGTTCTAACTCAAAAAAGTGGACCAAAAGCCAGCAAAACAGTTTTTGATAAGCTTGAAAGATATTAAAAGGTAGATGAGGAAATAGCTTCACACAGAGTGTTTGAAAAAAGGGATTCACCCTTTGCAAAAGAAAGACCTGGCTGCCTTGTCCATGTGAACTGAACCACTGACAGCCAAGAAATCAAGGTATGTGAAAGAGAGAGGGAAAAAAAGAAAATGGGGGAGGAGGGGAGGGGTGGTTAATCGAAAGCAGAAAGAAAAAAGCTTTTAATCCCTTCCTCCACCCTTTTCCTCGTAGTAAAAAGACAGACTGGAGGTTACCACTTGACGTCGGATTTACAAGTTTTCCCTCTGTGTGGCTTTTGAGCTCTCACAATGCGAAACAAATTCTTTTTTCCTGCAAAAAAGGTTGAGTTTGCAAAAGCAGACACCCCTGTTGAAATGAGCACATTGTTTGAAGCCAGAATTCCAAGAATTCCAGGTCATTAATCTGAGCAACCTGAATTCCTGCCAACCATGAGGCAGGGAAAGGAATAACACAGGGGAGGAGGGAGTTAGTGTTGTATTTCAGTAAAGTTAAACAGTATTTTAGTCAGCTACAATAGTGAATAGAATACCCCAGACGGAAGGAAGCATATCTTTCCCATCCACAATGAAGCATCAGGACCACAGCAAGGATCAATAGTGAATTGTATTTGTGATAAATGTATACTAGTTCTGCATTACCTAAATAAAACCTCTTAGAAAATCTCATCCAGTCCCATCACATAGGCCTACTCAACAACAATAGTATAATTTGAATATTCTCAAAAAGGTCTGGAATCAGTCCATTCCATTTCAAATGTTCCTTTACATTTGAAAAAGCAGTATCATCATTACAAACTGAATTATCATTAATAATGCATACTGGTATATTCTTAAATTAGTATAAGTAGTATATTATATGCAATGCTAAGGATATTCACATTAATTATTCAGTATTTAACTAACTGAACTAAACTATTAATCATAATTTCGACAAATATATGGATGTCACATATTAGTGCCTTCAGAATAGACAGATGTATCAACATTTCTTTAAACATAACTGTTTCTGCTTCTGCTCTATAATGGCAAGCAAACGGTTCTAGTCATCATAGTAGGGGCAAATCTAGGGGTGGGGCAAATCTTTAAGCGTAAAAAAAACTTATTGGTGAACTTATGTTGCGGTTAATTCCCTGAGACCAAATGTACATTAAGAGGTAGGCTATCATCGATAAGATATATCCAACAGTTGGTCGTTAAGCCCTTTTATATTAAACAACAAAACAGGCGCTCACATTGATCTACACAATTCCCCTCGTAAACTGGATCCGTACATTGACTTTCTCTATGCCTATGGATAGAGGAAGAGGCAACGTTCGTATCGCGGCCGACGCATAAAAAGATAAATCCGTTTTCTTCACTAAAGCGTCTTTCGATCATCTTTCTGCAATCTTACTCAAATGATGTACGAGTAAAAAGCAATATTAGAACGACGACTACAGTTAATTTGTATATGGTCCACTTTCAAGGGCACTGCAGTTTATAGCCGAGCAACATAACTGCCAAAACAGATCTAGGAATTACCCTCTATACCAAAGCCTGACGTTCAGAGAGAACACATTACAGTATCGCTTTACCTTTTTACTATTTCTGCTGGTGTAGCCGTTGTATGGGTTGATTCCTGTCCTTGGCGGCATAGAGAGCAGCATTTTCACAGCACTATGTCCGGAGCAGAGAGCACAGCCAAGGCAGTCAGCTGACGTCAGCCAGGGAAATTCAGCTTGGAAACTGTGGTAGTGATTTGAGTCGCGCTCCCACTGATGTATGTGCGTTAAGAGCGCGCTTTCCTATGCTCTTCCCTCCTTGTACTTCTTAAACTTTAGCATTTATTGAAACGTTGGCCTAACACTTTCTTTTAATCTGTGGATGGCCTATTAGGCCTGTGTGAAAGTCTGGATACACATTAGATTGGATTTTCTGAAGGCTATAGGAAGCATGAAGTCTTCAAACATAATACATTACATCTTGCTTTATCTATCATTTAGTTGTAATCTATGGTATCTTGTATCTTGTGTTGATCATATAAGAAAAAACCTGGCCCAACTTGATATAAGAAAGTTTGACAAAGGTTGCATAACATACATTAGAGTCAAGTACGGCAGTGGGTCATAAATTAAACCTTTATGTCATGTGGGGGAACACTGATGCACTTGGCTCTTATAATCCTGTGAATGACACAAGTGTTTTTTCACAATCAACTCAAAGTCGCTTGGCAACAAAATCCCTCGACCCTCTGCCTTGGCTTGTGTCTCTGCACTGATTACTCTCAAGTGTGCAGAGCGTGTGTGTGCAAGTGTTCACTCAATCACACACTGTTACTGTATGAATAATATGCCTCTGTTCTTTCTGAAACTCACATTTGCATACTCAAGTTACAAACGACAAGTGAAAATTCTCATCGAAATGTCAACTACTAGACAGAAATAAGACTCCCTCCCATTGATATATCATGCACTTGGGATTTCATTCAGATTTCATCATTACCGTCTCTCGCCAGACAGATGAAAAGCATAGCTGTAGCTAGGATGGTGTGACTACCAATTGCATTTAGCTGTAACTAATGCTACATGCTTAGATTACACATGTGCATTGATTATACATGTACTGTTTTATTTCAATGATAACAAAATTAGAATTCCCAGTTGTCCTCTAGTCTCAGTTTTAGTCTACATCAGTGTAACAATTGTCAATTGAGTCATTAGCCTTACTGTAAATCTGTTCAGTGTTTAGGTATGTAGAATATGACAGTGTTAATGTTCAACCCCAGACAGATGGGGCGTGAGTTACACTCTGCTCAAGGACAGTTTGGAGAGTGACTCAGACTACGTCAGACCCAGTCAACAGACCACACTGTGATTTGTGTGAGTCCCTCTCCTCAGCAACAGGAAAGTATTCAGGAAAGGAACCTACAGTGTGTGTGCGTGTGTGTGTGTGTGTGTGTGTGTGTGTGTGTGTGTGTGTGTGTGTATGCTTGCGTGCGTGCGTGCGTGCGTGCGTGCGTGCGTGCGTGCGTGCGTGCGTGCATGTGCACAGGGTTAAAATTCCTGTATTTTGAAACCCTGTTGCGAAACATATATTTGCAGATATTGATATTAATAATTTCCCAAACAGAAATTATTTCCATTCAGCCTTGTGCCAAAGTCATAGTCTTGTTATTTAGGTATGTTCTCCATGTCTAGGTAATCTATGAATCCTTCGAAAGAGTCATGGTGAACTCTGAGCCTCACAGGGGCGGGAGTGGGGGAGGGTGGTATAGGGGGTAGGGAGAATGCTTGTTGCTGGTGCATGCTCTGCATTCCTCAGGTGTCCGCATAGCCTGCTCAGTAATTACGTCTGTGTGAAAACATGCACAGAAACTCACTTTACAAGCTACCTCTAAGACAAGCACTAGAGTATGTGGCTGAGGAGAAGACATATGTAGATGGATATACACACAGAGAAACAGACACACCATTACCTGCATCAAGTCATTTTCCTTAGAGACAGGCTTTTAAAACAGGTACATAACTTCAATAAATCAGAGGCTGAAGCTTTGTGCATAGGCGTAGACGCTCTCGTATCTTGCTTTTGAGTTATGCAAACATAGATGAAGAACACTGATGCAGAGCACGGATGAGAGAGCTTTTAGGCTTGATTTATGCAACAATCCATTTTCCAAGGCTGAGGGCTGGTTAGGTAATGTTGGCCAAGCAGACTGTACACAGTTCCAGTGGGGTGACGCGATTCAGCTGGCCAACTGGTGCTTAGCCTCGGTCCACGCAAACACACACATGCACACATGTACGCAGGCACACATGCAAGCACGCAGGCACGCACGCACGCACACACACACACACACACACACACACACACACACACACACACACACACACACACACACACTCCCACTGGTGTGATAAACCAATATTCTATAGGGCTTATATGGTATATCTACATTTCATTGAGATGAGCAGTTTACTTGGCCTTACACATTGTACCCCCAATGTACCCCATACAAATGAATACCTCCAACCTTAGGTCAGTACAGTTGTTATCTTAATTCAACTCCTCTGCTCTCAGAGACACATACTTCCACTCATGTTGTTGTCTTCAGAATCAGACTCAGAATTCTTTTATTTGGCCAAGTATATTTGCACATGCAGGAAATTGACTTTGTGAGGTTGATGCATGGGACATAAAAAACAATAGAAAAAAACAATATGTAAGCAAATTTTGACAACAAACTTACAAAATAGCAATAACAAATTTACAAAATAGAACGATAAAACAATACATTTTGTAGGCTGTGTGAGGCTAAGTGGCAATGAGGCTAGAGGCTGTGAAATGGGTATGGGGCATGTACACTATAAATTAAAATAATTTAAAATAATTATAAATTACACTGTCAGTGCATTGTGTGTGTGTGTGTGTGTGTGTGTGTGTGTGTGTGTGTGTGTGTGTGTGTGTGTGTGTGTGCGTGTGTGTGACAGGGTGGGGTGAGGGGAGTGGAAGTCCCAGAGTCAGTGATAGGCAGGGAGCTTGTTTGTGAACCCCGCTGCCATGGGGAAGAAACTGTTCAGGTGGCACGAGGTTTTGGACCGGAAACTTGCCGGATGGAAGTCTATGGAAGAGGTGGTGAGCTTTCTAGTTGTTCCATTATGCCATATACCAGCAGCCACCACTCTTGTCATTTGCGGTAGGCTGTTTGAGGTTGTCTGTCAGACAGCAGGTTCTCAGTCTGGGAAAATACCCCCCATCCCCCCTCTGGGTCACTAAAGCTTGGGGGATTGTGTGCAGATGTGCCTGGAGAGAGGCCAGGCCTTCTGCCCTGGGAAAACATGTGGTCTGGGATTGTTGACGCTGGCACTCTCTCAAACTGTCTCCCACACAACACGCTGCCCTCTGTCTCTACCAGGATGCCAACACTGAACCCCCTTCCTCTGGTGAAATAAAATCTCTCTTTGTCTCTAAAAGTTATATACAAATGGACACTGGGTCTGGGTCACAATTACAATAACCAGTATGCCATATATCCTCAGCTTCATTATACCCCACATACCCATGTTTATTTTCAGCTTGGGGCTAAAGAATGAGGGGACACCGTGCTGGGATAAAAGGATACCCAGAAACAACAGCCATGTTTTTGCAGATTCTCCACATACTTCACCTTCTACCATTCTGTGTGTCTGGTTCTCCACAAACATCTATAGGTTGTAATACTGCAATAGAGGAATGAGCCTTTGATGGTGACACATTTTGAGGGATACACTGCTACTCATCACCTGATGCTATCCGCAGGAGTAATGGGAATAATAACAATAGATTGGAGAATGCTACAATTGCTTCACTTGCTTATTCCTCCTATGGGACCTTGCTGTACTTGACATTTCATTTTTATAGTCAAAGAGGCTAAAAAGACACAAATGCTTTAGAATCATGAAGATTATCAGATGAACACTGATAAACTGAAAAATAGCTCAAATGTAAACCATTTAAGGCTGGCGTCGCTGCTATGTCCAATTTACACAAGGGTAAGTGTTCAGTGCCCCCTGCAGGTCTGGAAGGTCGAGAGGGATTCTCTGGTGTTGAACTAATGTGTACTGTATGTTAGTGTTTTCAGATTACGACATCAATTAACAGTAAGTGATCTATTGCACATTAAGCAGATAGCATCATTCCATTACTCAACAACATACAGTACAATGTACCACTTTACTGCCTTATCAACTTGGAAAGATCATACTTTCCATTTGGCTTATACAGTACATTGTAGCAGAAAACCCCATTTTAAACATACACTGGATAAACATGAATATAAACATTCAATTTTTAAAGTAAAACCATTTCTTCAATGTCATCTATTTTATGTAGGAGGCCTTAAGATGTACTGGTTTTGCTGGTGATCTGTAATTTCCTCTGCTTCTCTAACAGAGTACTCTTTACTTTCCTCATTGATATCAATGGTGAATGACGGGCTCAGAGAGACTAAAATAGAATAAGGTGAACCCAGAGTACAGATTCCCTCAAAATCCCTCCAGTCTATATTTGTAATAGCTGCTTATTTTCTACAGCATGAGCAAACTTTAAAGGTCCCTCCGAGGGGGATATAGACAGCCTCTTTGTTTGGACTCCAGAGGGATACAGACTTCCTCTCTCGCCCTAGACCTTGGAAACCAAGCAAAATCCTTTCCTATGTTTTCTATGTCCATGATAATGGATTAGCATGGATATAGGGAGTTCAGTTGTGACCACAGACATACTGGGCCCCATAAATCCCACAATCTATTTCTGTTATGGCTGGTTATTTTAGCAAGCTTCAGATCTCTCAGAAGGGGATATAGACAGACTCATTGTCTCACTACTCCAGATGGACACACATCTCTGCTGATGCCGGAGCCTTGGAAACAGAAAAGTGTTTTTGAAAATAGGGCTTTTTATACAGTTTTATGAGTTCATTTGTAGGTAGGAATCCATATCATAACTGATTTGCTTAATGTTGTATTAATGTGAGATTTTAAAGTGAATTCTCTAAGAGTGCATTCGTTGGGGTCCTTTTTTGATTATGTATTTCATGTCATTCCTCAAAGCAATAGTGCATTTGCCTAAGAAGTAGTAACAAAACTACTTTCCCAAATGTAAAAAAGTGTGTACATTCCATTCACTGTACTGTCCAAATGATGAATCAATCGATCATCATCATATTCAACACACTTATTTTTGTATGGAAATGGTAATCTGCCCCTGTAGGTCGGTTGGGTTTAGTACTCGGTTGCTCAAGTGTTTAAATTAGATGCAATGTCTTTTATCTACCACTAGAGGGTATTCTCTCATGAGAAATGCAGTGGAGTGGGTCCACAATATTCCATCTTTTTAGTGAGTGTAGTATGATGACTTTTGGACTTCTCAATAACACATTTTGAAGTTGGAGGCAACAATAGAACATATTCTGTCTGTGAGGTATCATCGTCACGTTCTGTTATAAAGGGTTTGAATATTACCCACACAGTGCACATTTATTCCCAGAACATTATTGTGTGCACACAAAACAAAACGTTTTCATATTATTTACAATTAAGTTTTAGTTAGACAATGTGACATTATTTTAAAGTATTTAGGAGTAATGAAGTTCTCTTCATGTGCAAACATTTCAGGCTCAGAATATCTTTTTTTTTTATCTGGACTCGTCTATTGATTACTATTTAGAATAGGTTTGCATGGTAGATTTGAAGGTGTTCGTCTGTTTTTGAGAATAACTCATACGGTGCAGTTATCACCATCAATTTGAACTCGGCAAACAACTAACCTTGCGCCAACATGGCTGGTAAAGGAGCACCAGTTTCAGTGCTGAAAAGAGCTGTGGAGACAGGCGAAAAGGAGTGTTGGCGCTTGCGCACGGGAGGATTGCCGCGTAGTTTTCCCATTTTTTAGGAATTGAATTGCTGACGTCATACACTAGTCTACAGTGTTGGAGCTCCAGATTCACCATCCACTCAATTTGTAACCACCAGCAACAGAGGCAGTGGAGCTTCCAAAGAAAAGGCGCATTTCGTTTTTTATTTTTTTAGTTTAGGCATGGAATATTTTCAACACAGCCGTCAACTGAGGAGCTAGTTCAACATTATCAGTGAATGGTGAAGTCTATAGCGTATTGTGTGATCGCAATAGATTCTCATTAGAAAAATAGTGTGATCATGTTGGCATGCTGATAGTCATTAAGAAATATAGCATACATGATTGTGCAGCAGCACAGCCTATAGCCTCGGCAGGCTGTAGTAAGCCTCTTTCTGTTATTACATTTTATTATCCATATACCATTGCCTGCACAGCTACCTTTGCTACTCGCAGTGCGTGATTGAGGGCGCAAAGAACGGACAATCGCACCGCCCGGACCATTGAGGGGGTTCGGATGAGGTGTTTGAATACCTTCGTTGGTTTTATAATTTTAGCCAACTTTTTCTCTGATCTTTTATAATAGCAATGGCATCGGTCATTGCAAAGGTGTTGGCAATGAGGTTGTTCTTCGTGGGATTTGTCCTCAGTTTGGAGACAATATCTCCCGCAGGAGCTATTGATGGTAAGTGACATTCGTGTTTTAGGTTGTTTTGTGAAACTGCAAGTCCACTTTTCTTTTTTGTTTTGCAATATAGCCTACTGATGCATAGGGGTTCAATATGCATTCACAAGCTGTTGTTGGAGCAAAATGTATAAATGTCTATAGCACCTAAAGCCTAGCCTATTGGCTGCCGGACTAATCAGCCGAGTGGGATGGACAGATCGATTAGATATGAGCAATATTACATCGAATAAAATGCCATGTTTTGTAATACAACCAGCGTTCTTCATATTTACCGACCTTATGTCTTTTGACAATTTTGTAACCTTCATTTTGCCACATGTTAAGCCTAGGCTACATTGCAAAACAATTGTCATTGCCTCTGACAAAGCAGATGAATTTGTGTTGTGAAATGTGTGGTATTGTTGAGAGGAAAATATCTGATCTCCATGTGTGTATCTATTTAATTGAAAGCGACAGTGTTCATTGTTGATTACCTCAAATATTGTGTACAATTTCACAATATGCTCTTTGTTCTTGACATGACAGTAGATTCGATTATTTTTAAAAGATGGTCGTGAAATGTTGCCATAGTTTGGAGACTCATAGGCCTATATTCGACAGGTATAGACTACAAAAGGTGTACACTGATGCAATATTATAACACGGCCTGCATGCTACCCCCATTGTAGGTAGGCATAACATTTTCTTTCCCACTCACTCGATCAACATGCCTACAATTCTTTCAACGATGTCGCCACTCTTATCTCATTCAGTAGAGTGCTTTAGCCTACTTTAAAGTAATTGCTGAGTTACCTTTATTTAGCCAATATTGATTGGGTTTCGGAAGAAGCGAATTTCTGTTATTGTAGCCTATATGAAGCACGCGTCCAAATGAAATCTCGCGTTTTAGCAGTGATTATGTTCGCGGGTTCAGATCAAAAGGATGAATCGTATTGCTGAGATATCGTCTTTCATGTTTGTTTTGAGCTGCATGCTACATGAAAACAGTTATGTTGTGGGTGTTCCAGTAGAAGGGTAGGCTATTGTCGCGTCTTGTCCCAAGGTGCACGACCGGTTGGCTCCGAAAACTACACATTTAGCCTGTCACAACAGGGCATATACCGTTCCGGATGACAGTCAAGTAGGCTACTGATAGTGAACTGGATTATTGAATAATTGTGCAATTGCCCTCTTAACCTCACCATGAGTCTGTCAGGCCTTGCTTGGGATTCGTCATTGGCTTTATTCCGCCACGGCTACATTAATACATTCTTGCAGCAATTATTTCTCGTGCTACAATGTGGCCATGCACATGATGCACTTGCAGAACGTGCACTCCTGGCCTGTTGAGTGAACAGTGCACTGTTTTCGAATGCCTGGAAACATCATGGCAATAGTGTCATGGAACAGCACTTTCACACAGAATCTCCTGCAAAGTTAACTTGTATAAACTGAGTGGAATTTACTTGGCGTTCTTGTGGGAATATGATATGATAAACATTGGATACGCATAGGCTATACAAAAATGACGGCAGTATAGAACTTCATGTCTCACTAGTACTTAGCATAAGTCAGCATAAGACTGATAAAATGCACTCTTTTACTATTCAACCCACTGAACGCCTTTGCAAAAATACCCCAAATACTTTTCTGTGACGTGCATAAATAATTTTTTGGATTTCAAAGGCATTGAAGGCATGTTTTTAAATGGCTCAGCAGATATGAATAATTCAATATATCATGACATTTTTTCTTGAAACGAAGGCTTAAAGTTGTGTTTAGATTTATCTGGACCACAAAACTGAGATTATAGTTAGTTTCTTATTCATCTTCATACACAGAGCCTCAGTGGAATAATACCCTCTTTCATCACTGAAGCTCTTAAACATATATTTAGTAAAAATCGTTTTGTCTATTCGGTTCTGTCATTGCCGGGGTTGGAAGGCCTTGAGGTAAGTACCAGCAGGCCTCTTCACATTAGATGTGCTCAGTCTCAAGGCAGAGCTGAGGTTAAAGGAGTCAGCAAGTAAGCGGAGGCCTACTCTTCCCCAGTCCATGTTCATGGAACATCTGGACAGAGGAAGACCATTAATCCAGCATGGATGTGACTGCGGGGGAGGAACAGACTCCTCACCAGAGGGGGGGAAACAAAACAAACTGTACCAGGAATCAGTTCTGGAGACACTCCCAATGACATGTGGGTAACATTATATATGACCAGTGGTGGGATGTTTAACAGGACAGTACCAGGCAGAATCTGATGTCATGTAAGCATTATGACCCAATGGCACAGCTGCTTAGTGGCAGAGCCAAGGCGAAGCAAGGGGAGGGAGTGGATGAGAGAATGGATGTTAAAGGTCAGGGTCAGCCACTTGAGCTGAAACACGTGGATTTGTCCGGACACCACTGGGCCACAGCATGAATAAGGGATGGGAGAGACCAGGGTCAAAGGACCATCTTCTGTTCCATGGCTGTCCTTGGTAGATGGTTTATTTATGTTTAGTTGCACATTCAAACAGCTCTCTTTGGATACCGCATAACTCTGTTGATCTTTGATGATGATCCTCCTACACATGCAAATCCAGACACATGGGTGACCTGTTGATCACACTTCAAGTTGATGCTGTAAATGTGGCATCAATTTGCATGTTACGCAATACAGTGTTCTTCCAACATGTCATGATTCATAACTTAGTAGATGTACAGTATGTCAGCATGTAGTGTCCCCCTAGCATATAGTGTTCAGGATCATTTCACCCTCACTCATAATAAAAACCCAGAACTATGTTACTGGAAAATATCCATATTTATGCCTCCTACAATTCTACACATAATTTGTCAGCCTAACTTTCAAGTCCATTTTTATTTCCCCATGACACTGAGCAGACAAACTTCAATGATCACAACAAACATAAAGCTGAGCTGACTTCTATCAGCCAGATGTGGAGATGTGGGTCACAAGGTGAAGAGGGTGAATTCCACAGGAGCCTGGACGCTGTTTGCCTGCCCTTTTAATGGGCCCTGGGCGTTGGCCTCTCCTCAGAACTATCACCAAACACATTTGCTGGAAAATTCAGCATCCTATGCACACATTCAACAGATAATAGAAAGTATATTCCTCTCTTTAGTTTTTCTACATGGATGTCACATGGGAATGGTCATTGTGTTGCCTGCAACAGCTGAGGCTATTAGTTAACCAGCTCTCTGTCAGGTGTCACAGAAATCCCATCATTTTCCCAGTTATGAGTTTTCTAAAAAAAGAAAAAAAGCATAGTATATGTCACTTATAGTGACGGAAATGGAACTGTACCTTTTACATGAAGATGCAAACACCTCTCCATGTTTGCACAAGCAGAGTTTGGCCTCTGAATAGATTGAAGTAATACAGGCTTACAGTGCTGTTCAAATGCTGCTTTGGAGAAGCTGAGCTTGAACTGACAGAATATTATTGTTATTATTATTATTATTATTATTATTTTTGAAATAACAATAATAGCAGGAGCCTTGACAATAATGGCATAACAATCCCATTTCTCCCTCCCTCCTCCTGTATAGCATTGTAGCTCCAACTGAGGCTAGAGGCTAAAGCCAGATTAGCATAAATGTCTTCAGTGTGGTTCTCCACATACGAAGGCGTAAGACCACAGATGAAAGAGGGTTTGTTGATGGTGAATAGCAGAGGTGTGCTGTAATTGGTGTTTTCTGGTAGCAACATCAGTGTTTACTCTACTTAGCTTCTAAGACCCAAAGAGAGCGGATTGGTTTATTTAACAAAATGGGGACCGTGGGTGTTGATGTGGCAGTGTAAGATGCCTTAGATTGCTGTAAGTTATAAAAAACGGTGTCTCTTGCAGCCTCTTTCTCAGATGTTGCATACTTTGTCACTGCCAGCAACGTTTTCAGCCAGTTTTCTGATTGTGTTAGATCACTTGATTTCACTTTGCCAAAAAAACTTCTGACATATGCAAGACAAACCCAAACACTTCCTTATTTTGAAACATGGAATTGTTGGTCTATTTTACATGCATTTCACATGAAGTGTAAACATAGCTGTTCAAATGTTTCAACTGGTCGCAATGTTTGCCTGACATCCCAACACAAATGTGTGAATACTGGCTTTGTGACTGTTGTTTTGTTTCTCTATCTCTGATGTTGAACTCTTCACCCAACATCTGGGGTGGACCACCGAGCCACAGTGAAGCTGGACCTGGTTGGTCTCTGGTGACATTAGGCTGCTGCTCCTCCAGTGTCTTGCTTCCACCTCCAGCTCGTACACTTCAGATGTTCCAAAGCTGTGTTTGCGCTTGGCTGGAGAATCGATTGAACACAAGGCCCCTCAGCGGTGTTCACACCTGGCCAGAAGAGAGAGGCTGATGTGCAGTGATAAGATTCCAATTTCATGGACAGCTGCCATGTGTCAAACCTGTCTGCTTTTGTCAGATTCACAGTCATTGAACCCAGTCATAAGAGGCTGTTTATGCATGTGGCATGCATTAGTGTGAGATTCACTCTCTCAATATTGTTCCTTTGATGAGCTTGCAGGCCATAGAATTGAAAAGAGAGTTGCTCAGGTAAGTCAAAAGTCACTTACAATGCAAGTTAACAACACTGTTAGTTGTACTGGAACTGGATGTGCAGTACTGTACAACTGTACTGTACAACAAAGCAGTAGAGCTGCACATGCACAGTAGAGGGCACATGAATTGTTGGAACTCAACCAAGGAACATACTTAAAAGAACAGTTAGGTTGATATTAAAGATGTGGTTCCAATAACCTTGGAAGGCACAGTTCCCATTTTGAATAGTTATCCACATGAAATTACGAAATGTTCTACCAAAGCTTATGTTCTATATGTAGAGCACATGTTACATAATAGATGAGCTTGCTGGTAATTCTTCTTGCACAGTTTTATTGAGGTTATTAAGAACTCTAAACTGCCGCAATCAAAGGGAATCCAATCGATGGCCACTAGCATTGCCTCATGATGTGAGGTTGTGCAAAATGGTGAGGAGACTTGAGAACCTGAATGAACGACTCTCATGTTAAACGTGAAAGAGTGTGACAAGGCAGAGGGTTATGGAGGGCTGGTTTTGTTTAATGTTTTACAAAGATTTGTGGCCAATGCAGAGACATTGAGGAGGTCCAGTTATATATGCTGTGAAAGAAAAGCCCATTTATGCATTGTTTATGTTTCTTTCCTGGTGATTATTGAGCCACACACATACCTCCCACCCCTTTGATGTGATCCCAATAAGGGCTTCAGAAAAGCAGAGATTCTGAGAGTGACCTGCAGTAATTAAATCATCAGAAAACCTTGCATTTAGAGAGAAGCATTTGAACTGAAATAAGTTTTGTTGTTTTATGACACATTCATAAAACATTAACCATAGCTCAATTCCTACATTCTTTGTTTGTGTGTTAGATTCAGAAGATAGGAGTAAGCCAGTGTGGCTTTACAAGTTACTTAGTTGCAATGAATGCCTCAATTTATGTGGTCCAGCGTTCATTTTGTGGCTCCCATGTTCTGTTTTCATAACAGCTGAATCTGGGCTGACTTTTCCTCTATGGGAGCACAGTGCAGTGTAATGCGGGAGCTAGAGTCGGCTGACAGCAACTCACTCAGTTGCTATAGGGCCCTCTGTGTACATGTCAATCATTCTTTCTTCCTTTCTATCAATCTCACTCTTTCTGTACAGTATGTGTCTCTCCAAGCTTTATAGCTGTGGCCTGTGACAGCGTTCAGAGCCTCATCAGGTTACCTCTCAGGTCAGCACTGGACCCTTCCCTTTTGTTCTGCTTTGACACAAAAAAAGGCATTGGGGGGGGAAGAAGGAAAGTACTAACTACCTCAAAGTTCAGCTGTTGTTTGTATGCATGTTCAACCACTTTGAAAATGACTGTGGAGGATTAGAACTTGAATGGCCGATGGATATTGTGTGTGCGCAGTAAGCCGGGTAATGCTGCACAGATACTGGGCAGTGGCTCGACTTGCACAAAGCTAAGTGGTTGTTCCCGTTGGATGGGCACTGCACAGTGCTTCCATTGAATAAGTTGTGATTGAGTGGCCAGGATAGAGTGTGTGTGTGTGTCACAAAGTATTGGTATGCAGCCATATACTGCATTCTCCAATGCTGAAGGGTATTGTATTGTATTGCATTCTATTGCATAGTATAACATGTTCCTTCACATCGGTTACTTTTTGCTCCATGGTTCCAAAGTTCTTCTGAATAATTAATGCACCACAAAAATCCAAGAATAACAACTACTGTCGTTGCCCTCTTTCTCCTTCCCATGATCCTTGTTTGGTTTTAATTGTTACTTTCAAAGCAGGGATTCTTGCTTTGAAATATTGCTAAACTGAGCACGGGGAAATCATTTCAAACTTGACCTCAGGGGTCTAATTACATACTGTGGTTGGTTTGCTTTTTTAGTCGGTGGAGCTCTGGAAGACTGAAATTCCATATAATAGAGCAGGGAGAAGAGAAGTGATGGGTGATGGTAAACAGTCCTGGAATCGCCCTCCAGCAGTGCTGTTCACCTCCCTGTCACCTCTGTATACAAACCAAGACCGTCAAGACCCGCACCCTCATTCATTTATTCAGCTCATTTCAGATTCATGTTGACACTCTTATCGCTTAACAGAATGTAATAGAATCCATGCTCTATCGCTGGGCCTGGAAATTGATTCACAAGGGAATGGCTTTTGATAAATGCTGTGATTCCACTCTGATGAGCTCAGTGTTAGAAACATGCATGTGAAGTAGTTTCCACATTTCAATTTGCTCAGTAAACATTTGAGTTACATCCTGCAGTATGTGCTGTTGGAAGACAATTGCAGCCGTTTCCTTCA
Organism: Argentina silus; assembly: GCF_951799395.1. Classification (NCBI taxonomy): domain Eukaryota; kingdom Metazoa; phylum Chordata; class Actinopteri; order Argentiniformes; family Argentinidae; genus Argentina; species Argentina silus. The sequence goes on from NC_139662.1 coordinate 2,679,229, forward strand.
TGGCATGCTCTTGTGAGTTGTAAACCAGGACAAACTTGAAACTTGACACTGTTAGTGCACTGTTCGTGCCGAGAGAACCATGCTGCACAGCAGAAATCAGCCATTTGAATCACGGGTGTCATACAGTTATTCTTCTGCACATAGGAAGTTTTAAACACACTGGGGATCCACATTAGCCTCTAGCAAATGATAACAACCACTTTTGCTCCACATTCCAAACCAAACCCCTCGGTTTCCTCTAAATATCCATGCTCCTCTTTAAAAAGCATGTGTGTCTTCGAGGCAGAGCACTACACATGAAATCAATTAAAAGGTGCTGGAATGTGCTGTGTGGATCTGGAGTTGATTTGTGGAGCAGCGATAGCCATATTGAGAGAGACAGATCGGGAGGGAAAGTGGGTCAGTGGTGTGTCCCAGCTGGGCATGGTGTCTGGAGGCCTCCATCATCATTTGGCTGCTGGTAGAGAGTGGGTGAACCCATCTCTCTCTCTCTCACACACACTCTCACTCTCACTCTCTCTCACTCTCATTTGTGCCTTCTGTCTTCTTACTGGCATTCACCAGCAGTGTGGGAAGTCTTATCTGTAATGAATTCATAATTATTTCAGATGTCATTATGGTTATTTGTTTAGGTTCAAATCACTCAAATGTATTTAAATGTACTCTATGTAGAATAATTACTAAGAACTGCCAAACCATTACCCTGATGAGCAGTAAGACTTCAAGTGTAGTCGTTGGTGGACTGCTGAGTATGAGCTGGGGCATTCCTTTTCACTTGGTAGTCACAGATACAGTAGCCTCGTGTGACCTCAGAAGTGTGAATAGGCCCCCACTACTCAGGTATATCTTGGACAAATATTATGACAGTTTTTACAAAGTGAGCCATTCTGAAAGCATTCCTGGACTTTCAGTCAGCACTGAGAGAGGCTCTGCATTCATATTTAATGCGTTTACACTACCACTCTCTTAAAGCCATGCAAAATTTAATGTGCTGCTGGCTTTAACATGCAGCCATTTCATCAAAGAGTGACGAGAACAGGCTTTTTGATGTCACTGAATTTCCCTACGGAAGATATGGTTTAAAAATTGCTTCAGGACTATTACTGTATCAGTAAAATCTAATGTTGTTAGATGGGGGTCATATGTCAAGCCTCCTTTTTTGTCTGACATCATAACTTCATTGAACAATGGTAGGGAAATACAGTATCAACTCTGAAGTGTTTTAACAGAACTCTCACTTTGCTCTTAAAGAGAGCTCTCATTTTGCTCCTAATCACTAATTAGTCCTAGAGGGTGTTATTGGGACTAATAAATACCCATGTTGATCTCAGGAAGTGGGTGATGACAGTTAACGGCACACCACTAAAAATATCGTGCCCATCAACAATCTTATTTTTAGTATGTTTTAGCATTTCAATAAACAACCCAAGCTGACCTCATTACATATTAAATCAACACCTCATTCTCAAACTATTTCCCCCCACAGTTTCTTTAGACCTCGGTTCTAGGTTTGTGTCCAAAAAAATATGGTGGGTAAAAAGCACTGAAAGATGGAGGTCTCCAGGTGTCTAGTCTTAGCAATGTAATCAAGTCACCTTTCAGCTGTGGCAGGAAGTTCTTTCGCTGGCATGGCCGTGTCAGGAGGAAACTCAGCCTGAGATGAAGGAGCTGAACACGTAGGGAGGCCTGTGCTAGCTTGTGTACCTTATTTAAATGACCCTGATGTTTGCTGTTGGGTCCAGTCCCAGGAGGGCAAATAAAGGCTTTCTTCATTCCCCTCTCGAGGTGAAACGCACCCAAATGATTAACATCCCGGTTGATTTGCACCTTCACAAATTGTCAGCATTTTGGCTGTGCCTTTGGAAAAAAGATCTAGTTTGGAGTCTGAATTAACAATCCACATCTCTGTCTGAGATATTTCAGTGGGCTTTGAAAGGAGCTTGCTGTGGGAAAAGTTGCCAGAACCCCCCAATCCCCCCCAATCCCCCCCACCCCCCTCATCTGCAACCTCCAATTAGCCCTAGAGGTTCTCCCCTCTGTGGTCAGTCTGCGCTGGTGTGTGGAGCGGTGATAAAATTAGAACCCGCAATGTTTTATTTCTAGTTTTATGCCCAGTCATGAGGAACAACTGGCTCAGCCCAGCTGCTACAGGCTAGGCCTAGAGAAGCTTGGGGAATGCCCACACATAGCAGCCTGTTCTGGACTTCAATACCTTCACTCTTCCTGTCTCATCGCTCAGCCTACGTGTGGCTTGTGTGGTTGTGTTCAGAAAAGTTGTAGAGGCTCATGGAATCCTTATAACATCAGTATAAGTGGAGCCAATGTACTAGAAATGGCCAATAAATAAATGAAGCTGAAACTGCAACTAGCCCTAAGGCCATGGTTTGCCTCTCACTGCCTCAGGGATTGGGTGTGTGCATGTCGCCTAAGTTGATTCAGTCACTGGCCTCTGTCCATTATTTTACAGCTTACTTTCCCTCCCTCGTCCCTCTTATTTTCCCTCTTCTCTGTGCTGTTATTAGGGCCTTGTAAAGTTTTATGTGCACTTTCCACTTTGTACTCTCATGCTCACATTCATGGTTACGTTCAAACTTTACCTTCCTCAGACATTCGCCTCCATTTGGAAATGCATGTTCATGTCATTGGGGTTAGATACAGAGGGATGAAAGATGTGAGCTGCAGCTCTGAATTTCAAGATTCACCTCTCACCCTCCTAATCTTCTCAAATGGCAAGGTGTTGTTAGTGTATTGAGACAGCTGTGATCGGATCTCAACAACCCTTTAGCTTCTAATTGTATTTATAACAACCTGACACTCATGAGTCACAGTGTTTGACTCACCCACACACACTCTCCGGCACACAGAGGGCTAGAGCTTAAACCCCTTAGTCTGACAGTTTACAGGAACGTGACCGCAATGATACACTGCCTTCATACTCTCTTGTGATTGCAGTCACATCCCATCCCCCTTGCGGTGCACCCCTCCCCTCCCCCAAACACCTCTCTGCCTGCCAAGTGCGGAGGGAGGTAAGTCACCCAGAGCCAGAGAGGGCCCAGTCCCTGCAGAGAATCACAATGAGACAGTCTGCGCTGTCCTTTCCAGAACACACTAAAACTAAAAAGTACAGTAACAATGACGTCCCAGACCAATAAGGTCATTTCCACAATGTTCACATTCAGCAAGTACTGTAACAGTTGTTGTCTATATTTTAAGAAATAACCATATTTTATACATTTAACTAAAATGATTGAACTAAAATGAGAGTTATTTTGGAGAACTTGTTTATTTTGTCTGAAACAGGTCTTTTTTTTTCTTTTTTTTTCTTTACAGTTGTTTTGGAAATGTTTTGAATGCTTTATGTTAACACTAAACAGAAAGTGGACCACATCTGGAAACATTACTTTGATCAGGGCTGTTCTTCCTTTGGGACACATTTGTAGTTTGTAGGCAGATTGATACAGTGCTACAATATAGACTCTCTTGGACTGGCCTAATTACAGTGGAGGTTTACGATGTTTCCCTGAGTGCGGCTGAGTCTAACCATGTCAGCAGTGGGGCAGTACCAGACTGCCAGTGGGCTGTGAGGGCTACTCTGTGGTACGCCTCAACAATCTCTGCTGACTTACTGCTCAGATCTACCATGCTAGGCTTTTTCTCAGAGGTCAGAGAGTGAGTGAATGCTCAGTTCTGTGCCGCTAGACATGAAAAGACCTCTGTGAGTTATGTTGAAAAACTCCTCGCAACTCATAAAAGCAGAATGAAAACCGCTATGTCTGCATGGGAAAAGGAAATAAATAACAAACAAACTCTAAAACTTAAAGGAAGTCTTGGAGTAAATTTGCTGAGAAGTTGGTTTTCTGAATAAGGTGTCCCGTGGTGCTTTTGATACAAAGCATAGTTGTGAACTTGGGATGACCCTTGCATGTGAGATCTACTGGAAGTAGATCTTAGTCTCGACCCAGGGCATAGTGACATGCTAAATGTCAAAAATGAAAATGTAAATACATGTCACTATGCCCTGGGCCGAGACTAAGATCTACTTCCGCAAGTCTGGAAAATTCTAGCACAGATAGTAAAGGTAACAGGCTGGTTATTGACAGGTCTTCCACCCCCCAAAAATGGTAGTTTGGCAATGCATGTCCTGTTACCTCCTTCTACCAGATAGATCGATATTGATATGAGCTGCTGTTCAGAGGAACAGATGTAAGCCGTTAGCAAAGGTATGAACAAATAAAATAATGTTTTTTGTATACTTATACTTTGTGTTTTGTCTTTTTCAGCCGCAAAGACCTGCAGTCCAAAGCAGTTTGTATGTAAGGACCAGGTGACCTGCATCTCTAAAGGCTGGCGCTGCGATGGGGAGAAAGACTGTCCAGATGGATCAGACGAATCACCAGATATCTGTAAGTAACTGCTCTCATGCCTTCAAGTCTCTGTGTTTTATGACTTGGCAGATGGCAGTGGTGCTACCCGGCAGTAGGTTTCCTCAGGATTTCTGTAGATGACATTTGATCCTTTTCATTTTAGCATCACTTATCTACAGATCCTCAAAGGCTTCTGATTGTGTTTCACAGATGATATCATATACTGTGCATTCATGCCAGGGATACCGCTCACCAATTGTTTATTGAAGTAAATAGATAAAAAACATGTTCAGGCAGTTGAATTTGGATTTGAGAACATGGTCAAGTTATGCCCTCTCTCTGAAGGACACCAGTGCAGAGTATACCCAAGCTGCTCTAGTGAGTTATAGCTCTAATTATGGGCTGTTGTTTAGTCTGGTTGTTCAGGGATGTGTCTGCTCTTGTCTGAACTCTGGGTGATCTGTGTCGTCTCTGAGAGTTTTGTCCCAGACACTCACGTCTGCCACCCTTTGCCACCCTGGCACCCAGAAACTCTTAAGTTTTGTGTGGAGACTGTGATGGAGATTTTAATGTCTGTGCGTGCCACACCTTACATCTGTCATGCCACAAACATTCTCACAACCGTCTGGCATGGGGAGACGAGTGGCTGACACCCAAAATGAAGGCATTTGTTATTGCTAGTGAAAACACCATTAAGTATTCACAGATGGGCCTTTGGATTCAATATGTATGAAATAGCTGAGTGTTATAAATTCAGTTCTGTTGTTGTGCTGAATAAAAACAGAACATTAACATAGGTGTTGAGATGGAGAAAGTTAACTTTATTTGGACTTCATCATCTGAGCATAGATTCCTTTCCCTGGATAGGTCAAGTGCTCTCCCGAAGGGTCACACTCACACTGGGATACAAGTTCTCTTGTATCCCATTTCCCTCTCCAGATTTCCCCAGACTAACGTTTTTCAAACATCAGAGTTGAAATGTGTTGCTTAGAGATAAAAAAAAAGAAAGAGGCAGTTTAACTGTGCAAAACTCCTGCCTCAGTTGCTCTCCCGCATTTGTTGGTTAATGTATACTCAGAATTAACCTGTACCATATTCCCTGCTTGAAGATTAAAAAGAGCAGCAAAAGACTTTAAACTCAATGACTCTTATGATGTCAACCTTTTATTCATGAACTGAATTTCAGCCTTTTTATCCTGCCAAAGTAATTGAGCTGAGTGAAATTTCCATACTACTTATGAAATTTGTTCTCATAGACAAAGCCTTGTTTCATCTGGCCAAAAAGTACTGTATGGAAAGCAATGTTTCACCAGAACATCAGGATCTGTTCTGCTCAGTTACACAGTTCACATAGTCAGTACTGTTCCTTCTTTCTCAATTCAAACCCAACTTGTTATGCAAGCATTTCATTAGTCTATTATAAAATCTCTCTGAAGTTTTTCAGCAATTAGATTCACTGTACCTTCAGTTATCCATTGTAGTATTATACTTTGGTATTACTTGACCTTATGAACTTCATTACGGCTTTAGAAATGGTTTATAAATTGGTGCACATTATCAGCATGCAGCTACATACTGTATCAAACAACTATTACATAAATTCAATTGACAGTTTATTTCATAATATACTATCTAGAAACAAATAATACAGCATTGATAAACTACAAATAAAGCCTTTATGAATGCAACCTTAATGTAAAGTGTTAACCATACTAAGTGTTATACCTATTTAACTAACACAGTCAAAATGATACCTTTTCAATAATACTGTTTAAGTCAGAGGTGGGTAACATCAGCTATTGTCAAAAGGCAAGCTGACCCAAAGAGCCTCATCCATTAGAGGGAAGTATTTGTTTGGAATGATGGAGGTTAGAAGGGATAGTGAGTGGGTTGGAGTCTAGACGCGCAGGACAGGGAATTTGGAGGACTGTCAGGCTGGAGGTTATTAAAGACCCTGCTCAGAGGAATGGAGAAACCTGCTGCTTTTCATCTCTGCTTTTCCATTTAAGGGGGTTAGAGCAGTTTGCAGGTCATCTGCCTCGGCTCCCCCCTGCTGGAAAAGCAACAGCATGAGAGCCATTCAGCCCAACAGGCTGTAAACAATGAAGTCTCTTGACAACAGCTCCAACACCATATGGAGATAGCAGAGCGGCCCACTGTCCCAGAGCCCCAGAGCAGGCCATACATAACCACTTATCAACCAAGGAGAGACTGAGCTTTGTGGATTCAGCAGGATGTCTCATAGGCTTAGCTGACATATACACATATCCATGTACAGTATCTATTTGTATTTGGGACGTTCAAGGTGTTCCTTGTTTCACAGACTCCGAAAGTAGAAAGTTGGTCACTAAATCAATAGTCAGCCTCTATAGAAGTCTCTGTAGAGCCTACTGTTCTGTACAGAGCTGAGTTCAAAAGTCAGGGGTTGCAATCAAAATGTCCTGCTCCTTTAGGTTTCGTTTTGACATGCCTCCGAACCACAGTCTACTTCTGTGTTAATATTGATGTGAATCAGAGTGCTGCTTGCAACTATAATTACAGCATTATCACCAGTTCCAGTTAATTACTAACTAGCAGATTGGCTTCCTAGGTATGTGTTTCACCCAGATTTCACAAAGCAAACACACTTTTCTCACATTGTCTCACACCCTCCCTTTCTCTCTCTCTCTCTCTCTCTCCCCTGTCTGGATGTTGTTCTATCTTTGTGCAGGATCGCCCTGCGGTCTTTCTGTGCTGTAAATCAGAGATTGTGACATGCCGTGCAGGCAGTGCTCGCAGCCAACGTGGGGCTTACTTATTTCTTTAAGTAGGTCAATATATCATTAGGAAAAGGGCACACACTGTGAAGAGTAGAAATAAGGCAACGTGGAGCTCCCTCTCTACCTTCTACTGCCACTCCTGTGCAACGCTAAACCCTTGCTCTTATGATGACGATTATACCGCCAATCTACACAACGGGCAATTAGCAAAAATCCTAATGGATCCTACCACTACCGAGCTCCGTGCAATATCAAGTAAATGCCACCTGTTTGGTTTACAACGGCCATAAATTCACCTGCAGTCTGAATGGCGGGTGTTGTAAATGGGTGTGGTTTTGTCTGGTGGGGATCTTTGATCCATGGGTACCTGCATGCAGGAAAAGAGCCATTGCTACAGTGTTGTTCTGTCTGGGGGCCCTAATTGCACTGTCGTTCCCCATCTATTCATCTAAGTTATAGTCATCCTGAGGGAGTAAAGACAGACTCAGACACTGTAAAGCTGGAGCAAAGGGCTAACATGGAACTTTGACACACAGTAGTTGAGGTTGTTGATGCCGGGGGTTGGTACAGTGTATAATCTCATCTCCAGCCTTGTTAGGAGCGGGGGCCACCTTGTTGCCTCAGGGGGCTGAGGCTGAGATGGGGAGGTTGGCTGGGGGGTTGGCAGTTAGCCAGGTGTAGGGCCGTCACACTTCCGGGCCCTGGGTGTCTCTCCCACAGCCCTCTGCACACTCAGATACCCATCAGCAGGCTGTCTGCATAGGCCCTTGTCTGCAGATGTGACCCTTTCAGGCCCTCTCCTCAGGACTGTGCTGGCTCCCTGCGCTGCATGGTTTCAATTGTTTTTCGGACAAGCATCTTCACTTCAATTACCCATCAGCTCTGGGCTCACAAAGTAGCCTTCAGGACTGGAGGGTGGATACTGGGAGGGTAGATACTGCACTACCAGTGTTTTTCATGACACAGTTCCTTTTATAGCCCTAAAGCTGTTACAGTATGTTGTTGAATCTGTATCTAAGTAATAATACAGTGGCTTTTATGAAGACCTCTATGATGAGGAGGGGGGATGGGGTGGTGGTATGTGTGTGTGTGTCTTTGTCAGGGGTGTACATGTGAGGCTGATGTTGGCTTACCCTGCCTGCAGCTGAGCAGACTTTACATAACGGGGACTTACCTCTGGAATCCTTTCTAATGGTCACAGCACAGGAAGCAGAGGCTCACCCAGGAATCCACACAGACACACACTCAGAATACAGGATTGATGAGGTGGGGTCAGAGAGATGTAATTAAAGCGCTCAGATTTTGTGTGTGAGAGAGAGAGAGAGAGAGAGAGATTTGACGGCCAGAGAGAAATGAGGAGTTAATGTATTGCAGGTAAAGATAAAAAAGCAGAAACAAATCCATAGAGACAAGCTGCACTGTAAGCTCCCCTGTCTCTCTACGCTATTTTTGCTGTTTTGCCAGAGCACCGTCAGCAAAAGCCCACTTATTTATTTCCGGGCATTTCGTTCATACTTTTTTTTCTGTTGTATGGATAATGGAGTGTAACATAATGAGGTCATGACATTTTTCAGCATTTTACAGGGCAGTAGTTCGTCAGACAAAATTGCACAATTAAATCCTGCATAACTGAGAACTCATGCGTCTTTGTATGCATTTTAAGAGGAACAACACACAGTCATCTATTCAGTAACTATCATTGTAACTTAGCGAGGACTGACTATAACCCTACATACATTTTAGAGCTACAACTGTCTATCTACAACCAACTTTTTACATTACAATCTGCTGTGTCATAATGCTGGCTCCAGCTAACCATTCAGAGTTTTGAGATTTCAAAAAACACGTTCAGAGGAACAACTTCTGAAGTCTGCATGCAATTAGATGATGCTTGCATGAGCCACATTCATTGTGGTTTCGACCAAATGGGAACAGATGTTTGAATAGGCCCTAGAATGTAAGCACTTTCTCCTTTATGAGAAGAACTCTTACTTTAAAAGAGTCCTTCTCATGATCCAAGGACTCATAGAACAATTTACTACCCCTAATTCTATGTTAAACTTTTCCCCTTATTTAACATGCAAATGTCCATGAGAGGGCACCTCGGCAGGGGGGGAAATGCATGTGAATCATGTAAATGGCCTGCCTTTTTATTCAGATGGTATGTTAACCACTTCCATTCAGTGAGAGAAAATGAGCTGATAACTCAACACAATTAGCACTTGTTAACGTCCAGCCACTCCCTATCCCTATGGGGGCACCCAGCCCCAGCAATGCCCGACCCCTGCCCTCCAAAGTCATCCAAACTCTCACTCTTTTTCAAGTCTCATACATGCTGGTAACTATACCATCTCCGCTGGGGTTTTTCATTTTGCAATGTTCTAGTTTATCCAAAGGCTAAAGGTGACTAGAAAGGAATGATGAGGTGTGTCCATGCTGGGTGTATCATTACACCCAGTGTCTCTTGGCCCACATACAGTAAACACACACACACACACACACACACACACACACACACACACACAGGCCCTTGGTGGAGGATACTGTATGTGGCCTGAGGCTCTGGGCAGGGAAGCCTGGGAGATTGAGTTATCGGCTCCATGCAGCTGGCCAAGATGGCCAGGCCACACATCAAGGTTATCCGTCCATCTCGTGCCCTTGAGCCCCGGCTGGAAGCTTGCCAGGGTGTCCCTTTGTCTGGGCCGTCAGTCTGTCACGCCTCGGCAGCCTCTCTAAGATGACCGGGAAGAGCAGACTGCAGGGGCAGAGCAGAGGGAGGAGGGCAGAGAGATAGGAGGGATGGAGGCACTGGCAGAGGAAACGTCTGTGAACCAAAGGAGTGTCAGGGAATGGCTGATCCAAGAGACAAAAGCCTTTGTACATGAGAAAATGAGCAGATTAGCATTCAGGCTGCCGAAGAAAGGGCAATGGGTTTGCAAAGCTTGTATGAAATCTTTTTAAGAACTAGTCCAAGTACAGTAGAAGGGCCAGACTGTGTGTATGTAGTGTACCGGTAGAGGTTAGGAGCTCTGCTCATTGTCCTGTTAGCAGGGGCTGCTGGGGCAGCTGGGGTTGCTGGGGCAGACGCTTCCACAGAGGAATGAGCAAAGCCCAGTAAATCCCTCTGGTCGGTGGCCCTGAGCCCTCCTCAGCCTCACCGGCCTATTAGCAACCAGAGAACACAGGCCTTTCTCACGCCAGCCCGGCACCGCTTCCCTCTCTCTACCGCATCTAATCTACGCCCTAGCTCACTTTTTCTCTCCGCCTGTCACCCTATCTATCTCTCCACCCCTGCTGACTATCTAGACATAGCAAGCTGCCTCTGTTCTCTCTTCCTCAAGTCACATCTCCACTTTTTCCTCTTGTGTAGCTATTTCAGACTTCGTTGTTTTGTTGTCCCTTTTTAGTCTGTCATGTCATGAAAACTTTTCCCACTGCATTCTATTCAAAGGGACTACTTTGTTGTATCAGAAGTGGTAAAGGAAAATCTAATATTCTGTTCACAGACAAACCCTCATGGAATGCCAACAACAACATTGAGAGATCTAAAACATTTAGAAAATGCTGTACTGGTATTTATTAATTTAGAGGTCTTGGACGTTTTCAGAATGGTATCATGAATGTTGGACAGAAAATACCTTTGCCCACAACTGTAACTTTCACCTTGTCAAGTGCTTGATAACATTTGAAATCTGACTTGTTTTGCACCACAGATGAATTCATATTGATCAGTTGATTGACATAGCAGATTTGTTAGGACACTCCTCATAGTGTGTAAGGGCTGTGCCTGTTGAGGACGGGTAAGGTTAGAGAGGGCAGAGCATGTGTTTGTACTGAGTACCGTACACTGTGATTCCAGAGTAGTCACTAGCCAGGCCTGTCTCACTGTGGAACATGTTCATTAGAGCTGACAGCAGTTTGAATTGGAGTCAGAGTCTGCCACGGTCCCCTGAAGGGGGGGAATAAACGTAGGATTTTATGAGGAGGACAAAAGCTCGACAGGGGATCAAAATTTAAGGTCATTATGTAACCACAGGGACTGGGTGGGGGGGGGGGGGGGGGGGGGCGGCAAGGGGGAGGCTAGATGGTGTAGTAGGGATTGGTTGAAGTATCGGGGGGGGGAAACAGTGGGGTAGAGACTCTCTGTCTCTCTGGACATTACCATCCTGAGGCCACCTTCTGGTGAGGTCAGGTCAGCTCCATTGAACGCCATAATAAGAGACTGCAAGGATACACTCTCCTCCATTTTGTATCAATGTTAGGTGATGAGAGAGTTCATTGGAATAATGCAATTATTCTCTGCCCTAATGGGTATCAGGGATGTAATTTTCCGTTTCTGTTCATGCGTAAAGTGCTCTGGCTCCATGCTACTGCTCTCCATACATTGTTCTAACTCACCGCGCTTCTTTGTCTCCTGGGCCGCCACAATCAAACCTTATGCTATTCATATCGTGGGTGGGGGAATAATCAGCACAGAAGTTAATTGTTATGGAATAGAATATATATTGTGCAGTGGTCACATCCCCCTGTGTCATTTGCTTTTCTCCATCATAGCACTATACCGTAATGTGCTGATAATTATATTATTTATAGCTCTTTTCTTATAAGCCCAATTCCAAAATGAAATTTCATTTCTCAAAAGAAATCTCAAAAGAAAAATCCATTATGAAGATCTATGTACCTCATGTTTGTTTGGGTGCACATCACGGCTCTTCAATTGCAGGGAATTTGCTTTTGTAGAAATGTCTCAGAGCACGATGACAAAATCCAATCATTTTAATTGAATATGGATTGTTTTGAAGGGATGGTGATTTTTATCAATAGAATATTATTTGGGGTAAACATTGAGCTTTGAAACCGAATTGTGTTTGTGGGAGAAAGAGAGGGTGGAAACCCTTTGTCTTCCTGTCTGTGACTGCACACAGCAGTACACCGGTGCCACTGACAGATGAGGAAGGAACCGGCCTTTGCCTGTATGAAGGAGCCTGTGTCAACACACGGCCAACAACTTCCCAAATGGCAATAGGGAGAGCAGAGGGCACTGTCATTGTTCTCACTTCAAACTGAACCCCCAGCTATTAATATTGCCACCTTCATATTGTCCTTGGTATTGACTTGTCTATTAGAGCTCCATATTCAACTCCAGCCAAGATATAACCGTATAACTGTATATTTATTGGGCCCTGGTAGAGACACAGTTTCTTTTTGTGCAATGTACTGTACTGACACAATGAGGTGCCACTGAGGGTTTCTAACAATGTTAGTGTTACTCCTGCTCACTGTGTTCCTCAATGTTCCTCAATGCTATGTTTCTAGCAGCTCTGTCTGCCCAATGGTTGTTAAGGATGAGAAGAGACGGTGGGATATTGAAGAGATGAGTATGTTACGCTTGAAGAGCTGGATTTGTGCTCTGCTTTGTTTGTCACCTTGCCAGCAGGCTGCAGCTTGCAGTGAGTGGGCACACCAGAGCACATGGTAGTGGGACAGAGCAGAGACGGTCTGCTGCAGAGAGAGGCTCCATCTGACCTCTCAGCCCTTGTACACACAAATCTGGGCAATACATAAAACAGGACAATACAACAAGGTTATCACCATTACCCTCTACAACCTGTGTGTATCTCGATCGCCTTTCAATAGAAAACATTTTCAGACTGCGTCTGAGGAGTAACGGGCACTGCATTTGTGTGATGCTAATCCAAGTACTGTTTGTATTTGTTGTGCTGCAGCTGTGAAATCCCCTGGTTTAGAGTTTATTGAATGTAAAGCAGAGTGGCTTATAGAGGACAGGACTGCGGGAGGTCTAGTTATGAGATACACCCTGGAGTGGGTACCTGCTGTTCTACCTCTGAGCCAGATGTATTACCCCCCTAATGCTCTCCAGCAACGTCTCATCGTCCTTACAGTAGACTGCAGCCTTGGACATTAAAAAGAGTTCAGACTGGCTGCTGTTGCTGTCCTTAGGCAGTTGTTGTATCCACTGTCTATGACAACTAATCAGTTGGATGGGTATAAGGATCATGATTTCATAAATGAGTTCTCTTCGGTTACCTTGGGCTACCCAAAGGCACAGCATGGCACACAGCTTGATGTACCTCATCCAGTTGTGTCTCCATGCACAGGCTTAGTGATTCCACTGCTTGAGAGTGAGAATTTTTACTAGTCGTACCCTTTCAGTACATTCAGGATCACACCAAACAGGAAAACCATGTACTGGTTATACCTCACTTTTCATGAACATAGGACACTAAGGCCTAGCATGTATTATTTCTTAAAACCTTGCAAAAACACTCCCAAGCGAATGTTTTCTTATTCTTTATTTCGAACCTGAGTTGGAGCCTAGAAAAAGGGACCATACTGGCTTCACCTACTTCTTGGTGATACTGTACAATGCTTCATGGTAGATCTCAACAGTAGTGTTGTAAGCCTGCTCCACTCTCATTTTGATACCATCTTCACCATGGCTCCTCTGCCAGCAAAATCTAGAGGCCAGAAGAACCACACAGCGCTTTTTTCTGTGCAGGAGATGAACTTATTTTTTCTCTTGCTTGTATTTTTCTAAAATGGGTCAGCAGATGTTATAAAGGGAGAGAGAGAGAGAGAGAGACAGAAAAGGAGTAAAAGAGGAGGAGGAGGAGGAGGAGGAGGAAGAAGGAAGAAGGAGAAAAACAGCCAAGACAAACAGTTTGCTTTTGCAGCGTGGGCTGAGAGAGAGAGAGATTCTCGGCCTGGCTGTGCACAGGCTCTCTGCTCTGACATAGATGAGAAATCTCGGCTTTCTCTGGAGTGGAAGAGAGACCACTTGGTATTCTTTACCACTCGTTGTCCATGTTTTCTTTTCTTTGTGCATGTGCTGTTTTTTTTGTCTATCTAGCAGAAGATGTGAGATTGAGTCATTTGCTAACTGTGTTTGTCACTTTAGTTAGTAAGATGTAAATTGACAATCTCTGTGCAAGTGTAGTAATGTGTGTGTGCGTGCGTGTGTGTGCGTGCGTGCACGCATGTGTGAGAGAGAGCTGGTGTGTACTCCCTGTTGTGGTATGATCAACCCCATACTCCTAGTCTAGCAAAGAGGCTTGAGATCCCACATCCGCTGTGGCAACACAAAGGCCTGTTCGCTAGTTAATAGACTGAGGTGTTCTCTGGGGTCAGTCCGTGGTCTGGACAAAGGAAAGCGAAACGTAAACAGACATCTTTATGTCCAGGCTGGCGGCCCACTGCGGCCCACTTATCGCTCAGCCTGGCCATTGAATGTCAGGGCTAGATCCTAACAGGCTGACAGGTCAGATAACACTGAGTACCTTTCCATTGCAGCCTCACAGAGAGGAGATTAGATAGAAACTGCCCAACACTCTGCTCTGACTTTAATTAAGTTTTCTCCTTTTGGTCTTCCACCGCACCGCCTTCGAATCTACCTGTGACCGGGGTACAGAATGACAAAAGAAATTGCATCTCTCGCAGGCTTTTTTGGTCTGGTACGAATAAACTCATAGATGAGTTTGTGATGTGTTGGATACATCTTAGCCAATGCCAATGTTACGGATTGACGATTTAAATATTCAACTAAGGTTCTTCACTCTCGAACTATTCACTTGGACTGAAGTTGCATTTCAGTCATTTTTGCTAGGGTGCTCCTTTGAAATTGCTCTGCATGTGTTGTTTATATTGTGTGTTTTCATTGTTTTACAGGTCCACATAGCCGAGTGTCGCAGTGTCCGGCCAACGAGTATGGGTGTCTGGACTTGGATGTGTGTATTCACATGAGCAGGCTGTGTGACGGCATCCCTGACTGCACCGATGGCTGGGACGAGGGGCCGCACTGCAGAGGTAGCACACACACACACACACGCACACACACACACGCACACACACACACACACACACACACACTGATCTCTGTTTATGCGACACACACAGTGTGTGAACACTCTGATTTTGAGGTTCAAAGAGAGGGTGATGTTGTCAGTGTTACTGCTGCATATCGTATAGACCTGTCTATAGACCTGTCTCTTTCTTTTTCTGACATATTGAACTTTATTCTCAAAAGATTTATTTCTATATCTCTCTGTTATACACATTCATACACAGACACGCACTCAATTCACCCGTCCTTTCATTCTCATTGGGTTGCCCTTTGCTATGTGAGAAATGACCAGCGAGACATGCTTCTATAAATACTCTGTCTCTTTGTCTTCCCATCCAAAACTGTAATCTCTGTCCAATCAACACTCCCTTCAGCTACTTTAATGAGCTGGCCGCCATGATCACAATGGCTCTCTTCTCTCTCTCTGAGAAAAGTCATTAATTTGTCCATCAGACAGGCTCTGAAGCCATGTCCCGCCTCTGGATAGTCGAGCATTCATCCCCGTGGCCAGAGAGGAGAATCCCATCAAATCCCTGATATTAATTAGAGTCAGAGAGAGGGGCAAATTGAGTCCATAGTGTCGCATTGTGGCTGCATACAAAAGAGCCCAGGCTCTGGCTGGCTGCTGCACGATTGGCCGGCCCAGCGTTCAGCAGGAAGGCCCCCAGAAGGTAGCTGCCTGAGCTGTTGCCGGCTCAGACCTATATGGCTAGACTAGAGAGGGGACTGACTGATATCCCATGTGTGTGCTGGGCTGCCACACAGTCACCATAAGCTGCTGTCTGCCTGCCCGTCCACGATGCCAGTTGTCAGATGTGATGGTTGTTTCGTATCTAGCTCATATTTGGTAATCTAGCTCATACTTCTGTCTTGGCATCGGTCTTATTCGGACATGTTTTCTATGGTGTTGTGTTTCACAACATCAAACATGTACAACAAACATTTCTTGAAGGTCTCCTTTATCAGACCAAAGTCCCAGAACATAGTCTGGATAATTACCAGAACACATAAATATCTGTCAAGTACACAAACAGTGTCCTATCTAAAGCATATACGGAACAATATGCTCTTATCAGTTTAATTTCTTAATTTTCAGTGTATTTTTTTCTTACAATCACATGAGGTAGCTACGAGGAAGGATCAGATTAAAATGACATAATTGTATGAAGTGGGTGAAAGTGTCAGGTTCCCTTACAGTGTCTGAGTAGAGCTGCCCTTTGCACAACACCAATGATGTCATCAAGTCATGACACACACTGCCTGTCCCTAAGCACACAGGCCCAGCTGTCCCCATGAGGCAGAAGTAACCCCCCCCTCCCCACACACACACACACACACACACACACACACACACACACATACAGCCGCAGCAGTGTGCTAGAACTTTCTGCCACGTTGTTTGTGAACCCCCCGTTTCACGGAAAGCCAGTGGTTTCACAAGCATCCCAGTGTTTGCTTGAACAAACTGCAGGGTTGTGCAAGTGTACCCAGGCGCTGACATCTCAAAGCTCACTTTGTCATTTTGTGTGTCCAAGTAATTATGCCAAAGTTGTTGACAAGGGGAGTAAGGAAGGGAGGACAGGAGGAGAGGAAGCAGGCTGGAATGTTTTTATCGCTCCACAATAAATTTCCATGGCATGCTCATAATGTGGGGCTAGGTGTGGGAGGTGGAGGGGTTGGTGAGAGAGGGTGACGGGAAGGATTTGCCCTGCCAGGCCTGCCCTGCTTGCTGTGTCTATGGGCCGCTGAGACTGGCACTGGCGCTGGGGTGCCAGGCTGATCAGATCTATCTGCCCTGTCAGAATTAATTAGCTGCTTAGCTTATCACTGGAGCCCCACTCACATAGAAGGAAGCAGTGATCTTCAGCCTTACGCTGTCAGAAACCAGGCCAGGGCTAGTCGCATCCTGTCTGAGTTTTGCTTGGCCCCCACTTCAACACATAATTTAATACGTCTGGGAGTTTGTTCCCTTGGGCCATTTACAAAACATCAGAGACACGTCTTATTCTGATAAGGCCTTATTGTTGGCTCAATGAAATGATGGTAGCCGTTGTGTCCTGCTGAATGTCATGTATAAAGAAAGGAAGGAAGTCTCTCTCTCTCTTTGTCTCTGTCTCTCTGTTACTCTCTGTCTCTCTTTCTTTCTTTCTTTCTTTCTTTCTTTCTTTCTTTCTCTCTCTCTCTCTCTCTCTCTCTCTGGGGGTGAAGGGGGCAGTTTAGTGATAAAGGCCCGTCACGTAATCTCCTCTCACAAGTGGCTAATTGGTAAGGAAGGAGAATGGGGTCAAAGCACTGCCACTGAGTGCTCATCTAGGCTCCCACTGCCAAAATGGCACCCCTGATTACTGCTTTAGTTCATGCATGCTGCACTGGGTTAGCATTTTCTTGCCTGGGAATACTTCACCTTTTTGAGTCAGTAATTTTTAAACATGTTTTTAAACATTAAACATTTTTATGCACTTATAATGGATCTTTGTGTTTGGGACCTGAATTAGTTTATTGACTGCCATTATGATTATTTTGCATGACAACACCTGTTTTATTGCCTGCAACTCTATAGATCTGATTAGTTATTCAGTAAATGTTGCCCACTATGGCCACTATCCATTACTGATCACTTTTGATTCCTGGATTGTAGTTGTTAAAATACTTTACTCCGTAAGTTCACTTGGCCAGGTTTGAGTCGTTGTTATTCCAGGCTTATGTAGCCCGGGGACGAGGTTAGTGTGTCTTCAAAAATCAGGTGACTTTCCACTTTACTAGCGCATTAGTTGAGTCTATGTCTGTAGCAAGTTGCCAGTGTTTGGGCCTAGTTTAGCCCGTTTGCTCACCACTCTGGTCTCTGCCGTCGATATGTTTGCTCTCAGTTAGTGTGCCCCCCTTTGTCTACTGGGACTGCAAACAACTGCCTGGAAATACACACACACACACACACACACACACACACACACACACACACAGTCCCCCACTGCACAGAAATATCATTATCTCTTTAGTGTCTGATATACCTAAGCAAGCACTCTCGCTCCCTGAAATGATCCACCCTATTTTGGTAGAATGCGCAAGACACAGCTATTTCACAGTAACCCTAACCCTAAATTGATGGACTGGGTGGTAGAACTGTTTCAGACTGGCCTTTCTAAAGAGAGCAGTGATATATATCATGTATATATACACTCACTGAGAACTTTATTAGGAACACTATACTAATACTGGATAGGGCCTCCCTTTGCTCTCAAAATAGCCTCAGGCAAAATAGCCTCAGGCATTGATTGTACAAGATGTTGGAAACATTCCTTTGAGATTCTGGTCCATGATGACATTTTTCAGGTGCACTTTCAAGCTGTGAATCTCCTGTTTTACCACATCCCAAAGGTGTTCTATTGGATTCAGATCCGGTGACTGAATATATATATATATATATATATATATATATATATATATATATATATATATATACTGTATATATGCACTAGATACTGTATCTCTACAGTATCTCTGTATCTCAGGGCTTGAGGAGAAGAGTGGGCTGGGTGTTGTATAGCACTGCTGATGCTGGGAATAGACTGACTGGATGTGGCATTACACACTACAGGGCCAACCTGAACCATACCGTACTGGCCATTTTCCTTTCACATTGTCCTTTCCAGCACTGTTTCAGCTTAGCTTAGTTCAGCTCTGTAGTGTGAATTAGGCAGTGAGGTAACTGCTCCTAGTGCATGCAACTCTGAAGGAAATGGCATGCTCCCGTCAGTTGCTAGGGGAAGACATGGACATGTGCAGACAAGTCTCCAGACAGTGAGTGAGAGCAGAGGGTTAGGAATGTCTCGACCTTGGATGAAGGGAAAGGTAGACAGGGAAGCTTCCTCACTCCTAAGTGCCACTTGTAGAAGAATCAATAGAACCTACAGTATGCCTTCAGTATGCAGTTGGGTGTATTATTTCGTTCTTCGTCTGTTTATCTTTGCATCTCATACTTAAAGTCTATTGATATAGGCTAGTATTTACAGTACTGTAGATAGATTAATGTGACAGAGTGATAAGTAGGCTATCTGGTGTTAGCTAAGAGTCTCAGAACAGATTATGGTTGTGGGAGGGGGTGAGGTGGTGTGTGTGTGTGTGTGTGGGGGGGGGGGGGTCTTCTGTATGTCTGAATACAGTCAGGACCCTAACTGTTCCCTGTCCCAGTCTCCTTCGCTCCCCATCATCATCATCAACCCACCATGTTTAGGGCTTGTCAGCTGAAATATTGATCGGAAAGGCCCCAGTACTGGCGGAGGAGGAAGCATCAAATTTGGATATATTTCCTCAGAGCCTGGCTTGGACTGGCTCCAAGAGCACTCAGCATCACTCACCTGTGTCTGTGTGTCTGTGTGTCTGTATGTCTCTGTGCCTGTGTGTGTGTCTGTGTGCACATGCTCAAACATGGCCCAGTATTACACGAGAAAGTAGATAACTCTTCCTTACACTGGCTGTAACAACTCCATGCTTTCTCCAGCTAACTTGCTTTGGAGAGATTTAGCTTAGTGAAGTGCCATCCATGGTGAGGAAACAGGATCAATGGCTTTGACATGCTTGTTGAGCACTCAAGGCCCCAGTGTGTCAGCCATTTAGCCAGGGTTAATGAACAGAGCAAACACACATCACACACTGACAGACTCTGTTGTTGTGGACAGTTGGCTGATGTTGGGACTGTGAAGCCTTGCTTCATGTGTCCTTGTGACCCTGCACCCTAAAGACTAACAAACATTGTTTTAGTGAGTTGAGCATGCCAATCCACCTTTTTAAACTGTGAAACAACCATGTCCTAACACAGAGTGGTTACTGGCTCTCCTCTCCTCTCCTCTCCTCTCCTCTCCTTTCCTCTCCTCTCCTCTTTGTCACAACCACACGGAATGGTATCTGAAGTCAGAACATGTCTGCATGTTGAATTGCTGACTCACTGCCCCCAAGTGTTGTTCTTTGAAACCCACAGAAAAACAAAGTTGTTTAGATTAGAGCAAGACAGAGGACAGGAATTGGACTCTTGGCAATATCTCCTGCTTGTTGTACTACTCCATTGTGAAAGGTAAGAGGTTTGAGGATCGCGAAGAGAGCCGCCCTGGCCTGTTGGTGAGGGTGTATGTTTGGGGTGGCAGAGCCCTGGTTAGCATTGGCACTGTGTGTCTCTGTGTGGCTCAGTGAATGGATTTGATACGGGCCGGAGTGTTTGCCCCGAGACTCTTCCTCTCAGCGCGGACTCAACAAAAGACTCATTGTGGCCCAGAGTGCCACAGGCTTTATGTTACGAGGACCCTTCAGTGGTCCAACCTCCGCTCTGCTCTGGCCAACCTCAACGGACACGCCACTAATGCAGCCATTCACATCCTCAGCGTGTGTGTGTGTGTGTGTGTGTGTGTGTGTGTGTGTGTGTGTGTAGAATCGTACTGTAGTTTCAACATGTCTACAGTACGTCTCAATTTGACTCTTATTTTCAATTCCATTTTAAGCATGATTACTATCAACGGTGATGCTTTTGTAAACACTTTGATGACACTCTGAGTACAGTGCACATCCTTGCGTGTGTCATCTTGGCATGTGTGACTCTTGCTTGGCAGCTACTTGTTGGCAAACTAGAATCCTTTCTCTCCCAGACGGACAGTCATGCTGTGTGGCAACTCCTCTGATACCTGCCAGGTTTATCTCCGCTTCAGAAGTAGACATGTTGGCAAGCTGAAGCCTACATCATGAGGGACATGTGTTATTGGATGATGTTCAGATCAGCATGTACATACAGTATGAACCTGAGGGAGGGAGATGTGATGTTGAGCAGAAATGTATCACTTTTTGAGTGTATGTGTGTGTGTATGTGTGCCCGCCCGCGTGCGTGCGTGCGTGCGTGCGTGCGTGCACACGTGGGTGCACATGCTTTGGCGTGTGGAAGAGAGAGAGAGAGAGTGTCAGAAAGTATACCGTATGTACAACAGATCACTGTGTCCTCCCAGTTATGCAAAGCCAGTGAATTCATTCCAATTGGAATGAACTTGGCCTAATCTGAGTCTTTCCCCAGGTACTGTAGCTTTTTACTAATTTAGAGTGCAAGCTGCTGTATGCAAAATCATCATTCCTAATGTAGCGGGGGGCCTTCTCATTTACATCTACGGCACACTTCCCATCCTATTTATCTGTTGCAGCAGGGGAGGGGGCAGGGGTGACGGGGGGGGGGGGGGGTGCCGATATCCCTCTTTCATTCCCTCTCTAAAGGCTGTGTCCTTGAGTTCCCTCTGGGGGGAAGACGAGGAAGAAGCACTCTATCTTTCTTTGCATCCGAATCACCTCATCTGTCACTGTAGGGCCAAAACACAGCACAACCCTTAATGCCACACACACACACACACACACACACACACACACACACACACACACACACTGTAGAATCAGATAGGATTTAACAGTATGGCTCTGTGAAGATAGCGCTAGGATTAAGATAAGCAAGCTGATCTGCAAACAAGCTTGGTCGCTGTTGACTCATGGAAGCAATTGCTTTACAGGGTCTCCTTTTGAATGTTGTTATTTCTTTTGGGGTTTACCTCTCTTTGGATCAGGGAGTGTGCAGATGACCCAGGAGGCTTGGATGTGTGTGACCCACCTGCTGTTCCCAGTTAGGATTTCCTGTGTTTTGTCTCATTGTGATCTGACCGTGAACTCCTCTGTGTCTCTCTCTCTCTCTCTGTCGTAGAGCTCGCGCCAGGCTGTGCCACCCATGGCTGCCAGGTCAACTGCTCGGTGACACACGTAGGACCCAAGTGCTACTGTAACAGTGGCTATGAGGTCAGCGGGGATGGCAAGACCTGTAAAGGTGAGTGATGCTAGGCTAAGCTAACAGCTTTCTCAATAGGGTTCAATACAGTTTTGTCCCCTGATGTCTTGGGCCTGACTGTGTACTACAGTGCTATCCGTTTGACTGTGCGCCTGCAGATTTCAACGAGTGCAGTGTGTACGGGACGTGCAGTCAGACGTGCACCAACATGGACGGCTCCTACACCTGCAGCTGTGTGGAGGGCTACCTGCTGCAGCCAGACAACCGCTCCTGCAAGGCCAAGAACGGTGAGAACACATACACATGCACTCACAGGCCCTGCATACTTGCCGTAGAGCACTCTCCTTCAAAGATAATACAAACTAGTAATTGGGATTTGATTTGTTTCACTTTTAGTCTGTACTTGAAATCTTGTCATGCTATATTATATTAGGGGAATCAGTTTTGCGTGATTTGACACTCTGTGCTAATATAATAATACTGCTGCAATTGAATTTACAGGGAAAAGATGTCAGAGATATACGACGAATGTGTGACCTTCCTTCCCACTCTTCCCTCTCCCTTCCTCTCTTGCATCTCTCTTTCTCTCTCTCTCTCTCTCTCTCTTTCTCTCTGTCTCGATCTACCTCCATCCTCACCCCCCTCCCCTTTTCATGCATGCCCTACCCCCCCCCCCCCCCCCCTCCCTCTCGTAGTGCCTGTGGACCGCCTACCCCAGCTGCTGATCGCCAACCTCCATGACATCCGCTGTACGTCCCTGAGTGGCTCGGCCGCCAGGCTGCCCACCATCAGCACCAAGCAGACCATGGCCATGGACTTCATCTACGCCCAGGAGACCGTGTGCTGGATCGACGTGGGCGACACGCCTGCCACCACCCAGCTCAAGTGCGCCCGTATTCCTGACCTCAAGGCCGTCACCGACATCAGGACCGTCAACATCTCCCTCAGCCTGCACCGTGAGTGTAGTTCCCTTAACATGCTAGGGAGGAAGTCACGCAACACCTCTCCACCCTCAGAAATCTGCTCATGGCAGCAACAAAAAGTGCAAAGGAGTTGAGAAGCGCTGAGCACAGCATTCTTGTTCTTCTAAAGGTTCCTCTTAAAGAACATGGATTGCCCTGACATGGTGCTAAATCATTCTATGTGCTGTAGGTGTAGCTGACATACAGTAATGTGATACAGACAGAGCTGTATGCTCGCGGGTCTGGTACATGGTCTTGTTGTCACACACACAATAGCCTAACTGTATAGTATGATTTACTGACTCCAGACCAGTACACAAAAATGAAGCTTATGCAGCTGTGTTAGAAATGTATTTTTCCACTGCTGTGTTTGATGCATTACACACGATCCATTCTACCCCACCTCCCATTATTGATTTTGATTGGACAACAGTTAGTGATGGATCTTCCCAGAAAGCCCTGTCCTGCATTTGTACTATAAATCCTCCATGTCCTGGGATGGTGTTGTAAGAGAGAGTGTATCCAGGGAGGTTGAAACCCCAGTATATGCGCCCACCGATCAACAATGCCAAGTGAAATGTCTGGCCTGCAGTTTTTAATGTCCTTACCGCCACAGGCTCTGCAGTAACTCACGCTCTCATCTATTGGGCAATAATGGCATCGCCCCTCCGCCAGAAGAATGCTTATTAAGAGGTGGAAGTCGCTCATATTATGTACACAAGATTTATCACTGATTCTTTAGTCTGACAAGGTTTGTTTTTGTTTGTGCTGCTGACAGTGCTATTACTGTCTGAGAAGAAGTGAATATAGTAATGTAGACGAAACACAAGGTGTGTGTGTGTGTGTGTGTGTGTGTGTGTGTGTGTGTGTGTGTGAGTGTGTGTGTGTGAGTGTGTGTGTGTGTGTGAGTGTGTGTGTGTGTGTGTGACAAGTGTTCCCTTGAGAATAAGCCCCAGGCATGGAAACACAGACATGAAAAAATAAGTTATGAGTTGGGTGTAAGCCTAGAATGTGGGACACTATTTGAGACAGACTAACGACATGATTACGAGTGCTTTAACTCACAGTCACCTCAAATGATGTCAAAGATAAACAGAACTAGTCTGACAGGCTTCACAACACACACACACACACACACACACACACACACACACACACACACACACTCTCTCACAGCACCTGAGGGAGACCGAAGTGAGCTCTGCTCTGCATGTGCAGTCTGTTAGTGGTCATGCAGATGGTATTTACATTCCACAGTCAGGGTCTGTCAGCCTGCACAATTCCAACATTCCTCCCTCTCCAATACAGTTCTGTCAGGACACTGTAGCCTCACACTGCAGCTAGCACAAGGTAGCATACACACACACACACACACACCCACACACACACACACACACACACACACATACACACACACACACACACACACACACACACACAGTAGCCTCACCCATGCTGTAGCCTCACACTGCCCTTCTGACCCACAGCCTATTGTCTCATGAGTGGCATTACTGTACCTACTATACACACTACCAACACAGACTGACACAGCTAAGTGATTTATTAACAGAGATGATGGTAGTGTACTGTGTCAGGGATCACTTGCTTCCCGGGCCTGTATTATCTGAGGGAAATTCCAAATATAGGAATATAAATAACATAAAAGAACCAATAGAGGAGTTTCTCTTGAAGATTTTACTGCATGACTGGGCACTGATTGCCTGCACACTTTGACAAAGCCAAGGAGAAATCAATCTGGCACTAGTCAACATGGAAGTAAGCCTGAGACATTGACTGTCCCAAAGCCTCTTTCAAAGAAGTCAGTTCACTCCACTGCCCTCTTGGCCTCTTTGTGTGTTCATTTTCAAGAGAGAGACCAAACAATGTTTTTTCAGACAAGTCGTCTATGGGAGGGCAGGACAAAAACTCACACCAAAATGATGCAGGTTAGAATTGTTTCCTTTCGTTTTTTCATATTACTGAAGTGTGTAGAAACATTTTGTGCGGTCATTTGATTGTTGTTTGTGTTTAGTCTTTAGTCCTACCCACACGTTGCTAGGGGAAACGGCATGAGAAAGACTCAATCCTAGCCACGCAAACCTATTGTAGCAACAACAACAGTCAGTAACACTAATCTATAACTGTATGGTAATTGGTCAGAAATGTGGGACTGTCACCCTCTCATAAAACCAATAATAAATCAACGGAGTGGCATATATATATAGTATATACAATCTCTGGCTGTCCTCTCTGGTGTGACATATGGGTCCAATCATTATGGTGGATTTGGGCTGCACCAGGACACATACAGGAAGTACACCATGTACTCTGTGTACTGTACTCTATGTACTCTTGGGTGCGACTCAGCTTTCCGTCTTGCTTTAGTCTCAACTGTCAACTCAGATAAAAGAGAAAGGTCACAGACCTTTTTGGTGCTCTGCCCAGTCTGCCCTAATATAGTAGAGCCAGGTGTTTTGCTTGACCGTGTGACCTGACCAAGGAAAACTTAAGTTAGTTAGTTAGTTAGTCTCTGTAGAGTCAGGGCCCATGGTGTTGCAATCCTCTGGTGTCATGGTGGAGTTATAAGCCCTGGATGTTTGGGAGATGAGAGCTCCACATGTGGCATGGTGGTGTGTCTGTTTGTCTCTGTGACTGGGAGAGTGCTGGGCAGATGAACCCCCACCACCACCTCCCAGCACAGCTCTCCAGCAGAGGGTTTCCAGTCTTTCACCAGGAAGTAGCACAACCCCCCTTCACTTTAGGCCACCTCTGACTGAAGCCTAGACAATCAGTGTACGGTCATGGTTGTGATGTCAAGTGCCTGTGGTCAGGCTCCCATTAGTAAACACAAACAACCATTTCCCGTACAGCTTAGCCTCCTGCTGGCTGGACATTGGCCTGTAGTGTTTCTGTATGGGCGTAGCATCAGCCAATAAGTGTCTTCTCATTGTGGAATACCTTCATATAATCTCTAAACTCTCCCCTGTACTCTTGAGAGGTCATGGGGCTATTCTTATAGATGTCACTTTCGTCACTGATAAGCTGTAGGTATGTTACTGCTATGCATTGATAATCGCTGCTCAGCTAAATGTCACCACTGTGTTTTGGAATGGGTGTTGAATAATTGAAAATGCTTCTTTAAATGCCAATTGGTGTTGTGGTGGGTGTAAGTGAGTGACTGGGAGCAGTATTAAAATTAACGGGTGTGTGTGTGTTTGTCTGTGTTGGCAGTGTGAGGGAATGAGTGTGTGCTGTGTTTTCTCTGAGTGGTGTGAGGTGGGTGTTGAGGGCAGGAAGTGGCAGAAGGGTTCCGAGACTCAGGGGGGTGATGAGGGGGTGGGGCTTATATAGCTTTCCCAGCAAACATTCCATTTTACCAGAAATTGAAAGACTTAAAGAGAGACTCTGTTAAGGAGTTTGTTCTCTGAACGCACTTCAGAGAGTTGCACAACACTCCAACTAATCAATGCCTCCTGCAACACACAGCTGGAACTGTTTAGTGTGTGGGGGGAGGAGGTGGATTAAAAAGATACCAATGGGAGTATCACTACTTCTGCTCCTCGCTCCAGACGGCCAAGTTTCCCTTTGTCGAAATCAGTTGTCTTGATTCCATTCCTGTGTTTGGGGAAACAGCTCTGGCTTTGCTCTGTCTCTCTCTCTCTCTCTCTCTCTCCCCCCCTCTCCCTCTTTCTCTATTCATTCTTTTTGTCCTCCTGGGCATGTTTTTATTAGATCCTATATTTACAGTTACCTCCCTGGGAACATGAGATGGTGAATATGCCAGAACCACCACTGATTGTCAATGATTGATTTCCTCTTGGAGTTGCACCAAGAAGTTGAACTGTGTTTGTGAAATATAGCCTGCCTCGCACTTTGCTGGCCGTGCGCTTGCTGATTGTGTTCTTAGGGTGGTGAAACTGGCATGGTTTAACCCAGTATTAATTACATACCCCCGTTGTTTCAACCCCCCCCCCCATCCACCATATCCTCCCGACCCCCCACCCCCACATCGGCCCTCCTTATATTTCAGTGCCAAAGCATCAGTCCCATCTGGAAGCAGAGCAGGCCTTTTGAAGCTGTGTAGACCAGGGGATACATTAGGCCCAAACAGAACCGCTCTGGTTGAGCAGAGCAGCATGATGTACGGCCATTGTTTAGTCATTCAACCCAAAGGCCTGTCTTTGTGAGTGGCCAACCCCAGCCACGGAGGGAGCACTGGGGACAGGCTAACTGCAGGAGACACAGGGTTTGGGGGAGGCAGGGGGGAGGATGGTGGGGGGAACAGAGTGTGGCCCAACATCAAAGTTGTCCTGTGGATTAGCTAGAGAGGGAACTGTGGCCACCGAGGGGGCTTTGTGTGTGTGTGTGTGTGTGTGTGTGTGTGTGTGTGTGTGTGTGTGTGTGTGTGTGTGGTACAGTGTATTAAGAGTCCTCCTCTGAAAGGAAGCGCATTGACAGCTGTTAAAACACAAGGCAGCATAGGAGGCTGTGCACCCTTCCCTCCCACAGCTGAGGTCTCTGTGAGCCCCCCTGCCCATGTCCCCCCGCACTGCGCCCACTCTCTGACAATGAGAGTCTATCTGAGTGCTAAGCGGGATGTCAGCTGGGAGACACAGAGAGAGAAGCCTCCAATATTAACACCGTTAGCATTTCAAACCTAGGCACGAGGCTAGCCCTGTGCTCAGAATGAGGGCTTGAATTCTTTATTCTGGCTAGTTGTAAGACTTCGAGAAAGAGGCCTACCATGAGTCCTCACGGTGGAAAGGAAACTCTTTGTCTCACATTGAGGAGAAATATAACTGAAACAACAAATGCTTTCTATATGCTGCTACTGTATTTCTCTGCCTAACATGTACTCTATGGTTTTGAATAGTATCAATAAGGCAACATGGTATTTCATTTTGAAAGGACTTTATACACACATCTTTATTATTCCCGCAAGTCCTCCATTTGATATGAGTCATCCCGTGGCACATCCTGTGCTAAGCCTAACCATTTCCCCTCTTAAATTCATACTGCAAGTCTTGCCATGTCAGAGTAAACATATTTAAAGGTCATGTCTTTCTGCTGCATGCTGTTTAGTAGTGGCTACTGTGATAACCATCATCCTGTCAGCTTAAAGGTGATAATACAGATAAGCAATGACAGAGATGAAAGCTTCAGTAAGTCATTGACTGACTGGAGGTGTTGATGTTGAAAAGTGTGTGTGTGTGCATGTGCGTGTGTGCGCGTTTGCGTGTGATATGCATGTGTGTGTGTACATGGTTGTGACATTTTTAACGTCTCCAGTCTCCCTCCCCTCCCCTCCCCTGCCCGGTGGGTGGGCTCTGGTAATGGGTTGTGTTTCGGGTCAGCTGCATTGATTGGGGTTCAGCTCTTAGACTGTAATCCCTCACCTCTCCCCCTCTATCTGTCACACTCCCGCCATCCCTCCTTCCCCCCCCCCACCCCCCCCCCACCCCTCTCTCTCTCTTCTTAATCAAACTCAAATGTGATACCAGTTATGGACAAGCCTCTGGAGTAGCCAGCGTAACACCATGACAGGAATTCATCAATAACAATGCTCTCGTTCTATCTTTCTCTCTCTCTCTCTCTGCTTCTCTTTTCTTCTGTTTCACTCTCTCTCTCCCACTCCCTCTTTCTCTCCATTCCTCCAGATGTGGAGCAGATGGCTATCGACTGGTTGACCGGAAACTTCTACTTTGTGGATGACGTGGATGACCGCGTGTTCGTCTGTGACAAGGACGGTCACACTTGTGTAACCCTGCTGGACCAGGAGCTGTACAACCCCAAAGGCATCGCCCTGGACCCTGCCATGGGGTCAGCACTGCCTTCCCCCCTCCCCACACACACACACATACATGCCGGATCCCTCTAGTCAGCTTATTGATTGAGCAATTGCTCTTAGTCAGTCAAAGCACTTCTTCCTCTCAGACACACACACATCACGTGCACATGATCACTTGCTCAATCTCTTGATGAGGCTGAGGCTGACACATCAAAAAAATACTTTTGTGCATCCTGAATTGTTCCTTTTTTCCAAAGTACCACTTCTCCATTTTCTATAGTGTGTCCTAGTGACACTGTATTTGCATGTATTTGTGGGGCACAGATGACTTTCCTTACAAGTAGCATAAATGTGCAAGGTTAAATATAAATAGAGGAAGCACAGCTGTTAAATTTTTTCCACACACTAATGGGTTTTCTATGTCTCTCCCCCTCATGCTATAGGAAGGTGTTCTTCACAGACTATGGACAAACCCCCAAGGTGGAGCGCTGTGACATGGATGGGCAGAACCGTACTAAGCTGGTGGACAGTAAGATTGTGTTCCCTCATGGTATCACCCTGGACCTGGTCAACAGGCTGGTGTACTGGGCCGACGCCTACCTGGACTACATCGAGGTGGTGGACTATGAGGGCAAGAATCGACAAACCATCATCCAGGGCCTGCTGGTGAGCAAATACATGCAGTACACAAGCAGTAGTATATGAATGCACACACACACACACACACACACACACACACACACACACTTGCACAATTACTTCCAGCAGTTGATTCCAGCTGTTCCTGAGTAGCCCTGTGATTGGGCCACATCATGGTCTCCACACTCTTAATTTGCAATCCAGTCTTCATTGACTTCCTGAACCACTCCTGAAATCACCCAGGAATGGTACATTCTTTCTTCAGAACCACTACTCACACAGAACCCAGCCCTTCCATTAGAATCATTCTCTATGTAGGACATATTGCCTTTGCACTTAAACCGTACAGTTTTTCCAAGCAGGGGAATCTCTTGGTCTTGTATGGAGTAACCTCTTTTTATTGCCTTGATTGATGTCATTGTTATAGTCTATGTGATGTTCCCTGGCGTCCCAGGCCTGTCCTTCTCTAGACATATTAGTGTTAGTGGTAGAGTGGCTTAGCTGTTGCCTTTAGTGGACTAATGAAATCAGGGGGCCTCCACACTGCAGGAGGATGTTTAAAGGATCCTGCCTATTCATCTCTCTGACAGTGGAAGAGCTCTATTGCACACACTGGCCCGTATAAAACCAACCCAATTACACAGGAAATAGGGGGATTTGGCCGCTACGCTAACTGCTCAGTGCCAGGTTTACACAGACCTCTCTCTGGCCTGTGCGGTTATGATGGTGGTCATTTGAACTCATCAGATGTTATGGCCAGGCAAGAGCTGGCATTTAGAATGTATGATAATGATTGTATTGAGAGTGACAGATGCAGTGAATGGACTAAGAGGATGGCATGAATACAAGATACGAATAAGATATTGTGTGAAAGTCTAAAATATACACCATGAATACACATATTTTAGCATGGCTTCTCATTTCCATTCCCTTCCTCTGTTGTCCCTCTGTCAGACTGAGCACCTGTACGGCCTGACTGTCTTTGAGAACTACCTGTACGCTACCAACTCAGACGAGGGCAACCTGAACCCCAAGACCAGCGTGATTCGCGTCAACCGCTTCAACAGCTCCGACTTCCATGTGGTGACGCGGGTGGACCGGGGCGCTGCCCTGCATGTGTACCACCAGAGACGCCAGCCTCCAGGTATCTACCCACCCTCAAACGGGCACAGACTGACTGGAAGCATCTATACCTCTATGAATAATAATGCAGCATTGCTTTACCTCTGCCTATCTTGTTTGCCCAATGGTGATCTCTGAGACTCTGTGTCCTCTACCCATGCCCAGTGCGGAGCCACGCGTGCGAGCCAGAGATGGGCAAGCCCGGAGGATGCTCGGACATTTGCCTGCTGGGGAACAGCCACAAGACCCGCACCTGCCGCTGCCGCTCGGGATTCAGCCTGGGCAGCGACGGCAAGTCCTGCAAGAGTGAGTAACAGGCCACACACTGAGCACGCTCAGTACAGTACCAACAGTATCACCATCGAACAACAACACAGTAACGATATGACACATCCACTATGATCCCTCGTACTGTTTCCATGGTGATGAAGTGGGTGGTTTTTCTCCCTGCCCTGCAGAGCCGGAGCATGAGTTGTTCCTGGTGTACGGGAAGGGGCGGCCGGGCATCATCCGTGGCATGGACATGAATGCCAAGGTGCCCGACGAGTACATGATCCCCATAGAGAACCTGATGAACCCCCGGGCCCTGGACTTCCACGCTGCCACAGAGTTCATCTACTTTGCCGACGCCACCAGTTACCACATCGGCCGGCAGAAGATCGACGGCACCGAGAGGGACACCATACTGAAGGACGGTAAGGAATGGAATGACTGGGGGACAACAGTTAGTGGTCCAGTCCTATTGGTTTTAGACCCTGGCTTAGGATACCGTAGGAAACTCTGACTCCTCTATATGCAGTACTCTCTTGAGTTGTGTTTCACTGCCAAGACAGCTCACAGTAGCTCTAAGCATCGGTCGCTACGGAAACCACTCTATTGTTGACTCTTTCATGTTCACATCTCTTTCCCATTATGCAATGTTGTTCAGGTAGGATGAGTTCACACAGGCTTGACCCTTCCTCCCCCTCTCACTCCTTCCTTGCCTCCCTCACTCAGGTATCCACACAGTGGAGGGTATAGCAGTGGACTGGATGGGTGGTAACCTGTACTGGACAGACGACGGGCCCAAGAAGACCATCAGTGTGGCCAGGCTGGAGAAGGCCTCCCAGACCCGCAAGACCCTCATTGAGGGCAAGATGACCCATCCCCGCGGCATCGTGGTGGACCCTCAACATGGGTGAGACACTGGGGGAACAGTGAATGAGACTAGTTAATCAAAGCTCAATGTCTGATCTTGAAAGAATGATATAGATTCAGTATAATACATATACGTTCATATACATTTGAAGGGTTATTGAATATATGTAAAATAGATACGCCTAGATTCCGTATTTGCCCTCCACATGTACCTCTGCTGTGATTTTGAGAGAGAGAGAGAGAGAGAGAGACCACTGTGAGAATGTGTTGAGCTAACAGATAGACCATGTTTTTCCAGATGGATGTATTGGACCGACTGGGAAGAGGACCCAAAGGAGAGCAACCGGGGCAAGATCAAGAAGGCATGGATGGATGGCTCCCACCACCAGGTGTTCCTCACCTCCAAGACGGTGCTGTGGCCCAACGGCCTGAGTCTGGACATCCCCCAGGGCATCCTCTATTGGGTGGATGCCTACTACGACCGCATCGAGATGGTCTACCTCAACACAACTGAGCGCAAGGTAAGCCTGATAGGAATATGTAGGGGTGGGATGCCCAAGGTTGTTCCCACACCCATACATAGCCATGCAATATGTTTCTGTTGATCTTTGTATGAAAGCATAGTCAAGAAAATGTAAAAGTGATATGGTGGCAAGTGGCAACTCTGCTTTGTCTACCAATAGACTTCCTATATATATATTGCGCTTCCTTATCCCAATGGTAAACTTGGGACATTGTTAGGGTTTTTCCTAACCTAGTTTTTCCTGGTTAGGTCATATGCTCAGGAAAAATATTTGGCCTCAAACAAAAGAATTGAAGCTACATGAGTGTATTTGGGACATACGTACATATGCATAGCATTAGTGTTGTGGGGTTGTCCTCCGTGCTGAGAGACACCGTAAAATATGTCTTAAGCTCTATTTAAACCTGTGTCCTCTCTGATCAGGTGGTATATGAGGGCCAGGAACTGAACCATCCCTTTGGCCTCTGCCACTACAAACACTTCCTGTTCTGGAACGAGTACCGTGGTGGCGGCATCTTTAAACTCGACCAGGTCACTAAGACTGTGACCCTGCTCCGGAACGAGAGACCGCCCCTCTTCGAGATCCGAGTGTACGACGGTCAACAACAACAAGGTAGCTTTCCAGCGCACACTCTCTCTCCCACATCTCTCTTTCGTTCTCTCTCATTCACCCTCTCTCTTTGTGTACTCTCTCTCTCTCTCTCTCAGCCTCTAGCATGGTTCATACTTGGCAGAATTTGATGTTGACTTCAATGAGAAGAGATGTTGTGTGTTTTCCTCACGCAATGGAGTGTGAAAGTG
>NC_139662.1:2714483-2951983 GCF_951799395.1 Argentina silus
GTGATGGGCACATTAGGTGCCTGTACTGTATTTTATTTCAGGCTGTTTATATATGGCAGTTTGACTTGCTGTTGTTGTTACAATGTTGACAGGATCTGTTTCCCTCCTGATCCCGCTCTCTACAGGTCGACATGTCTCGGCCTGCCTCGTGGCTTCAAGCCATCACTTAAAACAAATCCTCGGTGCTGCTGCACTCACGACATGTTTATGTTTTGCTCTTAGCAAGAGATCTCAGCGGATTTCAAACAAAACCGCACTTAACTCTATGCCTCTTCATTATGCTTGCGCAAGATCGTGCAGTCGCATTGTTGGACATCACCACATCGAACGTGATTTTAAATTCTATCTTGAAAAGTGAAGGTTTCGAGACAATGGCTGGTGTGGGAAGGGCAGGGGTGTTGGGGGGGGGGGGGGGGGGGGGTAACCGGTGTATGTGGTCATGACTGACAAACAGAGGGTTCGGGCTCCGTGGTTAGTGAGGAGGTCAGGAGAGGCCAGGGAAGTAGGTCGCCCCATGGGGAGGTTCCTAAGCCCTCTCTTTCCTCTCCCACACTCTTTGTCTTCAGCTCTACGTCAGAGTTTTAGAGAGAAGTTAATTGCTTTGCAGTTGGCTTGCCCTGGAATGAGACTGGATAGGAGAGGTGTGTGTATGTGCTAGGGACTTGGGCTGTGTATGCTGTGCACTGCCCCTCAGCCTGTTAAGTCCCAGCACGCAACGCTGGGCCCAGCATGGCCTGCTGGCCTAATGAGAGATGTGTGTGTATGTGCGTGTGTGTGTGTGTGTGTGTGTGTGTGTGTGTGTGTGTGCGCTCGTGCGTCAGTGTACTTTATGTGCGCCCTGGGCCTTCCGCCTGGAAGTCATTAGTTTCAGAGGGAAACACACAATACTCTTGCCTTCCCCTCTCACATACTGGTTTCTACTTCTGAAAGGTCCAGGGTTTATTCCCCGCTTTCTGACGCCAACTACTGACCTTTGTCATGAAGAGATGTCATTATTCCACATCCTTGATGGATGCCCTTAATCTTCCTGTGACATCGGTCGATGAGCGAGTCTGTGAGAACAGCCATGCTGTCACTGCTGGACCTGGACTCATGTCAGTGTCCCAGAGATGTAGCTAACCCACACAGACCCTGTATGTGTGTCAATGGGTGTACTGGACTGATTGGCCAATTGAATAGGCTGTTATGTCACAAAAGTAATCCTTCCTCAGGGAGCTCTCCCCATCTCTGTTATTGGCTAATTGCCTCTCTCTCTCTCTCTCTCTCTCTCTCTCTCTCTCCTCCTCCTCTCTAGCCACTCGTCCTCCCGGAGGCTGCCACGTGGATGAGTTCCAGTGTCGTATGGACGGCCTGTGCATCCCCATGCGCTGGCGCTGCGATGGCGACACCGACTGCATGGACCTGAGCGACGAGAACAACTGCGAGGGTGTCACGCACATGTGCGATCCGGCCGTCAAGTTCAGCTGCAGGGACTCAGGTCAGTGTGTGGACTTAGGGGCAGTTAGGGCATCGGGCAACAGTCTCACCACTCATCTTTTATCACTGCCCACCATGTTGGATAGGGGGCGGTGTGGGGGAATGGGGTGTTGTCACAATATAACCTCAAACCAATAAAGAGGAGAGGTTGCTTTGGCCTCTGTTTGACCCCTGGATACTAGGGAGACCCGTGTCGAAGGATGTCCTCTCTCCTTGTCTCCTCAGCCCGCTGCATCAGCAAGGCCTGGGTGTGTGATGGAGACAGCGACTGCGAGGACAACTCGGACGAGGACAACTGCGAGGCGCTGGTGTGTAAGCTCTCGCACCATGTGTGTGCCAGCAACGACTCCATCTGCCTGCCCGCCGAGAAGCTGTGTGATGGCACCGACGATTGCCCGGACGGCTCCGATGAGAAACTATGTGGTAAGATGCTCACGCACGCACACGCACACACACACACACGTAATATTTAAACCACCTTTCCTTTACTATATGACCTAACCTCAGTTTTACTCTATTCTACTCTGTGTGTGTGTGTCCGTGTGTGTGTGTGTGTGTTTGTGTGTCCGTGTCCTCCTCAGACTTGTGCTCGGTGGAAAACGGCGGTTGCAGCCACAACTGCAGCATCATCCCTGGGGAGGGCTTCATGTGCTCCTGCCCCCTGGGCATGGAGCTGGGCACAGACAACAAGACCTGCCAGATCCAGAGCTTCTGTGCCAAGCACCTCAAATGTAGCCAGCGTTGCGAGCAGCTCAAGGCCAGCGTCAAGTGTTCCTGCTACGAGGGCTGGGAGCTGGAGCCTGACATGGAGAGCTGCAAGAGCAGTGGTGAGAAAAAGGGGAGGGTAGGAGGTAGAAGGGGGAGAGGAGAGGACATGACATGACATTCAGGCAGTGGAGAGATTGAAAGAAGATGGTGTCGGGCATCAGATAGAGAGAACATTCTCGATATCTGATGTATCCACATCTCTCTCCTTAGATCCCTTCAAGCCCTTTATCATCTTCTCCAACCGTCATGAGATCCGACGGATTGACCTGCACAAGGGGGAGTTCAGTGTTCTGGTGCCTGGCCTCAGGAACACCATCGCCCTGGACTTCCACCTCACCCAGAGCACCCTCTACTGGACCGACGTGGTGGAGGACAAGATCTACAGAGGAAAACTGTCAGAGAACGGAGGTGAGCTAGCTATCTTATAATAGGGATGAATTTTAGTGATTGAAGACTGTTCTGGAAAAAAAACGTTAAAGGATTACTGTGGGCCATAGCTGGTTGGTCTCGCATCGATCAACTTTAGAATTGCTTCAAACAAGAAATAATTTGCAGTTGAAATATTGTAAGTGTGAACAGATTCATAGTGTTAAAGAAAGGACAACATTTCTGCCCTTGGAGGAAAATAGGTTCCAAAGTCTGCACTTTCCCTGAGCAAAAGTATAGTTTTCCAGAACAAAAGTTGCCTATAAAAGTTGCCTTTGGCTCAGCAGACAAGTCTACTGTGCCTGTTTGTGTCCCAGACTAAATCTACCATGTCACGGCTGGCCTTTCTTGATCCCAAACCCCAGGTTTGGTTGCCAATCAAGGTTGTGTTCGTTCCCAGGCAGCGCAGCACTCAGGGGGCACACGGAAGGCTTTGTCTCTTCCCATTTGTCTCAGTGCTCGCTTGCGTGACTGCAGCCAGAACAGCCAGAGTTGTGAGTAGCGTAGGAGGCACTACAGTACAGCTCCAGTTCCCAACCTCCCCTATAAAAAAAAAACCAACCCTCCACCGAGACATTGTGTCCAACTCATAGATCAGCTCCTGCTGCTTCTTATTTAAGACATTTCAGCTTCTACAAAAAACTGTGGGCAAACATGGTCGCTGTGTACTGCCAACGACAAACAAAAGGCGCCTCCACAGCTCCCCCCCAGGAAGGCCAAATCTGGCTCCAAGCAGCTTTACAATAAGCAAAGTGTGAAGAGGGTCTATCCCTCTAATTACTGTTGGAAAGCCTTATGAAGGGGCTGTGCTCCTCCTCAGCCATTGGAATGATCAGCTGCACACCATTAAGAGTTTTCACTGTCATTAGGGGAGCCAGGCGTTTCTGGGAAAGGAGAAATTAGTTCACGTGGGAGAGAGAGACGGAGGGTTATGGGGGGGCTGATTCTCAGTGTGTTCGTAGAAACCACGCTGACAGACGGAACAGTGAGTGCCATGTACCAACGGACACACAGAGAAAGAATTCTAAACAGTTGTGCGTTTGTCAGCGGTTTTGTTGCAGTGAAACATGTGTGCCGGTTGGAGATGGATTCATGCTGCTTTGATTTGTGTGAACTGGACATGCTGTGATTCTCTAGCTTTTGTCCTGTGAAATACCTCTAATGCACATGTGTTCCCTAAATATACTCTCTTGTCCCATGTCAAGTCTCAAGGTTTATGTAACACACAGGTCTGTGTGTAACGGTTGTTTTCTTGTCAACATTTTTCCCGTATTTTGAATTGAGTGATCTCAGAAGCGTGCCAACTGAGCATAAACATTTCTAATGTGAAACACTAAGAGACATCTTGTTCTCCCTCTCTCCCCCTCTCTATCCTCCCCTTCCCTGCTCTTTCAGCTCTGACCAGTTTTGAGGTGGTGATCCAGTATGGCTTGGCTACTCCAGAGGGGCTAGCAGTGGACTGGATAGCAGGGAACATCTACTGGGTGGAGAGTAACCTGGACCAGATCGAGGTGGCCAAGCTGGATGGCACCATGAGGACCACCCTGCTGGCTGGGGAGGTGGAGCACCCCCGTGCCATCGCCCTAGACCCCCGAGACGGGTAAGGAGCAAGAACATAGATCTATACCGTCTAGACCTGTGGAGGTTTCTGTATGTAGGTTTCAGTATGACACCATTCACAAGGTGAATACTCTTAAATGCTGACATATTATCTTTGTCTGTCTTTCTTTGTGGTCAGTATTTTGTTCTGGACGGACTGGGATGCGAGCTTGCCCAGGATAGAAGCAGCTTCCATGAGTGGGGAGGGTAGACGCACCATTCACAGAGAGACTGGCAGTGGGGGCTGGCCCAATGGTCTGACTGTGGACTACATGGAGAGACGCATCGTATGGATTGATGCTAGGTAATCTTGCCCTCCTCCCAACACATGCACACATGCACACACACACACACACACACACTTTCTCTCTGAGAATTACTCTCTCTCACTCACACACACACACACACACACACACACACACACACACACACACACACATATATGTATAAATGGTTCTGATATCTTCCAGGTCTGATGCCATCTACTCTGCTCTCTACGACGGCTCGGGGCTGATTGAGGTGTTACGTGGTCATGAGTACCTCTCGCACCCTTTTGCTGTCACCATGTATGGAGGAGAGGTGTACTGGACTGACTGGCGCACCAACACCCTGGCTAAGGCCAACAAATGGACAGGGCACAATGTGACAGTAGTCCAACGCACAAACACCCAGCCCTTCGACCTTCAGGTGTACCACCCCTCCAGGCAGCCCCAGGGTATGTCATACACTCACACAATCACACACACACACACACACACACACACACACACACACACACACAAAGTCTGCAGTCATTGGTGCGATGTTAAAACTCAAAGGGCAGCACTGCAGAGGGAGCCGGAACAGCAGTATACTGCAGACCTTGTAATTCCACAATGGCTCAAATCTCCACGGACAGCTGACCTTTCACAGCTGGGAGATGTGTTGTCTCCTCACACTCAGACGTTGCAGTGTTTTTGACACTTTTTTTCAGCATCGTTGATTATAAGGCCACTGCAGAATTTGGGCTGGTCGACTACCATGACGTAGATACCGTGTGTCTGCGTGTGCGTGTGCGTGTGATGTTTATCTTGCAGACCCCACTCGAGCTAGACAGACAGACACCCCTGAGCTTGTCACGACACCCCTGAGCTTATCATGTATATGGTGGCCGGTCCCCAGGCTAGCCAGTGGTTAGACACCAAAAGGAGAGTGAGGAGTGCAGAGATCCGAGGTGGGGGAAAAGGGGATCTCACAGTCCTGTTGATTGACAGTTTACCCGACTCCGTCTGACAGTGATGGGAAAACAAACCGTGTCTGACAAGTGCTGTCGACTGCTCCGTCTCCACCCCTCCTCTCTCTGTCTATCTCTCACTCTCCCCAATGCCTTATGATGGAAGGGTGCAGAGGCAAATCACTAGGATGCTATTTTAGATTTCCTTCATCTCAGAATTAGTGTTGGTTGAAAGGATGGAATTATTGTATGTGAACAGAGTACGCGCTAACAGAGATAACCACCATGCAGCCTTTCAGTTGTGCACGTCACCGAGAAATCTTATATACTGTATGCTGAAAGGGACTAGATAGTGGATTTCTTTCCGCCCCTCTCTAATTCTGTCTTTACTCATTTGTACCACTCATGTTTCTGTCCCCCCCCTCCCTCCCTCCAGCCCCTAACCCGTGTGCCACCAGCGATGGGAAAGGCCCCTGCTCTCACCTGTGTCTCATTAACTACAACCAGACCTTCTCCTGCGCCTGCCCCCACCTCATGAAGCTCCAAGCAGACAAACGCACCTGCAAAGGTAAGGCCAGTCAGCAACCCAAACACACACACACACACACACACACACACACACACACACAGAGAGCTGTAACTTAGCATTCTCTCCCAGTGCTGCTGCGTCTGGGACTCGTCCATGCTATGTAGACTGGCATCAGCTGCAGTGCTTGTCGTCTTTTATGAGGAAGATCTTATTACCTTTCCTCTTTCATTTGTGTCATAGAGGCAGAATTAATTTGACTTCAATTTCATTCCGAGTTGTAGATTGTCACAAGCGATATGTGCAAAAGCCTTCATCTATTTTAGTGTGATTTCATTAGTAGGGTGTGTGATTTTAGAGAGGGAGCTTCGGGAGGTGTGTGTGTGTGTGTGTGTGCGTGTGCGTGTACGTGTACGTGTGTGTACACGTAGGATGTGATGTTTAGTATTCTGCACCACAGCCTCCATTCCTGCAGTGTGGATCTGAAGGTAATTGGACTAGAGGGCCCCAGGTGCAGTCTCCCATTAGCTCTGGCCTTAGCTGGAAATGGATACAGGGCTACACTGGGGTTCTCACCCAACTGGGTCAAACACATCACCCCAATCAGCAGTTGCAGTCGTGCCATGGGGCCTTTTCCTCAGCTCTCAGCCCCATTGGTCATATTTTAGCTCTCTTAAGAGCTGGGAAATAGTCATACTGTGTGTCGCCAGTGAGCTTGGCCAAATGACTGGTTCAAATCACTCTTTTACTGTTACTTACTGTTTAATTTGGCTGCTGTGTTTGCATAATTCACACACACACACACACACACACAGACAGATACAGTACTTCTCTTACTAATAAGAATAGGATTTGTGTGCCGCATTAAAACCCTTTCCGTGTGTGTGTGTCTGTGTGTGTGTGTGTGTGTCCCATATAGAGTCCCGTCAGTTCCTACTGTATGCTCGTCAGATCGAGATCCGGGGTGTGGACATAGACAACCCCTACTATAACTACATCATCTCCTTCACTGTGCCTGACATTGATAACGTGACGGTGGTGGACTACGACTCCCAGGAGCACCGCATCTACTGGTCAGATGTACGGACACAGACCATCAAGAGAGCCTTCATCAACGGGACTGGAGTGGAGACGGTGGTGTCCGCTGGTATGTTCATTCATGCTGGTGGAATGAATTTATATGTGGTAGAATTGATCAACCTGGCAAGGATTAGTTAACCTCTAAAGTTGATGCGGATGCGTTTTGTGTCTGGTTAAGTATAATGTGCATCTGTGTGTGTGTGTGTGTTTGTATCAGACCTTCCCAATGCCCATGGTTTGGCTGTCGACTGGGTGTCCAGGAACTTGTTCTGGACCAGCTATGATGCCAACAAGAAGCAGATCAACGTGGCCAGACTGGACGGTTCATTTAAGAACGCAGTCATACAGGGTCTGGACAAACCCCACTGTTTGGTTCTGCACCCAATACTGGGGTGAGTGGGACCATTGAACTACTCTGTAGAAAGATTCTATGTTCACAAAACGTTTATATGTTCAAGAAACACTCCATCCTATCTCTTGTCTGTCTCACGTATCATTCCTGTGTCCATCTCCAGCAAGCTCTACTGGACTGATGGGGACAATATCAGCATGGCCAACATGGATGGGAGCAACCGCACTATGCTGTTTACCAATCAGAAGGGTCCTGTAGGTAAGTGAGCTGGTGACCTCAGCATCCAATAGGCTCTCACATGTACTACAGGAACAAATTGTGTATGTGTGTATTGAGACGGGAGGAAAGCAGAGGGGGTAATACATGAGTGGGATGATTGGAGTCAGGTCATGGATGAGAGTACACAGTATACACTATGTAGTATGCAGGGTTAGGCCATGCTGAGAGCCCAGCACAGCAATGCAGTGAGAGAGTGAGTGAGAGAGAGAGTGAGAGAGAGACACTGTTTGTCCTCAGGGTTGTGCTGAAAACGCCTTGTTCTCTGTGTTTGTGTATGTCCTGTCCGTCCCCTCCAGGCTTGTCCATTGACTTTGACACTGAACACCTGTACTGGATCAGCTCAGGGAACAGCACCATCAGCCGCTGTAAGATGGACGGATCTGGACTGGAGGTCATGGAGGGAGTCAAGGGGAAAATGACCAAGGCCACTGCACTGGCCATTATGGGTAAGAGGGCAAAGGCTAGCCCCAATAGGTCCCTCTTTATTATAACCTGGAGACAATAACACAATGCATTTCGATGCCTATATCTTGTGTATCAAATTGGAACGGTCCTTCAGGTTTATTGATGGTAAACTGAATGCCCTCCCCTCCCGTGTGTAGGTGACAAGCTGTGGTGGGCAGACCAGGGCACAGACCAGATAGGAACCTGTGACAAGAGTGACGGGGCCAACTGGAAGGTGCTTCGCAATAATACTTCCCCCATGATGCACATGAGGATCTATAACGAGACCGTGCAGACAGGTAGGACACAATAGTGTGAAACACAACTTGACTATAACTGGTAAGATAATGGGTCATATGAATGAACAAGGAAATAGTGTGATGTCTTTGTCGATGTTTTTGACTGCGTTTTGTTTTCATTCCCAGGTATCAACCTGTGTAGTAACAACAACGGAGACTGTTCCCAGCTGTGCCTCCCCACCTCCCCCACCACCAGAGCCTGCATGTGCACTGCAGGCTACAGCCTCAAGAGTGGACAGCAGTCCTGCGAGGGTGAGAGACTGTAACACTATACACACACACACACACACACACACACACACACACACACACACACACACACACACACACACACACACACACAGACAGACAGACAGACAGACCATATTGTAAGTCAAATCTGTACCAGTAGCGTGAATGGAAGTTTGTGTGCCACTGTATTTCTGCAGGCATGGGCTCCTTTCTACTCTACTCTGTACACGAGGGTATCAGAGGAATCCCACTGGACCCCTCTGATAAATCGGATGCCCTGGTGCCTGTATCTGGCACCTCTCTGGCAGTTGGCATCGACTTCCACGCCGGTGAGTACTGCTGTAGACCAACAGCCGTCGAAGTTTGGTTTAAGGATCATCTCATCATCTCAGTCATTTTTGTGTGGTTGTATTATTTCAGTGATTTGGAGTTAGATATTAATAGATTCCCCCCCTCTGCAGACAATGACACTATCTACTGGGTGGACATGGGTCTGAGCACCATCAGCCGAGCAAAAAGAGACCAGACATGGAGAGAGGACGTGGTCACCAACGGCATCGGCAGAGTCGAGGGAATCACGGTGGACTGGATAGCAGGTCAGGACCAGCTAGCCACACAATCATTATACACACACACACACACACACACACACACACACACACACACACACACACACACACATACACACACACACACACACACACACACACACACACACATACACACACACACACATACACACACACACACACACACACACAGAAATAGTAGATGGTTGAATAATACATTTCAATGTTTGTCCCCTGGCAGGTAACATCTACTGGACAGACCAGGGCTTTGATGTGATTGAGGTGGCCAGGCTAAACGGATCCTTCCGGTATGTGGTCATCTCTCAGGGCCTGGACAAGCCTCGTGCCATCACAGTTCACCCAGAGAGAGGGTGAGTCCCTGGGGCAGGGTGCTGTGTTTTGTTAGCTTACACAGACAGTTAGCCTCCCTCCTTAAAGGTTTACCATTGCGTGGAACACGAGTACACTTGATAACGTCTATATTGTAGACCTTTATTAGTTCAACCATGTTTGCACTTGATTACGTAACTTTAATGAATGAATGGCACAACATGATAAGCTTTCATTTTGGTACTGTATCTTATCAATTTTCTGTGTGTGTGTGTGTGTGTGTGTGTGTGTGTGTGCGTGCGTGTGTGCGTGTGTGTGCGCATGCGTGCAGG
This sequence comes from Argentina silus, assembly GCF_951799395.1. NCBI lineage: Eukaryota > Metazoa > Chordata > Actinopteri > Argentiniformes > Argentinidae > Argentina > Argentina silus. Next base: position 2,724,408 of record NC_139662.1, read on the forward strand.
TATCTGTTCTGGACAGAGTGGGGCCAGTACCCCCGTATTGAGAGGTCCCGCCTGGACGGCTCACAGAGAGCGGTGCTGGTCAACGTCAGTATCAGCTGGCCAAACGGCATCTCCATCGACTACCAGGTCTGAATGGCAACACACACTCTGCCACTGCCCTATTACCTTTTTATTGACACACACGATTTTGAATGTGTACAGGTTTCAGAATAAAAAATTTTAATCAATAAATTATTAGCACACATGTCTAGCATTAAGGTACATGTTGTCATTATATATTGTCCATACAGTAGGCTATATACTGTACAGTATTATACAGCCAGTACATTACTTAAAATTAAAACCATAAGTAAAAAAATGTTAGTCTGATCAGTCTGTTGTTGTGTGTTTAGGAGGGCTTGCTGTACTGGTGTGATGCCCGGACAGATAAGATAGAGCGCATCAACCTGGAGACAGGAGAGAACAGAGAGCTGGTGCTGGCCAACAACAACATGGACATGTTTGCTGTGTCTGTGTTCGAGGGCTACATTTACTGGAGTGACAGGTGAGCTGCTTCTCCCATGGCTGTCCTTACTCTGTCCTTTATTCCCCCTCTATCAGTCTTTCCTGCTAGAGACTGGGATTATGTTGTCTTTGAGCATTAAATGACAATCATTAATGTTTGTTGGATTGTATCAATGCCGATGATTTGATATGGACTGAAGGTGTTGTTTGTTGGGTCAGGACTCATGCCAATGGCTCTATCAAGAGAGGCAACAAAGACAACGCCACAGACTCTGTACAGCTGAGGACAGGGATTGGTGTACAGCTGAAGGACATTAAGGTCTTCAACAGGGATAGGCAGCAAGGTACAGTTTGAACATCACACCCACCCCTCCCCCTCCCCCCCCCCCCCACACACACACACACACACACACACACACACACACACGCGCGTGTGTCTAACCAGAGTTTGTGCTCTCCCTCAGGCACCAACATCTGCAAGGACAACAACGGCGGCTGCGAACAGCTGTGCCTTTTCCGTGGTAACGGGCAGCGCACCTGTGCCTGTGCACATGGCATGCTAGCTGAAGACAGCCGCAGTTGCCGTGACTACGAGGGCTACCTGCTGTACTCAGAGCGTACCATTCTGAAGAGCATTCACCTGTCAGACGAGACTAACCTCAACGCGCCTATCAAGCCCTTCGAGGACCCCGACCACATGAAGAACGTGATTGCCCTCACCTTCGACTACCGAGGGGGAGGAGGGAGAGGAGCGAATCGCATCTTCTTCAGTGACATCCACTTTGGCAACATCCAGCAGATCAACGATGATGGCTCTGACCGCAAGACTGTGGTTGATAGTGAGTTTTTGATACCTTTTTGTCATTTTGTCCACATGAAACTCTGTGAAAACATAAACATTACATCCACAGAAATCCACTTAAGCCATCTTGGTGGTTTGAAGTTAGGTACAGTATGGGGTGTATGGTTGCAGGGGATCGATATGGTATGAGCTGGGAAATGAATTTTCTTGCTGTGTACAGTAGCTGGCCCTTCACTCCTTAGAAAGCTGTTCTACCTCTAAGTGCACTCGTCCTAGCTTCTCCCCCTCTCTGTCCCTCCCTTCCTTCTCTCCCACCCCACCTTTGCTGTGTAGACCCCCCCCCCCCCCAGTGTGCTACTGTAATGAACACACAGCTGGAGATTTTCAACTAGAGGACAGGGGCATCACTTCAAACTGTTGCTGTAGACACACACACACACACACACACACCAAGGTACTTAGGGCTTTTTAAGGCTATTTTCTTTTGGGGGGTTCTCTTAAACGTTTTAAGAGCATATTCTTGAATTCCCTTCAGATGGGCATTGCAAGGACAAGCCCCCCCTCCATAAAATCTTTAGCAAGCAACTTTACTTTCAATTTGGGGTATGAAAATCGATGATGAAGCAAATGATCTGAGACGATTGTGTTTATTGTGATTTATATTGATTGTGGTTAGATACATTGTATCACAGGTCCTATCCCAGAGTCACAGAAATATGCCACTGATTTCACAGAACAAACAAACCCATAAATTCCAGAGTATGGTAGCTGGGAGGTGGGAGTGTCCATAGTCTCCGTACAGTCAGGCCTGTCCTCTTTCTGTCCAGAGTGGCCCTATAGTCAGTCCTGTCCTCTTTCTGTCCAGAGTGGCCCTATAGTCAGTCCTGTCCTCTTTCTGTCCAGAGTCTCCATCCATAGTCAAGCTTGTCCTCTATCTGAGGCAGTGTCCAGCTCCACAGGGTTGAAAGGCTGTACCAAGTCTCTGCCCACCACGTCTGGGCACCACGTCAGACAGCCCCTACACCCCGCCCAGCCCTCTCGTCCCATCTCCAGAAGCTCCCCCCTGAACTTCTGAGACATGAAGACGTAGAGGATGGGATTGACCACCGCTGCCGAGGACGACAGGAGTCTGGCGAAGATGGAAATGAAGCGGTAACCGGGCATGCTTTCGATGGTGCCTCCTATGAGGGAGAACATGATGACGTAGGAGGGCAGCCAGCAGATGGTGAAGAACAGGACGAGCAGGGCGGAGGTGTGGGTCACCTGGCTCTGGTAGCGCTCCAGCTGGGGGGCGCGGCCCAGCAGCCGCGTGTGGCGCAGGAAGCAGTAGATCTTGGCGTACATCAGCACGATGACACCCAACGGCAGGGCGAAGGCGAACAGGAAGAGGGCGGCGCTATAGACCAGCTGGCTGAGCTCGGACAAGAACGCAAAGCAGTGCATTGAGCTGGATACGGTGACGGTGCGGACGGCAAACTGGGGCACTGCCAGGGCGGTAGCGGGCACCCACAGCAGCACCACAGTCAGCTTGAGGTGACGGTGCATGCGGGAGCGGTAGGCCCAGGTGGGGTGCACCACCGTCAGGTATCGAGTCACCGCCAACAACGCCAAGGTGTAGACGGACGCTGCCGAGCAGGCCACGCCCAGGAAGCTGACGGCCTTGCACAGGAAGCTGCCGAAGGGCCAGGAACCCAGGGCGATGGCGCTGGTGTGAAAGGGCAGGCAGAGAAGCAGGAGCAGGTCAGCAGCACTCAGAGCCAGCAGCAGGATGTCTGTGCCATGGGGCGGCTGCCCGCCTCTCCTCTTCCTGCATGCCAGGATAGAGATGACCAGGCATTGGCCCACCAGGCCCGTCACTATGATGAGAGCATCCAGGGAGGGCACCACAACCCTCATCACTAAACTGCTTGTCCCCGTCCCGGTGATACCGCAACTGCCACCACTACTGTTCCCCTGGGCTCCCTGACTGTCTTCCATAGAGATACACTGACACTAATCCTGATAATGACTCTGACAGCCTGATAATAGGGGGGCTTTACAGTGACATCCCCACACGGTCTCTGTCACACCTCCCGCCCCCGGCGCCTCTTTTCAATCTTATCACTCACAACCACGTTGGCACCACAATAGGGACAACTGACGCACTCATAATGACAGCAACTAAACTGAGCAGTCTACATCCTTCATGTTCAGCATTCACATCTGTATCCACTAGCTGTATCCACAATATTCATGTTCTAACCAGTTGTGCACCTCTTGAACTATAAAATATTTCACTTTGTTATTGTATTTTATAGTCCTAGGCAACACCACACAAAGTAATAAACTAATTGGAGAGATGATTCAGACATGCAGTCCTCTCCAGATTCCAAAATGATGTGTTTATAATCCAAGTTTCCACACAAAAACAATTCTCATAGACGTGACTTTGAAGGAGAAGTCCATCCCCTAGTGTTAGTTAATTAGTTGGCTGCAGCAGCATGTACACAGTATTCCACAGAGGGAGAGAAGTTGAGGGAAAAAATCTGTAAATATCCATCCAGTGAGCACTGGCCCTGTGGTTGTATTGATTTCTTGAAACCAAGCAACACACGACCAAGTCCTCCCCGCCGTCGCTAGCTGCCACTCCACATTAACACCAGTCAATTCTACTTGATGCTAAGTGCTTGCAATGGTGCCAGTGTTGTTGTCCATTTTGAGGCTCTTCACAGGCATTCTCACCCCCAGATTCCACAAGTGGAGGTGAGACTGAACAACAAGCTCTAGAGAGAGAGTTTCCCTTTCCTCTCTTTCAGATTGAGAGGGTTTCAGTTCTCTGGAGAACTTACTGGCCATGCTCCTCTCTTGCGATCAGAGAGACACTGTTGTCAGCCACTGTGTGGTCTCCACATGGTTACACCACTGTTTGCACAGAGAGCTGGGGCTGAGCTGAGCTAGGAGAAACGTACGTGTAGGGGAGGGCAGTTTGAGATGTTTCTGATGACTTAACGCTGTTCTGAACACACTCGAACCCTGTTACTGTCACCCTCCTTGTGTGTTACCTTTGTTTGGCTTTACTTATTAACCAGTGATGTGTGCCATCCCTTATTCCTTTGTCAGTACTGGGAATGTCAGGGCTATATGGAATATCAAATACCTTTTTTTATTTTTTATCAAAGACTTAAGGTGCGTCTTAAGCTGCATCAAGGTTGATTACACCCATCCTCCATCCACTTTAAACACCAGTAAAAAAAAGAAGCAGTTATTGACTTTTGAACATGAGCAAACAGTTACATGGAGTGTCCAGGCTTTTATTATTGAGCAATTGTGCTCATAAAAATAGTGACAACAGCAGCTAGATGGAAACCTTGGAAGAGTGGTATAGAGTGACCTCTTTTCAGTGCAGTGTCATGCAGCTACTTGGATTGAAATGGGATTTGAAAATGGAAACGGAAGAGGGAGAAGGAATATAAGAGGGTGAAGTGAAGGCGGGCAGTAGGGGTGAAGGAGAGGAGGGGGGTTTGGCGTTGAACGTTTAAGAGCTTTGCGCGCGGCTGACTTCTTCACCCCGAACCATTTCCCTAAAGTGACTGAAGCCGCTCCAATGGCGGTTCTCTTCCTGGAACAAGTCACCATGAATAACAGCATCCACAGGGAGCGGTATTTGTGTGTGCAGGCAGTCAGCCATGAAATGACATGATGATACCGTCTCTTTAAACACACTCCAGGAACAGCAGGCATGGCAGACCCCACTCTCCCAGTGTTCTACCATTTCCCTTTTCTTTTCTTCTTCTTTTCTCTGTCTCTCTCTTTCTCTCTCTCTCTCTCTCTCTCTCTGTCTTTCTATCACCATTAAAAGCTGATTCTTTGGGACAGGGCCACATAAGAGCATTTCCTAAAATTTCTGCAGAGTTAACCATTCATGCAACTTATTACATCTAAGAAGACAATTAATAGAGCTCAATTCATTGTCATGTCCCCTCCCATTGGCCAGCACTACAAGCTTTCCTGGTATTTGCTGTTTGTTTCAACTTTGTTCTCCTCAGCAGGCCATGTGCTTTCACTGGCTCTCTCTGTCTGTCAGCTACCAAACCACCATCTGTGGTGCTAATTTTTAACCATGTTATGACCCCAACACCTTTACTGACGGCCTGTCCCACCCCCCCCACCTCAGGCGTGGGCTCAGTGGAAGGCTTGGCGTACCATCGAGGCTGGGATACCCTCTATTGGACCAGCTACACCACCTCTACCATCACTCGCCACACGGTCGACCAGAGCCGCTCGCTGGCCTACAACCGCAATGTCGTGGTCACCATGTCTGGGGACGACCACCCTCGGGCTTTTGTGCTGGACGAGTGTCAAGAGTAAGTGGCACTGCTGTTTAATATGTTTGAATAAGCTTTCTGATGACTTTTTGTGGATGGATTCTCAACCACAGCTGCACTTTATTATAATGGGTTCTCCAACTACTTGTTGTGTTTTCCTCTAGTCTGATGTTCTGGACAAACTGGAACGAGCAGTCTCCCAGTATCATGCGAGCCTCTCTGAACGGGGCCAACGTGCTGGTCATCATCGGTAGTGACATCAAGACCCCTAACGGCCTGGCTATAGACCACCGCGCAGAGAAACTCTACTTCTCTGACGCCACGCTGGACAAGATTGAGCGTTGCGAATATGACGGCAGCAGCCGTTACGTGAGTCGCCTCTCCCGCTAACGCTGACTGATGTGACAGGGTTGACATGAGTCACTGTGGTGAAGAGTTAGAATGAATGTGTTTTCTTCTGCCTAACTGTCAGACCTATCTATGTCCATAGATGGTGCTGAAGAATGAGCCGGTGCACCCGTTCGGCCTTGCCGTCTACGGAGATTATATCTTCTGGACTGACTGGGTGAGGAGGGCCGTCCTCAGAGCCGACAAGTACGTGGGCGGAGACATGAAGCTTCTTCGTGCCGACATCCCCCAGCAGCCAATGGGCATCATTGCTGTAGCCAACGACACCAACAGCTGTAAGTGGCATTCATTGGAAGGAATTCTTTTCTATACTTCTGTTGTAAAGTTACTGTGATATTGTATGCTTGAGTTGACATCCCATGGGTGTTGTCCTATCAGGTGAATTCTCCTCCTGTCGTACCAACAATGGGGGCTGTCAGGACCTCTGCCTGCTGACATCAGACGGGCGTGTCAACTGCAGTTGCCGTGGAGACCGCAGACTTCTGCCAGACAACACCTGTGCTGGTGAGGGAGAGGGACTGGGAGCAGTGACAGTGAAATGCTCATATAAATATAAATGTATATGAGGATAAACAAAGGCTAGATAAGACAAAAAGTGTGTTGTTGATGGCACTGAACCTTTACTTACAGTAAGAACAGCCCCAGAGCATTTCACTAGCCCGCTGTTGAAGGATTACGATCTTAGTGTTGCCAGTATTAACTGTAACTCTCCTGCCCCTGCCAGCTGTGAACACAACGTGTGGCAGTGTGGATGACTTTGAGTGTGGTAACGGGGACTGCATCAACTACAGCTTGACCTGTGATGGCATGGCCCACTGCAAGGACAAGTCAGACGAGAAACAGTCCTACTGCGGTGAGTCGTTGTACTCACACCTGTTTGTTTGTTTGTGTGTGTGTGTGTGTGTGTAGCAGTGTGTGTGTGTTTATGTGCTAGTGATTATTTGACCCATTCTCGTCCTCTTCTCTACAGCCAACCGCCTGTGTAAGAAAGGCTACAGACGCTGCATCAATGGCCGCTGCATTGGCCACCAGTTCTGGTGTGACGGTACTGATGATTGTGGAGACCACTCAGATGAACTGCCCTGCAACAGTAAGAATTATACCACCCAAGTGGCGTGTGTGTACGTGTGCATGTGCGTGTGTGTGTATTTGCACCCTCTACATTCCAATATGTGTGTCCTTCTCTAGTGACCCTCTGCAAAGACGCCGAGTTCCAGTGTCGAGATGGAAGCTGCATCTCCAACACCAGCCGCTGTGACCAGGTGGTCAACTGTGAGGACGCCAGTGATGAGATGAACTGCAGTAAGTCTTTATGCTCCGATCATTTGCCTTTCACTTCTATCTAAATACAAACAGGAGGAACAGTTTTTATTTGTTTGTTTATGTCACGCTATCTATGTCATCTGTCAATCCTTCACAGTGGCCACTGACTGCTCCCGCTACTTCCGGCTGGGGGTGAAGAGCGCCACGTTCCAGAGTTGTGAGAAGACCACGCTCTGCTACCTGCCCTCCTGGGTGTGCGACGGCACCAACGACTGCGGGGACTTCTCCGACGAGAGGAACTGCCCAGGTGACCGACCGACCAAGACGAGACTAAAAGACACATGATGTGCCCTCTCTCCTCTTATTTGCTGCCATTTTTAGACCTTGGGAGAGTCTCAAATATCAATACCCTACTTGTGCTCCGTTAACAGACAAGAGGAAGCTGAAGTGTCCGGTGAACTTCTTCGCCTGTCCCAGCGGCCGCTGCATCCCTATGAGCTGGACCTGCGACAAGGAGAACGACTGTGAAAATGGAGCTGACGAGACACACTGCGGTCAGTCGACTGGACGGACACTAACATACTGTACTACAGTTACACATGACAGCAGAGGAGGAGTTGAACTTGATTTTCGAATTGTTTTCCCTCCACATATTTAACCCAGATCTCCCAATTATTTTTGCTCTCTCTTTACAGATAAGTTCTGCACCTCTACACAATTTGAGTGTGGGAACCACCGTTGCATCTCCAACCACTGGGTGTGTGACGGCACGAATGACTGCGGCGACGGCACTGACGAGGACAGCAAATGCAGTGAGTGTGACCCTGTCCCGTATCAGCGTTGTCTATGCTATCCAGCACTGGCTTTGGCAGCTGGCTTTGGCAACAAGATCATCGACCATTTCTCCCACACATACCTCAGGAGCTTCTACTGTATGCCAACCACATCTAACCGCCATGTCTCTCCCTGCTGTTGTCATAGAAACGAAGACGTGCAGCCCCGAGGCGTTCCAGTGCCCCGGCTCTCACGTGTGTGTGCCGCAGCGCTGGAAGTGTGACGGGGACAAGGACTGTCCTGACGGGGCTGACGAGAGCGTCAAGGCTGGCTGCAGTGAGTAGGACTCACACACACACATGCTCCACACGTCCACACACTCTCAAGTTTGAAAACCTTATGTCATTTCATTTGGGATTCGATGGCAGAACAGCACAGTACATCATTGGTCACGATAGAAGAATAGGATCCAATAGCCATCCATTCAGTCGTCAGCAGAGACTCAGAATCGGGAGACTGTTGTTAGAGACCGCTCAGAGTATAATGTCACTCATATTTGCAATGCTCTCTGTTTCTTAACCCCCCCCCCCCCACACACACACACACTCCCGCTGCCTCTCTCTCTCTCTCTCTCTCTCAGTGGTGCACAACAACACCTGTAACAGCGAGAGCGAGTTCATGTGCAACAACAAACTGTGTATCCCCAAACACTTTGTGTGCGACCACGACATCGACTGCAACGACGGCTCAGATGAGTCCCCTGAGTGTGGTGAGTGTTAATGTGACGGCACAGACACAGAGGGGGAAGGGAAAGACAGAGGGACTCATTGTGACAATGAAGGAGGAGTGTGAGTGAATGGTTCAGTTCTGTGTACGGTAACAAATCCACCGTAACCCTACATAAGGACCACCTTTTTCCACCTTTGTGTAGAGTACCCGACCTGCGGGCCGGAGGAGTTCCGCTGTGCCAACGGCCGCTGCCTCAACCAGAAGACCTGGGAGTGTGACGGAGAGTATGACTGCCAGGACCGCTCTGACGAAGCCCCTAAGAACGCCCACTGCGGCAACTCAGGTCTGGGAGAGACGGCCACTGCGCCACTGAAGCTCTATAACATCACATATCTGTTCAATATGTCTGTCATACATCAGATACAGTAGGAATGACCCTTTGGTCTCTTAGTAACCGATTGAGGAAGCCACTGAAGAGAGACTCCCGGACGGGGAGCCCCAGGTGGTCGCTTAGGCAGTAACTAATGAGGATCCTAACACAGAATAAAGAGAGGCTCTTTACAGCGATTGATGTGGAATGTTCTTTAGTTTGACATCAGCTCTGAAGTCAGCAAGCCCTAAACGACCTCCCTGTTGCCTGTTTTGTCCATTTACAGAGAGGAAATGTAATGAATCTGACACCTACTTGTGCCGTAATGGGAAGTGTTTGAACGAAACACTGCTGTGTGACCGAAACGACGACTGTGGGGACGGTTCTGACGAGCTCAACTGCTTCATCAACGAGTGTCTGAACAGCAAGCAGAGTGGCTGCTCCCAGCTCTGTGAGGACCTCAAGATAGGCTTCAAGGTAAGGTGTGGATGTTGGTGTGGGTGTGGGTGTATACTGTAGCGTGTGTGAATGTTTTTCAGCATGTAGTATAAGTGTGCATACAGTATTCGTGGCATAGTCCCCCCTCTCTCTCTCCAGCTGTTACGTTGACTGCTACAGCACAGTACAGTGTGAGCTCTTGGTGATGTTGTGCAGGTACTGTGTACTGTGGTTGATGTGAAGGTGTGGTTTGATGTGCTGTCTGTCCTCTTGGCCTCTGCAGTGCAGGTGTCACCCAGGCTTCCAGCTGAAGCGGGATGGGAAGACTTGTGTGGACATAAACGAGTGTACGACCTCCTACCCCTGTACCCAGCGCTGCATCAACACACACGGAAGCTTCCACTGTCTCTGTGTGGAGGGCTTTGAGCTACGCCCCGACAATCCCACCATCTGCAAGTCCACCTCTGGTAAGACGTGTGTGTGTGTGTGTGTGTGTGTGTGTGTGTGTGTGTGTGTGTGTGTGTGTGTGTGTGTGTCTGTGTGTGTCTGTGTGTGCGCCTATGTGTCTGTGCCTGCGTGTATCTCTGTGTTCTATAGAGGGACACAACCTGGCCTCAGTCCTTTTAACTTTTGCCATCTGTCTACCTGTAGAAGAGGAGCCATTCCTGATTTTTGCCAACCGTTACTACCTGAGGAAGCTCAACTTAGATGGCTCTAACTACACTCTGATAAAGCAGGTGAGAGAACAGCACCGGGTGGGAAAAGTAGCCTAATTAGACAGGTGTGAGGGTTTATTGTTAACCGTCTGTTAGGTGCAGTTGTGAGGGTTTATTGTTAACTGTGTGTGTGTGTGTGTGTGTGTGTGTGTGTGTGTGTGTGCGCTTGCATATTACAGGGTCTGAATAATGCTGTAGCCCTAGACTTCCACTATGCAGAACAGATGATCTATTGGACCGACGTGACCACCCAGGGTAGCATGATCCGTCGTATGAACATCAACGGCAGCAATGTGGAGGTCAGTGACCCTCTGACAGGTGGAATGTAACGAATTACAACTAGTCTTTGAATAAAGTATTCTACTTCTCCACTTTTTTTTAATCATCCATTACAGAGTACAATTATATTCATAGCAGAAACATACCAGCATTTGCCGGCCTCTGCAGGTTTTTAGCCCCAAAAAATAGCAGTGGTGGTGCCAAAATTGCTCTCTGATTGGACAGTGGGCCAGTATGTGACTGTGTGATTGGCTCTTGGCCCAGGTGCTGCACCGGACCTCTCTCAGTAACCCAGACGGGTTGGCTGTAGACTGGGTGGGAGGGAACCTGTACTGGTGTGACAAGGGCCGGGACACCATCGAGGTGTCCAAGCTGAACGGAGCCTACCGGACCATCTTGGTGAACACAGGTCTGAAAGAACCACGTGCTGTAGCTGTGGATGTACGCAACGGGTAAGAGCCCATAGCTGACCCTATTGGGCTACAAAAAAAATCATGCTATGTGAAGATATAGCGGTCTGAGATGGACTTCAAATGTATAGTTGTTGTATAGTGTATTAGAAATATGATGCAATGGTTTAACATGTGATACTATGCCCTCTCCGGCCCTCAGGTACCTGTACTGGTCTGACTGGGGTGACATCCCCCATATTGGGAGGGTTGGGATGGATGGGACCAACAGGAGTGTGATCGTGGACGAAAAGATCACCTGGCCCAACGGCCTCACACTGGACTTCATCAACGACCGCATCTACTGGGCCGACGCCAGGGAGGACTACATTGAGTTTGCTAGCCTGGATGGAACTAACAGACACACAGGTACAGTAACACACACACGCACACACACACACACACACACACACACACACACACACTCACACACACTCACTCACTCACACTGGTCTGTAGTTCTACTGAGTAGATGCCAGGATGGATTACATCAAGTTTGCCAACAATAATCATTGAACCGTTCCACATCTCAGTAGTTATGTAACACTCACACTCACGCATCCATACACACACTCAGACAATCACATGCACACACAATTGTGTGAGGGCAGAGAGGTCAGGGAGAAGCCCGGCTGCATAGTGTCCAGGGCCCAGGGTACAGAGAGAGTGAAAGGAGAGGATTGTTCAAGGCTCCAGCACGCATGACGTCTGAACAACCCAGCCTCGTTACCGGACTCAGTACAATAGTTGATATTGTCTGCAAACCAAGCATGCAGAAGTGCAGAGGAGTTCTCCATTTGAATTCCTCACATTCACAAACCTCCAAGGAGACACGGAATACAAAGCATGTTCTGAAATGTCTTCTCCCCCCCTCCCCTCCTATATTTGTGATCATGCCAGTTTTCTGCTGAGTGTGTGTGATATTTGTCCGTGTCCTATCTGACCATGGTCTGAACAGTGAGAAATTCCCACTGCCAGAGAGAAAGAGATTTTCTCATCTGATGGCTGACCAATGACATTTTAATGCTCTCATTTGACACGGAGAGTCCCATCCGGTAGAACTGCAGCACATATACAACACCGGTACTGAGGAGCTAATGCAGATTGGTGTTGATTGTTATGTACGGTATATCAGCTTTTATCGGTGATGAACTAATCAGCAAATCTGGACTGGACAGTTGCTTCATTTACAAACTTAAAAATGAATCAAATTTTCATTGGTAAAAACAACTTTACTCTGGAATTACAAAATAACTACCGAAAAAAGAATCAGTCCCTCATCTACATGTGTTGAGTAGGTTGACAGATCAAACAGTGGAGACTAACTGGGCCATGTTAGCTTTCTGGTGCTAGCCCACCTGGAGTGTGTTCTCTGTGTCATTTACTCATGCCCCCCACTATACACACACACACACACACACACACACTAATGGGGCCTGTGTGTTTGCTGTGCGAGACTGAGTCTGTTTGAGTTCAGATAAGAGCTGTTCAAAGGGCACTCCATGCAAATCCGCCAACATCTCATCTCAACTCCAATCTCGTATTACTAAATCCCTCATCACACACAAGAACATCTTGATTGTTTACCACAACAGAGATTACAATCTGTATTGACCAATGATGAGATGCTTCTGTCCTGATGGCACTACGTATTTTACACTGTAGATTGAAGACCCATCTCTTCAGGCTACATCTTAACTGTCCCTCCTAAAGACCTCTTCATCCCCTGTACAAGATTCTCTCCTGTAAAAAAAAGAAAAAATTCTTCTAGCAAAGTAATTCTTCTAGCATTATGACTGCCAATAGCCCCTGGTCCTAGCATAGATTACTTTTTCTTATGATGACTGATGGATAGATGATTCACTTACTTAAACAAATGTATTTGTTGTAAGTCGCTTTGGATAAAGGCGTCTGCTAAATGCCATAAATGTAAAAAGAAATGTAGTGGTGTTTGAACCCAGGATCTGATGCAGAGCTGTGTTCACGTGTAGATCTATGGCTACTCTGATGGTACAGCAGGGGGGGAACTAATGGTGTGTTTTCCATAGCAGAATGTCCTAGATGCCTAGAACAAACAGAACAGGTGTATGAGGAACCTATCTTAGAGGAAACACAGCAATTAAAACTGTGTAAGGCCCAATGAAGCGTACTGGCCCCTATTGCATAACCCGTAGATACAGTAAAGACTGGTATAAATGACCAGCAATGCGATATACAGTATAATGTGATACGGTAGTTATTGTCTCTCTATGGCTGTTGTGTTCACAGTGCTTACCCAAGACATCCCCCACATCTTCGCCATGACGCTGTTTGAGGAGTACATCTACTGGACGGACTGGGAGACCAAGTCCATCAACAGAGCCCACAAGACCATGGGCATCAACAAGACCATGCTGATCGGCACCCTGCACAGGCCTATGGACATTCACATTTACCACCCTTATCGCCAGCCTGAGGGTATGAAACACTAATGCGCAACAGACACACACACACACACACACACACACACACACTACATCTACCCCCTGTACCGCATACCAGTAACCCCACATAGACATGCAGTTATACTCACACACTGCTTGTTTGAGCAAAAAAAAACAAAAGAGGAAAATCTGAAGCCCAAAGCAACTATGAGCATCACTGAAAATCCCTCCTGTGTGCTCTACCCTGACTTGTAAAACATGTCCCTCTCATACCCTTATTCTGCCATGAGGTTAGGCTAGATGTTACAAGTCTCCTTCCTCCTGTCATTCCAGTGTTCAACCACCCGTGTCAGACTGAGAACGGGGGCTGCAGTAACCTGTGTCTGCTCTCCCCTGGAGTGGGTTACAAGTGTGCCTGTCCCACCAACTTCTACCTGGCCAACGACGGGCGCACCTGCATGTCCAACTGCACAGCCAGCCAGGTGAGGAGGAACATGTCACCTCGATACAGATTTAGAAAATCTTTATTGTCCCCACAGTGTGTTAAACCAGAAGTGACGAACAGGACATATGTCCATAGAGAAAGGACTCTTGACTGACACTTGAGTGGTTCTCACAAGTACAGTATAAGGAGGCTAGGCTCTGGCGGTGTGGTGGGTGATGGGAGTGCTCATCTCTGGTGATTGACAGCTGGCTGCCTGCCCAGCAGTAACTCTCAGCCACTCTCAGTGCTAGTGTGCTATGGAGCTGTCATACAGAAGTGTCATCAGCTTGAGTTAACTTGACTCTCTCCTCTCTCCTCTCTCCTCCGCCTCCTCCTCCTCCTCCTCTCCTCCTGCAGTTTGTGTGCAAGAACGACAAGTGCATCCCCTTCTGGTGGAAGTGTGACACGGAGGACGACTGTGGGGACCGCTCGGACGAGCCAGCAGACTGCCGTAAGTATGGGGGGCGATGAGGGAGAGCAGAGGGACAAGGGACACACTCAAACCCCTGAATGTACCCCTGAATATGTATGACTGAGTGACTGATTTTCCCTGCAGCGGAGTTCAAATGCAGGCCAGGCCAGTTCCAGTGTGGCACAGGCATCTGTACCAACCCCGCCTACATCTGTGACGGTGACAACGATTGTCAAGACAGCTCTGACGAGGCCAACTGCGGTACAACAGCCTCTTTCTTTCTTTCTTTCTTTCTCTCTCTCTCCCTCCCTCAACTCTGTCATTATCTCCCCCCCTCCAAACACCTCTATGTATCTCTCCTCTCATATCATCCCTCTATGGACTTATCCTCCTCTGACTGCTGTCCGCCTGTCATTGTGCTGCAGATATCCACGTGTGTCTGCCCAGCCAGTTCAAGTGCTCCCATCCCAGCCGCTGCATCCCGGGGATCTTCCGCTGTAACGGCCAGGACAACTGTGGAGAGGGAGAGGACGAGAAGGACTGCCGTGAGTACACCCCACCTCCTGTTATTTCCTTTCATCATCCCCCCTTCATCAAACAAATGACTCTGCCATGTTGTTGTTGTTGTTGTTGTTGTTGTCCTTGTTGTCCCCTGCTGTCAGTACCATAACAGTGCCTGTCCCCTCTCTCTCCACCTCTAGCCGAGGTCACATGCGCCCCCACCCAGTTCCAGTGTGCCATCACCAAGCGCTGCATCCCCCGTGTCTGGGTGTGTGACCGTGACAACGACTGTGTGGACGGCTCTGACGAACCGGCCAACTGCAGTAAGAGACCCCCTATCCTCCTTCCTCCCTTCGGCCCCTTTACCTACTCAGTCTACCTTTTATTTCATGTGTTTGACTCTGCACTCTCTCTCTCCTCTTCTCCCCCCACTACCCCCCTCCAGCCCAGATGACGTGTGGAGTGGATGAGTTCCGCTGTAAGGACTCAGGGCGCTGCATCCCCGCCCGGTGGAAGTGTGATGGAGAGGATGACTGCGGGGACTCGTCTGACGAGCCCAAAGAGGAGTGTGGTGAGTGTCCTTTTTTATCCTGGAATCCATGTATTTTGATAACAAACATTTGCTTTTTTGTGTTGAATTGAAAGAGAACTCATGTCGTGTTGAAGCTGATCTTTTGGTTCATTGGGGTCTGACCCCTTGTTTGTATTTGTGTATCAGATGAGAGGACTTGTGAACCCTACCAGTTCAGATGCAAGAACAACCGCTGTGTCCCTGGACGCTGGCAGTGTGACTATGACAACGACTGCGGGGACAACTCCGATGAGGACAAGTGTGGTAGGTGGCTCTCTCTGTCCTCCATGTGACTGGTGTGTTACACTGTCCACATCCCCCCCATCTCACCCTTGTCTAATATCACTGCATTTATACTCATGTTCTGTACTGCGGGCATTACATACGGTTTGTTCTGGTAGCTTGTTCGTTATGACTACTTAAATACATGTAGGCTTTTTTGCTAAGTCACTGTTGTAGTCTCACCTCAACATGTTGCCATTGAGTGTGTTAGTTCGGCTTTACTCCAACCATCTCTGATGCATCTCACGTCATCTTATGTTTGTTTCATTTCACACTGACCCGTTGGTGTGAGCCAGAGGTAGGTCTCTCCACGTTCAGCCACCCTCTCTCTGTCCCCATCCCAAAAGTCACTGCTCCTCACTCCCATTGCATCCCATTCAAATTCCATGTATCCACCTCAGTCGTTATTCTCCGTGACTGAAGCTGTGGATTTCAACACCTGTCCCCTGATATCCCCGCAAACAATGAGAGGTCGAAAACTCCCCAAATGACTTTTTATTTTTTTTGCACCTGCGTCAAGTATTGTACATTTCAAATGACCACCAGAGGGCACTGTGCTCAACATAATCTTTGCATGTTCTATGACCTTCCTTATGCAATTGTAATTCGTGAAGTACCTACAGTACTGTATCTTTAGTGCACTGCATTGGTTTTTGCATCTCTGGAGTGAATTTTGGACCTCTCATTTGATCTCCCTCAGTGTACCGATGCTTGTGGTGTTTCGTGTGCTCTCCCCTGTGACGTCTATGTGTCTTGTGCTAATAAGCACAAATGTTCTAAAGCTATTTTCAGTTAAGCTGTACTTGCATACATTGTTCTTATTACTGTTGTGTGTGTGTGTGTGTGTGTGTGTGTGTGTGTGTGTGTGTGTGTTTCCCTGCAGTGCCCCGGCAGTGCTCGGAGAGTGAGTTTGCCTGTACTAACGGACGCTGTATTGCTGGAAGGTGGAAGTGTGACGGAGACCATGACTGTGCTGATGGATCTGATGAGGTAACAGAGATTCAGAATCAATTCCAACAATCCTCAACTTCATATTCATCGGGCACATGGTGGGTGTGAGCAACGCTCTGTGTGTGTGTGTGTGTGTGTGTATTGTTTTCCTTAGAATGGCTGTGATCTGAAGTGTGACAGCGACCAGTTCCAGTGTAAGAATGGCCACTGTATCCCCATCCGTTGGCGCTGTGATGCTGATGCTGACTGTATGGATGGCAGCGACGAGGAGAAGTGTGGCACCGCTGGTGAGTGTGTGTGTGTGTGTGTGTGTGTGTGTGTGTGTGTGTGTGTGTGTGTGTGTGTGAGTGTGTGAGTGTGAGTGTGAGTGTGAGTGTGAGTGTGAGTGTGAGTGTGAGTGTGAGTGTGAGTGCGGGCGTAAAATAACTGTGTGTACGTTTAGTGAGAACAGAATCAGTGATACGTAAGTGCCTGTCTTTTGGTTCCCCCTCTGTGATTTTTAGCTGGGAGACACTGCCCCCAGGATGAGTTCCAGTGTAACAACACCCTGTGCAAGCCTCTGGCCTGGAAGTGTGACGGCGAGGACGACTGTGGAGACAACTCTGACGAAAACCCTGAGCAGTGCAGTGAGTACAGTACAACCCCCCCCTGTGATATCATACCCAGACTCCTGGGTCCTTACGCCTGCTCTGACTCCTTCCCTTGTCTCCTCACCTCGTCATCCATTCCTCTGTTAGGAATGTTCCAGTGCCCCCCCACCAGGAATTTCCGTTGCCAGAACGACCGCGTGTGCCTGCAGGTGTTTAAACGGTGTGACAGCATTGACAACTGTGGGGACAACTCTGACGAGCTCAACTGCCGTGAGTTCTCAAACTTACTTGACCTGCCCTGACCTCTGCTTATCTGTTTTTTCCACTGTGACTCTCAGGGAGATTGTGGAAGCTAATGGCGTGTGTGTGTGTGTGTGTGTGTGTGTGTGTGTGTGTTTTCACAGAGGCCCCCCCAACCGTGCCCACCTGTGAGAAGGACGAGTTCCTCTGTAGCAATAGCCGTTGCATCAGTTCCAACCTGCGCTGCAACTTCTTCAACGACTGTGAGGACTACGGCTCTGACGAGATGAACTGCAAGACAGGTGCTGACAAGTCCTGACTGATTTACACTAACGCCACCATCCACTGACACATACTGTACAGTGTTCATGGCAAATGCAGAGATCGGCATTCTAATGACGTTAGCAATATCTCGACTTGTCTAACACGTAAATAATGTAGTGAATGGACCTGTGTTTCTCGTGGGCCCCTTCAGACACCAAGCTGAACGATTGCAGGAGTAACCGGACTTTGTGTGGGGACGGAGACGAGGCTCACTGTGTCACCAATGGAACGGACTCCTTCTGCTCCTGCAAGCCAGGCTTCCAGAAGACAGGACACAACACCTGTGAAGGTACCGACACCCAGACCTCTGTGTTCCCTCCTCATCCTCACCTCAGTACTAGTCCACCTGCTTTCACCCTGTGTTCACTTGTGTCACATAGTAACAGTACATGTAAAATAAAATAAAGCAGGCCATACCAAAAATAATTGTATTCAAATATGACTTATGGTCTCATCAGGCCTTTTCAAACCTCTCTGCTCCCCTTCTCAGATATGAATGAGTGTAAGCAGTTTGGAGTGTGCTCCCACATCTGCAACAACACCAAGGGCTCCTACAAGTGCAGCTGTCACAAATACTTCACCAGGATCAACGACAACTGCAAGGCTGACAGTAAGGGCCTACTTCTCCTGTACACAGAGATAAGAGACAACCCAGAGTTGTTCTACTGTTGTTCTTCCGTCTAATAATAACTACTCCTCTCCATGCTCCCTCCTCTCCAGACCTGAACAGTAGCAGACAGATCCTCTATATCGCAGATGATAATGAGATCCGCAGCCTGGATCCTGGCATGCCCAACTGGCGCTACGAGCAGACCTTCCAGGGTGATGCCAACGTGCGCATCGACGCCATGGACCTCCATGTGAAAAGCAACCGCATCTTCTGGACCAATTGGCACACGGGTGGCATCTACTCCTATGAGCTCTCAGGATCCTCCTCTTCCTCCTCTGGCCCCTCCTCCAACTCCCACCGCAACAGACGCCAGAGTGAGGGCCGTGTCACCAAACTAGAGGTGAGGCCTACACAGACACACACACACACACACACACACACACACAGACACACAGCTCAGAGAGATCTTCTCTGTATACTGTACCCAGCTCATTGTGAGGTACCTAAACCCCATCTTTCCACCATGACTAGATCCCACTTCAGAAGATGCCCAGAGGTATAGCAGTGGACTGGGTGGCTGGTAACCTGTACTGGACCGACTCCGGTCGTGATGTGATCGAAGTGGCCCAGTTATCAGGCCAGCACCGCAAGACCCTCATCTCAGGCATGATCGACGAGCCGTACGCCATCGTAGTGGACCCCCAGAGAGGGTAAGAGGCCATGGGTGGAGCGCGATGAAGTTGACATGAAACCTTTCTCCTTCTGTTCTATGTCCACTGAGCTCTTTTGACTGTGTTTCTGTGTGACCAATAGGACTATGTACTGGGCTGATTGGGGGAACCATCCTAAGATTGAGACTGCAGCCATGGATGGCACCCTGAGACAGACACTGGTCCATGAGAACATCCAGTGGCCAACAGGTCTGTGTAGCATTAGTGTTATAGCCTAGCATTATACATGGTTCTATTATACATAGCATAATAGCGTCTTTCTCTTGTCTCTGCGAGACTACCCATACCCTATCTACTTTACTCTTTGCAGGTCTAGCAGTGGACTACTTCAACGAGCGTCTCTACTGGGCGGACGCGAAGCTCTCTGTCATCGGCAGCGTGCGTCTCAATGGCTCGGACCCAGTGATTGCCGTCACCGGCCTCAAAAACAGTTCAGTTCCCTCTAAGCTTACCTAAAGGCTTTGGTTTTCTGCCGCTGAATTCAGTTCTCAGAATGACATACTGTACAGTTAAAGCAATATTAACAGTGCAAACTCACTGTCTCTCCTTCCCTCCTTGTTCCCCTCCCTCCCCACTAGACCTCCTCCATCCATTCAGCATTGACATCTTTGAGGACTACATCTACGGGGTCACCTACATCAACAACTTTGTTTTCCGCGTCAACAAGTTTGGCAAAGGCACCATGGAGAACCTGACTACTGGCATCAACCATGCCACAGACATTGTCCTCTACCACCGCTACAAGCAGCCAGACAGTAAGTCTCTGCCCATAGCTCTCTCCCTCTGACCAAATCCCAATGGTCTCTCTTTTCTCCATAAAGTGCACTACTTTTGACCACTATTCTCCAGCTAGTGCTCTACTTTTGACCGCTGTTCTCCCAACTTTAGATCAGGACCACATCAAAAGAAGCTTACCAATAGGGTATCATTTTAGATGCAGCCTCTTTTACAGCACTGCCCTCTGCTGGTTCTGATTGGCTGATTTTCTCTTGTAATTTTCACTCCTTCGCCGCTTCTCTCTCTCACTCTCTCACTCTCTCTCTCTCTCTCTCTCTCTCTCGCAGTGACCAACCCATGTGACAGGAAGAAGTGTGAGTGGCTATGTCTCCTGAGCCCCAGTGGGCCTGTCTGTACTTGTCCCGACGACCGGGTGGCGGACAATGGCACCTGTGTGGAGAGACCCCCTCCCACACTCTCCCCATTCTGTAAGTACATACATACATACATACATACATACATACATACATACATACATACATACATACATACATACAGTACAGTACAGTATACACACAGTCTGCTTATACAGTAATTTCATTAAACATTGTAAGGTTGTTTATGTTAAGAAAGACTGTACCCTACCATAACTCTCTCCTCTCCTCTCCTCTCCTCTCCTCTCCTCTCCTCTCCTCTCCTCTCCTCTCCTCTCTTCTCCTTTGTTCCCAGCACCCCCCTCAGGGACATGTACCGTTCAGTGTCAGAATGGCGGGAGCTGCTTCCTCAACGCCCGTATGCAGGCCAAGTGTCGCTGCCAGCCTAGCTACAGCGGGGAGAGGTGTGAGGTCAACCACTGTAGAGACTACTGCAAAAACGGAGGCACCTGCACTGCCTCCCAAACAGGTACACACACACACACACACACACACACACACGCATGCCCACACATACCAACACCACAGTAGATACAGCCCCCGTCATTTCATTGTAGCCTTTTTTCATTCAAGGACTCAACCCTAACCTGAGAGATATGTGTGGTGATTTTTCATTGTTATTGTATGAACTGCAGTTGCTAATAATGGTATACATGATATTTGTATCATTAATGGTGACCCTGTTTTCCTGGTCCCAGGGGCGCCTACGTGTCGCTGTCTGAAGGGCTTCACGGGGCCCAACTGTAACCTGCACACCTGCCAGGACTACTGCCAGAATGAGGGCAACTGCACCGTCAACCAGGGCAACCAGGCTACCTGCCGCTGCCCTCCAGAGTACCTGGGGGAACAGTGCCAGTTCAGTGAGTGTCTGCCCTGCATTGGGGCCTTCACCAGGGTCAAAACAAACAAACAAACAAACAGCCAGGCAACAGTGCACTGAAGCTTTTTTATTCCTAGTCTCAAAGGGCAGGTACAGTACTCTGCATAAGTATACTAAAGCCCCTCTCTTCTTCCCCCTTTCCCTCTTGTCCACTCTCCTTTCTAGGTAAATGTGAGGATCACTGTGAAAACCAGGGCATGTGTCTGCAGACCACCAATGGTACCAAGCTGTGTCGCTGTCCTCCTCAGTTCCATGGCGAGCGCTGTGAGCTGGACAAGTGCCATTACTGTGGGGCTGGCAAGTGTATGACCAAAGCCTCAGGAGAGGTCACATGCAGGTACGTACACACACACACACACGCGCACACACACACAAACACAATATTCTTTTTGCGTTAGTAGAATAAAATGGTATACTGTAGGTTGTTAATTGACCCTTTCTCTGCCCTTGTCTTTGTTTACTTGTCCATATGCAGTTGTCCCAATGGGCTGTCCCAGCCCAGCTGCTACACGTGTCTGGACTTTTGCCCCAAAGGACTTTGCTCTATTGACCCACGCATGTTACTGCCCCAGTGCAAGTAAGAGAATGGCCCCATACCACACGCACCCACTCTCTCGCACACGCACACGCACACGCACACGCACACACAAACACACACACACACATTTTGTGAGTCTCTTAAATCTGTCTTGTGTGTTTAGGTGTCCTGTGGGATGGACGGGATATCGGTGTGAAGTTGTTGCCTCTCCTATCGACTCCCCTGTGTCCACTGGAAGTAAGTGAATATATTTAGTTTATAAACTCTTGATAGTGTCAATGTAATACTGAAGCCTATTTCTCCCCCTGCTTGTGACCTAATTGGTTGATGTGTTGCTCTGTCTGCAGGTTCTGCAGGTTCTGCCTCTGTAGTCATCCCAGTGCTTCTGCTGTTGTTATTGGCGCTGCTGGTCGTCGGCGCCATCTTGTGGTACAAGAGGAGAATGCGTGGGTGAGTAGGCCACTGTGTTACTGGTTTGAGACTAGGTCCCTCTCACTCTGACTAACTTCAATCTCCTTCAATCTTTCATTTCTCCCACCATCTTACTTTATCTCTCTTTCTCTCTCTCTCTCTCTCTCTTGTGGATAACCACTTCTTTCCTGTCCTCCAGGGCTCTGTGGTCAGGCAAATCTCACTCCCGACGCTCGCGGTAACTTAACAGGGTCATATACTTCACCTGTCCCCCTGTCGTCGCCCCCCCCCTCCCCCTCGCCATAACCCTAGCCCACCCCTCCCTCTGTCCTATTGAGCGACCATGCTGTTTGTTGGTCCAGTCATCCATTTTGCTGGTCTCTCTGTAGAGACTGTCTTCCTGTCCCCTGCCTGCCCTCTCCTGTTCAGGGCAGCAGGGGTCTACCACCCAGGAATACAGGGATCTATTGACCAGATCTGATTTACCCCCTCCCCTCATCCATACATTGTCCCTGTCTACGTGTATAAATATCTATCTTTGTACCTACAGTACCAGTGCGTCTGTGCCTGCATTGTAGCAGTCCAGTATTTGCAGTGTGAAAATCCAGCATTCACCAAGATAGCCTCCTCGTCACACTGCAGTATATGCTAGATGTGTTCAAATGGCCTTTGGAAAAAAAAAGCTCATTTGTATTGCCAACCTCCTGTTGTTCTGTGTTGTCGTCTGTATGTCGCTGGTTTTGTGTGATGGTTGGTGTATGCTGGATTTTTCTCTACTGTCAGCGGCTTGAATCCAGGCTTCTTCAGTACAGCACTGTACTGTGTCAGTGTGTGCTCCTGTGTTGTGCCCATTGTCTATGCTAGGGGTTGTGTGTGTGATGTTGAAATGACACTAACTCACTGTGTATTTGTGTGTTGACAGTGCCAAGGGATTCCAGCACCACAGGATGACGAACGGGGCCATGAATGTGGAGATTGGAAACCCAGCATATAAGATCTACGAAGGGGAGCCTGATGACGATGCAGGGGAGCTCCTGGAGTCAGACTTTGCGCTGGACCCAGACAAGGTACACACACACACACACACAAAACTCATACACACACTAACAAGCACTCCTGACCATCTCACGGTGATACATCTACCTGTAAAGATAAGGTAAGACGAAGTAGGTTCAAGTATGGAAAAATATTCTTACACCTAATATCAGATCTTGAAACACCTTTTTGTTCTGCAGAAATCCTGTAAAAAGTTCTCCCTTGATTGTTGTAAAACCCAGGTTGTGAATGTTGGAACACCTCCGGTGTGTCCTATGTCATATCGTTGTCTTGTCCCTGCAGCCTACCAACTTCACCAACCCTGTGTACGCCACCCTGTACATGGGAGCCCACAACAGCCGCAACTCTCTGGCCAGCACGGACGAGAAGAAGGAGCTGCTCTCACAGGGGGACGAGGACATGAGTGACCCGCTGGCATAGAGCCTGACTGTACCCAGCTCAGCCCAGCCCAGCGCTGCACCATAAACTCTCATCCTATGCCTTTACCAATCGAAAGAAAAGCAACAAAAAAAAAGCGAGAACACTGTATAAAATGTATAAAATGAAGGACTACTTTTGTATGTGATTGCAGTATTATATTTTGTTTTTTGAAAAAATTCCTCTGGTCAGAAAAAGGAACCATTTTATAGACAATTACTCACTCAATTCTCCTTTTTAGTTTTTGCTCATTCACCTCCTTGCTACTCTCCCTCACCCCTTCATCCATATAGCCACTACCTCTGTGCAAATGTAAAGGTTAGACAAAAAACTAATGACAGTGGAACAATTTTAATTTTTTATTTTTGTATGAATTGTATAGGGAAAAAAAAACATTGTTCCATCTCAGAAAATTGCCATGTGTTTGTTGTTTGTGAAAGAGATGGAGCGGTGAGTCGAGTTCAAGGCTCAGTTCTGAATACTATAGATGCTGGTTTTGGTTGGTGTCACTTTTATGTGTATGTGATCTCTACTGGTGGAGATGTAGAGTGAGACCAATGCTGGTAGGCCTGAAGACAGTGGTGTAACTTACTGCACATGTACACATGGATACGTATGTCAGCATCACAGATACGTATGTCCATTCTGTTGTTTCAGAGAACTATGTTCTAAGTGATTGTCTTTTCCTCCTTGCACAGACTACAGTTATATATATTTACATATATATATACATATATCAACCTATTAACAAAGTGTCTTGAAAATGTACCCAGGAAAACAAACATCAGTAACAAATAGCAGTCTGTACTTGTTTTATCACATTTTTTTGTCTATGTATAAATTACATGTTAAATGTCAGAAATTAATGAGTTAATGGAGTTGAATGAAGATGATTGTAATGAAGCCGACATTCCAGGATGAAGAGTCTGGGATGGAGAGTCCGTGGCCTTGGTGTAACAGAAGATGTTTTTGGGAGGCCATTTAGAGGGATCAGGATTCACTCAGTGACTGTTCTATAAGGCTGTTGGGAGATTTGCCACCAGGCAAGCCTCTGTGAATGCCTGACATGGCTTAAAAACCATCTATGACAAAACTATAAACTGAGAATATAGCATCTAGCTTTTGTCCTTTTGTCTGTGATTGTAAATGTAATTTCAGGAGAGGCCAGAGAGCCAGATAATGGTACTTCTGTGGGAATTTCAACATTGTGTGTGTGTTTTTTTTAATGTATGTAATTACATGTATGCTCAATGTAAGTGCATTCCTCAGAGGGCGGACTGTTAGCCTCCAGATTAGCATTCCCCTGTTAATTTCCTCTGCCTTGCTGCTAACGCTAGCTATCTGTCTGTCTGCCTGGTCCAGTCTCAGTCTCAGTCAGTCTCAAATGGCTGTTGACTATGCTGCTTCTAATGGAGGTTGTCAGCCATATCTGCCATATTACATTGCATGGTACTCACACACACAAACAAACCTTATAGCAAATGCTCTGGCTTAATCAATCACTTGTTAACAGTATTCATTAATTTGTTTTTAAATGTCTGCTCTGTTACATTTTTATTGGAACCATGTAAATTAGTACAATCATTTTAATTTTGAAAAATGCTTTGGCAAAAACCCCACATGGATTTTTGTAGCTCTGTTTGGTTTGTTATGATTTTATTTCTTTTTGATATAAAGAATTAAATGGATTTTTATAGTAGAACTGCATGGTGGCTCTGACCTTCATTTGGAGAGAGAAAAGATATAAGATTCTTTTTTTTCACGTACAAACATCAGAACGTAACAGATAATGTTATAATTAAGAAATAAAAAAGTGTACAGAAAATATAATTGGTTTCTGCTTCATCTTCGCATGGCTTTTACATGAAAGTAGCAGTGAGAGCCATCATTGTGCTTCTGTCCCAATTTCTCCCTGTATTCCCACTGGTAAAACGCCACGCCTGCAGTCTTTACTTTAGTCACATTCTCAATTTGTTTATTAAGAGGGAAGAGTAGTTGCCTTTTAGACAACATACATCAATTATGGCGCACTATTTCACCCTTTTCCCAAGAAAGTACATGTCTTCTATTCATTGATTTGCATGAAATGTACATTAATATAGACATGTCTACTGTAAGATTAGTGTCTTATACAACATTAAGGCAATGTAAGTAGTGTAATATGGCCTGTCCCTTTTCTAGAAATGGCATATTGAAACACATAGATTGAGACTTACAATCATTTTTGCTTGCTCGATGGCTATGAAGGGGGAAATGGTTCATTTGCACTGATGCAATACGTACAAATGCAAGTAAGCAAAACACAACATTTTGGGACCTCCTGACACAATGGTCAGTTTGGATCATCTTCATAAGTTCCTGTCACTTCCTTCCACTTTCAAGCGTCCATAACAGCAAGCCTGAAAGTACTGTCAGTTATATAACATTCAGAACAACCTTACTGTTGCCTTCAACTTCTAACTGAACAAGATAAAGAGAATCCCTATGGCATTGTGTCAGTAGTTTCAATTGAGTGTTGGTCATGCAGTTAAAGAGGTAATTGAGAGGCCTTTAGGAAAGCGGTAGCTAAATTGGAGATGAACTGCAACCTTTAGTTGTAAATGATTAAAGCTTGGATTTTGATTTCAAACCATTGCATATTAATTTTACAGTATTTGATTACAGTATAATACAATAGAAAATACAATCTTTAACAAAAAGACTTAAAAGATACAAATTATGGCTGAGTCACAAGAAATAATACTGTCTAAACAAAAGGCACTTCTTTAGCAAAATAAGGAAGACATGAGAGGAAGTTTGGTTTGGCTAGCTTGTCCCAAAAGACTCCAGATCAAAAGTCTTGTCCTTTAATAATCTTCTGTAATCTGTGGAGAGAGGTCTTATGAGGGCAAACCGCGGTCTCTTTGAAGAGGAAATCCCAGTGACATGTGCTGTCATCTGCCCTCCCAGTCTCAATCATGCTTGGATTGCACAATCTGAGGAAATCCATGTTAGTGGAAATAAGATCCACCTTGGCAGGCACTTGTGGGTCCACGCAATGTCCTTCCTGCCTATGTGAGCCGCTACCAGCACTCAGCTCAACTCTCCCTGTTCAATCTGCACCCAACCCTGTCCTATTCCCCATGCCTGTGTGTGTGTGTGTGTGTGTGTGTGTGTGTGTGTGTGTGTGTGTGTGTTTGCAGAGAGAGGGGGGGTAGCCCACCTGATGTTTGTGCTTTTACAATTATACCTGCTCTTGAGAGAGTGTCTATAAAGGATCTCCATAAATAAATAAATACCCCTGTAAAACAAGGGCCATTGGCTCTGTCCTGTCCCCCTTTCAGTTTTTGTGAGCTGCAGGGAGATGCAGCCTCAGGGGTGGGTGGGACCACCGGGACACAAGGAGGGGGTTATAATGGGGGAAGGGGGTTTAAGTGAGGAACAAGTGGTTTAGGGTCTCTTCCAGCCGCTCCGGATCAGCGCGTCGGCTCGCAGGAAAGGCTGGTTTCGGAGATCTGTGAGTGGGTAATGAAGAGAGGGGTGAGACAAGGGACCTGTCATGTTAACTGGGAGGTCAATGGCATCATGCTCAGGTTTGGGGTCAGTTAGTGATTCTTGACCCCAGTTGGTGATTCTCAAGTCTACAACTAGGCCAAAATGATGTTATTTGAACTCCTATCAAAGGGGTAACCAATTCAATATACTGTAGCTGTTCACCAATCAGAGAATGATGCCTTCCCATTGCCTTGCATTTCCAACTTAAACCGTGACTGAGGAACATGAATGAAACAATGAAATCCAAGGCTATGGGTTTGTAGTTAAGCAAACCACTCAAACCAATAATGTAGGTAATAAAACAATAACCAATAGTTGTAATATCATAGTTACAGTTATGGCAGTCAACAAGCTCTTAGAGATGCTATGCTAGAGAAGAGCGCTAGGCTCATTCAGCCTGTAGCTCTAAAATGTCTTCCTACTTTAAATTGTTATTTATACATATGTTTATTTGTCTAATTGTGTATGTCTGGGTATCTGCATGGCCTCTATAGAGCTTGTTGACTAAGGAGCTGTTCAGCACACTGCAAACCACAGTTAGCAGAGACACAACATGGCGGAGACATTGGACAGGTGAGTGGTGGATGAACACTGGACAACATGCAACACATACAAGGGAGGTGATGATGGAGGGACCTGAGGGATTGAACTGTAGATGAGGAACCTGTGTTCTATCGTTGAGTCTCCTTCAATGAGGGTAAGAGTAGGTGGGAAAGAAAAGGACCTGATATTTGGGCTTCTGCTTTTGGGAAGGGAGGAGCATGGACTATTCAAAATGCTGAGAGGGTAACTGGCCATACAATATCTCATAGCAATAGCAATGTAAGCTTTAGGTTCCACTGTCTGACTGTTGTACAGTAAAGCATGTTTGACTGTAATGTAAATGTAAAGCATCCTGTTTGCATCTCAAGCGCTGGCTGAAGCAGCTGACGTCACTGTAGCTAGCAGCACACAGGGGGGCCAAGCAGGCCAGGCTTCAGGCTACCTTCCTTACCCTCGGTTTAGGAGTGGAATATATACTGTCATTAATCTTCTGTTCAGCTGGAGGGGGCAGAATAAACAGTGATGGTTGAGGGGAGGAGGTTACAGTGCAATGTTAGAGGGGAACCAAACCAACCACATTAGTTTCATGGAACAAGGCACCATTAACAAGACCATTTTTTAGCCAAACCTCTTTATACTTACAGATAATAAGGCATATCTAGCAAAGCTTTCTATGTTCATGTTATGCTAGATGCACTTGATTATATACAGCCGTCTGTATACTGTACTGTCGTATAGTATAGTGCATGTAATGCAAAATATGTGTGTAATCACATTTAATCAGGAGCCTTTAATATGAATATCAGTCTCAGTATTGCAAAGAGGTTTGGCTGACTGCTATCCTGAGACACCAGGTAGAAGTCTGTTGAGGTAAAACACAACAGTTGGCCACAGATGACAGCATATGTTAGTAAGGACAAGGGAGGGAGTGGTCTTATGGGGTGACGGGGATCATGCCACATGCAGTTTTCTGCGGGGGGGGGTACGATAGACACCTGGACAACCTTGGCATTAGGGGGCATTAGGCTAGCAGTTGGCGTCATCACAGAGGTTGGCTTCACAGAAGAACCGTGAGCCTCGCTTAGCAGTGCGGGCTGTGAAGGGCACACTCTTCAGCACTGAGGGGAGGAGGGGGGCAGAGAGAGAACACGTCACACCTGAGACAAAACCTGCCCTGGGGGAGGCAAATACTGACACTACACCCCCTTCATCCTTCATCTTCCTCATCAACCTGGAACTGGACTGGTCCACAACACAATTCGCTGTGTGCCACACCTCTATGGACCAGACTCTTCCAGCCCAGTCAAGATCTTTGTTGGGGAGGACAAGGACATACTGTATGTACTGTAGGGTAACATAGGTTAAGTAACCATGTTATTAGGTGTTGTAACAGGGCTGGTAGTGTGAGGAAAAAGCATTATTCACATTATTAACACAACATTTAGATTATTTCAATTTAGGTGTTGATTAATGTTGACTGAGATACATGTCAAATGGTTAGTTAAGGAACTATCCTGAGTTTGAGGCTGGGTGGCTGAGACACTGCACCTCCCATGGAACAGGGCACTGGGTCATGATGACTGCAAGAATTCTGTATCATGACATATGTAACAGACCCAAATTGACAAAATTGCATACTTTTGAGGCTCAATATAGCTTAGCTGCACAAATAGAATGTTCACTAAAAATCCGCAGGCCACAATCCAACAACTACTGAGACATCCGGACTTGGAACGTGCTCTGGTCTAGATGTGGTGGTGTCTGGATCACATAGCACAGGGTGCACTGTAGGGGAGCTGAGCAATGGATGACCACAGTGATCTTAGCCCTGGTGGGGCTAGGGGGGCTGGGGGGGCTGGTACTGCTGGGGCCTGCTTGGCTTGGAGGCCTGTCTCTGTCTGGCCCACCTGTGATAATGTCTTCGATGGTGCCGTCCTTGCCCTCGTACACGGGCCGGTGGTCTTTGGCCTGGCGTTTGCGCAACTCAGCGATCAGCTCATGCTGCTGCTGCCTCTTCTTCTGGGTCTGGGTCTGGGACAGAGGGACAAGGGAAGTTAACCATTCCTATCATATCACACCATTAATTCTGACAAATCCATAAACATCCAATAGCATGACCATGCACCACTGAGTCAACATTCTACATATTGAGTCATCTTGCATTAGGCTAAGTATTTCAGCTTCTCCAGGTCAGTATAGTTTTCTTTTTACGTCTACCTGGTTGCCCTGTGCCTGCTGTTTGTCATGGTTTGGGGCATTGTATTGTACCTTCGGGTCTTGCTGTTTGGCCTCCTGAGCCAGTAACTTCTCTCTCATGGCTTCCTCCTGCTTTTTCCTCTGCTCATTGTCCTCCACTGCATCCTGTAGAACAGAGAAAATGGAGCCCACTCAGAGAAAAGGATTGAGTCTTAACCAAGACACTTGCTACGAGGCCATGCTCTGAGCCAAGCTATAGAAACAAACTGTCCCTTTGAGAACTGATGAAACGGATATGGCTATTGAGCACACACAGAGAACACACACTTTCACAAACATTCATTCAAGTCATTCAACATCATATATTTGTGATTTCTTCTCTGTCTCACTCTTTTCTAAAAACACATACACACTCACAAACACACACACACACACACACACACACACACACACACACACACACACACACACACACACACACACACACACACACACAAACATAGATCCTTGTGCTACACGTTTCCTCGAGCACATCCATAAATCCAGGCGGAGAACAATCTCAGGAAGAGCGTTGTGTGGCGGGGCAGGGCTGGGCTGTCCGGGGGTCAGGGGGGAGGCAGGGCCCAGTCTAAACACCACAGCTGCTGCTCTAAAGCCAGACCCAGCTGGCCCTTCCTGTTTTTTGGCCTCTGACTCCACACAACGTCCTGTGGCACACAGGCAGCCCTGCTCTCCTCTGGCCTGAGAGGCAGAGGGACAACACCCAGACTAACCCCAGGGGGAATTCCCATCGGGTAGGGAGACAAAGCTCCACCTCAACATAGGCAGGGATGAAAGATAAATGCCGGCCATTTTGCTGTTTGCCCTCACCTTGTAAGCCCTGATGAAGCGCACAAACACAGGGAAGAAGACTGAGGGAGGAGTCAGCTTGGCACTCTCCCCAAAGTAGTCAACCACATTGTTGAAGGCTTCCTAGAATAGGAGAAAGAGAAGTGTGAGTGTGTAGGCAAAGTTTGTCGACAACTCATTTTTCTTGGGGTCAAGTTAGGTGTAGTGCTGTTGTTGTACTGAATGTTCTGTTTTGTTGTGTTGCAACTAGGAAAGGGTGTTGTTTCTTGTTTAATGGTGTTTTATCTGGTTGACAGTTTGTAGTTTTGAGGTGAGGGAAGCAGGGGCAACACCTCTGCGGTCTTGGCATCTTTCTGCAGCTTGTCCAGATTGGTGTTGCTGGTCTGGAGGAAGCCCTTGAGCACTGAGTGGTCGTGAAGACTACACTCTCTCCTGATCAGGTCCATCCCCTTCCCTAGCTCCCGCACATCCAGCAGCACGTTCTCCAGAGACACTATACACATACACACACACATAATCAAGCCTCCTCATTTCCACTGTAAATCACATAGACTGTTGACTTCATACAGTATGTGGACCCAATTCTACTCCTACAGTATTTCATGGTTTCTGTTTACTCACCTGCAGCAGCTTTGTCCACAAAGTGCATCTCATTGTAGAAGTTAGCAAGCTCAGGGTACTTCTCCTTTACTGTGAGAGCGATGTAGTGAAGCAGGGTTATCTTCCTGTCTGTAGACTTAGTGTCCAGCAGCTATGAGAGAAGAGGATTGCATGGCAATATCAGCCAAAGCTCTTGAAACATAAACTGTGTAGCCACTTGTAACTAACATGGAGATAAACTTGAGTACTTGGAGATTATAGCTCTCAACATACCAGATCCAGGCTTTGTAGTTTGAACCCATACACAGAGCCTCTCTTGCTACTGTTCATGTAGTTTCCCAAGGCTAAGATGATCTATAAGTGTACAAAGATAGAATAATTACTATCTTAGCAGCACAATATAAATATCTCAGTAAAACAAAAACAACCATTATGCTAATGTGAGAGCAAGCTGAGGCGTCGTATCCAGTTTTATCCAGTTCATACAAGTTTCATCACAGATCATTTATGGAAGAGCAAACTCTTACCTCTAGCATTCTTTTTAACTTAGGGGAAGATTTAACCGAGGCAGATGCTGCAATGATGGCATTGAGTTGCGGCGTGAGCATGTTGACGTTGTCAGAAAAGTTGCCCACAAAGGTGATGATGTTCATCCTCTGGGTGAGCCTCTCAATCTTGCTGAAGAAGAGCATGAAGCGGTCCTCCTCAGTCAGTTGGTCCAGCGGGCGGCGCTCACGCTCGTACTGACGCATCAGCTTGCCCTCTGCCTCCGTAGGCAGGAAACGCATCAGACACTCCACAAAGTCCACTGGCAGGGCCTTCAGGTCAAACCTGTGGAAACACACAACATACAGTCACTTGCACATGACATACTGTACACAATATATCACAAGAGAATATCAAACATACTGGGGCACATGCATATTAAACTACACACTATATCTACATCATATTCACATCACATAATGAACCTACTGTACACTGGTGTGATAAGGAGTGAGAGGTAGCTACAGTACATACTTCTCAATGGCTTTGCATATCTCCTCGGTACTCTTGTGGGCTTTGCGTAGTGTGATGGCCAGGTTCTTGGAGCGGTTGGCATCCAGCAAGGTGACCTTGTTGACAACTTTCTGGGACACCTTGCTCTTAGTGCAGGGATGCTCCACTATGGGGCCCTGGGCCTTGGTCTTGAACAGCTCCTCAAACTTCTCCAGATCCAACTCCTACCACCACAACAATACAAACAACACATTACAGGTTTTCTATTGAAAATACAGTATGTTCATTCTATATGATAAAGAGTTTCATTTAGGACAGATCAAGGAAGCTTTGGAAAGTTTGCTCTGATTGACTAACCTCTAGTACCCGCTCATCGTCGATCTCATTGAAGACAGTGCCATTGATCTGGTTGGGCTTCAGAGCGGTCCAGTTGAAGACAGGCAAGCGGAACTTGGTCTTTATGGGCTTCTTGATCCTGATAGCTGGAGACCAGAGTTTCAGTCATGGTATTGAAAAACATGTTTTAGTATTGAAGACCTCATACTTGTGTCCTGTACTGTATTAATTTGCCAGGTGGGATGCAGTATTCAATGGCTGGTGTTAGCTCTTACCTGATAGGCCGAAACTGAGGATTACAGAGGCTGAGGTTCCAGGCAAAGGTGGGGCCATAGGAGGTGGTGGGGGTGGCATTGGTACACACTCTCCTGTGATGCGTCACAAAAAAACACTCAGTATTGGTTCCAAAGTCTACATTAGAATACAGTATCACTGAGATTATCGGCCTACGAAGGACCACACATGCGTGCAGGTGCTTCCCCCTTTGTGTGTTACAGTCTCTCTGCACCTTCACATAGAGGAAACACCCTTAGTATTTCCCTTTCCTGTCTGGACTTGTTTGGGCCCTGCTATGACCCATCACCTGGCTGGGCACAACAGAGCATGGCCTCTGAAAATAGATCTGCTCCATGTCCCCATAGTTAAGTGACTTTCACTTTCATACATACATACAGTAGGTCACCAGCAGTGATTATCATAGTGAGTCATGGTGGTACCTGAGGCCGAGGGAAGGGGAGGTGGTGGTGGAGGTGGGGGAGGCGGAGGTGGAGGAGCTTCAGTGGCTGGGGGGAGGCTGGTTCCTGGTCCCCCTGGCCCCGTTGGACCAGCTGCAGGCCCCATGGAGAGCTGCCCTATGTCTCCCAGTGGGACCCCCAGGCCACTAACCCCTATGCCTCCACCTCCACTCCCCACTCCTCCTCCACCTCCTAGGGGCTCAATGGCGATATCCCCATCAGGCTGCTTGCGTAAACGGATGGTGCCCTGCTGTTCCATCTCCAGCAGACGCTTCTCAATGTTGTAGTGCCTCTGGAAGGCAGCGTCCTTCTCCTTGATCATCTTCCTCAGGGTGTGGACCTGCGTGTTGGTGGACTCATACGTCTCCTGTTCAATCACCAGGGGGAGGCAGAGAGTGCAACGGCATGACTCCACAAACTATCACTCCATTTCATCAATTTACTATGATAGCATTTTGGCTACAGCATACATTTGAGTCGAACAACATTTCAGAACCAGGTTGAGTACATCTGACATGTGACAGTTATGATTATTTCACTACACATCATGCTGATCACCGGCTTACCCTTATGGCATGGATATCCTTATCTTTCTGAAGGAGCAGCTTCTCCAGATCAGCCACTTTCATCATGGTCTCATTCTCCACGTCCAGCAGCTTCTCTGTTACCTACAGTACCAGCAGGACAGGGCAGGGCAGGGAGAAGGGCAGCAGAACGCCAACATGGGCAGAGTGAACAGAGAGAGGAGGACAGGAGGGATGGAGAGAGGGGCGGAGGTGAATTAAAGCATTGATCCAGTAAACACCATGCAGTGTGGGCATCAATCCCAGTTCCACTCCCTCTTCTATACTCTCTGCAGCATCAATAAGAAATGTGATATGCCCAGCAGCATGACACAGCAAGTGAGGCTGACACAGCTTTCAGTTTTGGATCTGGACAGATAACACATGTTGTAGAGGAATTCTCATGGAATTTCTGCCCTCCACCCCCATAATTCCTGGCTCCCTGAAAGCAGGGTTTGTTTTGAAATTTCCAGAATGACGGCACGTCTGCTTGTGACCTTTCTGTATGCGAAAAGGGTCTCTGCAGTGCAGTGTGGGATACTGGAGCAACAGCCCAGAAAGAATTAGACAACATTGGAACAATTTGAAAGATTGTTAACATCTGAAGACTTTCAGAGCACCAGAGAATT
This sequence comes from Argentina silus, assembly GCF_951799395.1. NCBI lineage: Eukaryota > Metazoa > Chordata > Actinopteri > Argentiniformes > Argentinidae > Argentina > Argentina silus. The sequence goes on from NC_139662.1 coordinate 2,758,999, forward strand.
TTAACAGCGTAAAAAAAACGTCTTAGTGCAAACATGGGTGATGGCGAGAGGTGCTGGCAGTGGCGCTATGGGGTGTGTCTGAAATATTACTGCTATTTTCAAGGCCAGAATTTTTCAGCACACCCGATGGCACTTGACCTGCTCATAAACACACCTCTATTACCGCTACTCCCCCCACCTGAAGGTAAGCGAGATAACGCTTAAGTGCTGTGGTATTTTCACTAGTTACCACCAACACAATTTGCCAATATGCCTGTGTTTGGACTTGCGTCCGTTTTGTGCCGAAAATAGAGCCCTTAATGTAAGAAGGTAATTTCATTTAAATTACATTTCTTACATTCGTATTCAACTACTTTTAGTTTCTATAGTATTTTAAATCGTAATTTAATATCAGTTTAGTCCTAGTTAGTTTTCACACCTGTTTGTTATTTAATTTTTAAAAGAAAATCAGTTTTAATAATACTTAGTTTTAATGTGAGTTATCTTTATAAGTGGATTAAGCCGTAATTCAAATGTTGCAGATAGTGGGTTTTGCACTGGGCTTTCAGAGGTGTGTTTGATTTGCACAACAGATTGTACTTGGGGTGGAGGTGATTGCAGCCCATTCAGTTCAAACAGCAACCTGGCACATGCAACACACATCTGAAATTGCAGAGCATAAATTCCACTGTCTGAATCTATTTCATCACTGATTTAAGTAGGTCCACAGCACCTTCACCTTTATCTGACAGAAAGAGAGAGAGAGAGAAAATCACAACAAATGAATTTTGTATAACTGTATAAAGCAGAGGCCTGTGAGAGAACTACAGGGGGGTGAAGAAGGGGGTGGTGGGTGGTGGGTGGTGCGCTTACATGGGACAGGTGCTCCTCCAGTTCTTCCACCTTCTCCAAGGCCACGTTCTTGGTCTCTGCATCCTCCAGCAGCCCACCCACGTCAAACACGTTGTCCAGGTAGGCCTGGATCTGCACAGACAACTTGTCGCTCTCTGTGTGCTTAGATTTCTGTGGAGAGGGAGAGCTTCAGGTTAGTGATTCATAGTCAGACACTACTGCTCCCTGAAAACCTTTGCCTGAGTACCCACAGAGGTTTTGGTCATGATGTACATTTTCATTGTATCCTCACCTCCAGGTAATCATCCAGCCCAAGCTTGGTGAACTCATACTGCAAGTGGACCCGGAAGTTCATATCCTCCACTGAGTGGACCATGATGTTGATGAACTGCATGCAGGCAACCTGAGCCACACACACAGAGTTAGAGGCAAACATACTGGACAACATGAGGTGGTCAGCCATAGGGGAACAGTGGCCCAGCCATATGGGAACACACACTTCATTTTCTTACCATAAAGTCAATGTTTCCATCCTCACAGCGGAAATAGTCCATCAGCTTCTCAAAGCGGTGCTTCTCCTTGCACACCTGAAATAAAATGTAAAGGACACTTACATACAGACAGAACATGTGTCTGTGATTTACTGGGTGGTGGAAAATATGTTAACATGGTACTTATCTTCTATACCAACAGAAGGTGATTAACTTCAGTAATGTTATCCTTTGACCTACCTCCTTTTTTTATTTAGTTTGATTAAAATGTACTGGACTTGTGAGATGGAGTTGACTGTATACTGTGCAGCAGAGCCTCAGGTTAGAGTGTGACCCATGCCAAGTACTGTATGTAAGCAGAGGTCAATACACTCCATTTGCAGTGTAAATCCCTCCTAATTATAGAACTTCATGGGAAAAAATAAAGGATAGAGATCTAGCCAGACTCCTACACACTGGAGAGAATGAGAAAGAAAACAAACAAGCTCCCAATGTAAAAAAAACCCGCTTTTTAATAACAAGAACATATTTAACCCTCATTCCTTTGCCTGGAGTTGTTATTTTGTAATTAATATTTAATTATAACACAAATATGCCTGAAAACTACAGTTGAATGCTATTGAATGGTAATGTAAAGTATTTAGAGAACTGTCATCATGCTTTATAATTTTATTTTAAAGGGATGATCCACCCAATATTCTTTCCTGGTTTGGCCCTGACCTTGGCTGTAGTTGATTAGCCCAAACAGTTTTAGCTGCATATTTAGCTTCCTTAGACAGAGTAGTCATATTTTGGGCCCGATAGTGCCCCACTCATTCCGACTAATATTACGACAGAATCCCCCTCTGAAGACTTTTGAAAAGTCACTTTATTAAACTGTAATCCTCTTTTTTCATTTTGCTACCATGACAACGAAGTGCAAACGTGTATTACAGCGTAACAAAGTGAAATAATGCAGTCTTCAGTGAGGGATTGTGACAGTTGTATCAGTTGGATTGGAGTGGTTTTGGGGGAATATTTCCAGAATTAATGGGGCACTATGGGGTATATAAAAATTGTCTGGAAACTATAACCAAGGTCCGGGCCAAATCTGATTTTTTTTTTTTTTTGGGGGGGGGGTCATGTTTCCCATATCATTTTGACTGGTTGGTTGATTAGTAATTGGCTAGTTCCGGTGTTTCGATGACTATGCAGACAGAAACTGAGAGGCTAGACCTTTGTAGTCCACTCATTACATTACATTACATTTACATTTGCATTTTTGGCATTTAGCAGACACCTTTATCCAAAGCGACTTACAACAAATACATTTGTCTAAGTAAGTGAATCATCTATCTATCAGTCATCATAAGAAAAAGTAATCTATGCTAGGACCAGAGGCCGTTGGCAGTCACAATGCTAGAAGAATGTTTTATTAATTTATTTACAGTAGAGAAACACTGTTCCACTCACTCTCATCAGGGGTTTGATCCTTAACGCTGCCCAAGGTTGCCTGCTACACATCTGGTGACTTAATGAAAGCCTTAGACGTACCACTGGAGGGCTTTGCTTACACACTCTGTACACTCCTCAAACCTCCCCAGTCGTCACTCCTCTACACTGGCCCATTGTTTCGCCTTAATGCACCCAATTGGAATTGGGGAAATGGTTGTGCCATTTAATTGGCCTGGATGTGTTAGATTCTCACAGAGTTTAGAATATATTGGAATGATGCCAGAATAAACAATACAGTGTTCCTGAACAAGGGAATGTATCTCAGTTCTCATGGATGGACTTAATAGTAATTGTTGGGAATTCATAGATATTTCTGCCTATGGTAAATACTGCACCTCTTTGAAGTTGTCAAATGCAGAGAGGATGATCTCATGACCTCCTCGTACAAGACACACAGCAGCCAGCAGCTCCAGGACCAGGGCTTTTGTCCTGTAGACACAACACACACTCATCAGTACACCCCATCCACCACACTATGATTTTGATTGTCAACCTCATACTAAGTTAACAGATGATGACTTTGATAAAGCATTTCTAAAGACTTGAAGCATAGAAAAGTTGTAATCCATTATCCATACTTTAGGTCTGAAACCCACAAAGGAGAAAGGTTTTTCACGCCTTTTCAAGTGCTTATACTCAAAGACCTCATTATGAAGTGATCAGCTCCCACGGTTTACCACTAATCTCCTATTACTGAACATTCCTGAAACAGGCTTTGTATATGCCTCTGATCCCCAACATCAGAGAGAAGCAGAGCCCCATGGAGACTGAGAGGTGTGTCATATGAACTGGCTGATCAAGTGTTAACCCCATTGTTTGACCCACCCTTAATACTCTCAAGCTGCAAAGAAGACAGAGCCTGAATTCTTACCTTGAGTTCTTATTGTTCAAACTGAGTGCAATTTCATTGACGGCATGTGCGTGGGACATGACCAGATTGAAGCCATACTACAAGGTAAAGAGAAAAGGAAGTGGTCAGGAAAAAAAGAGGATGCTGTCGCTGCAAATACAAATCCAATGCTTATCTGTAAGTCACACAGGAAACATCACACATACATTTGCAACAGAAATGTGCAAATTGAGGGAGAAGATTTTGGGCTTGTGGTGGTTAAACTGCATATTGGCGATAGGGGTCATCTTTATTGGTACCTGATAGTTCATGATTGCTCGCAAGCACATGATGCAAACGTGCACATCGTCCTTCTGGCTCACAAGCCGGGAGTTCTTGATGGTTTTGCTGCTAGTTACTGAGCCATAGCTGCAATAGAGGATAAGGGTCAAAAACGAAATGTTCTTCAACGTTATAATGGATTATCATTGAAAAACGAGTTATGATTCCACCTCTTCCTTTTTAGTTGATCTTCACAGTTTTCATTCTTGTGACACCAGGAAGTGAGGCTTCAGCACAATGAGACATACTGTATCTGGCACCCATGTGGCTCTGAACTCAAAGTGTGTCAGAGATCTGCCAGTGGGACCCGAGATGGCCTATGTGGTTACAGATGCATTCTGGGAGGCAAAGCCGTCGGTTTCCTGACAGCCGTCCCCAGACTGAGGTCGGCTCATCACAGACGGCTGTTGCACAACTAAAAAGAACATAGGCTGTCTTCCACATTCTCTCATCACTCTCTCTCACTCTCTTTCTTGCTTTCTCTCTCTCTGTCTCTCACTCTCTTTTTTGCTTTCTCTCTCTCTCTCCATGCCTGTGCTCACCAACATGTCTGTCCTCTTTGCTGGTCTTTCTTTTTGCCTTTTTTAAAAACAGAATTACAGAATCTCAGAAATTCCTTCATGTAATCATACCAACAGACATATTATACAGTACTAAACATTCTAATCTGAACATGACTTACCAGTATGTGTTGTTGGACAGTAACTCAGCACCTTCACAACTTTCTATCAAACCCTGTTAACTCCTGTGCCTCCTCTCTCTCTGTGTGTGGTGTGTGTATTGATAAAGGGGAGAGATCCCAGGCATGATCCCCACATGTGGTGCTAAATTCAGCTACCTATAATCTAGCCAGGACAGTGGAGGCGCACATCTGGTTAGAGGAGGACCATCAGACATGTACGGGAACACAAAGTGTAGAGGGCAGACACCTCTCTGTATCTGTCGATCAACTGAGAGAATCTACACAGAACCCTGTGGTGAGGTCAGATGTGATGACACACCGTCCATACCATCATCACACCATCCATACCATCATCACACCGTCCATACCATCATCACACTGTCCATACCATCATCACATCATCCATACCATCATCACACCATCCATACCATCATCACACCATCCATACCATCATCACACCGTCCATACCATCATCACACCATCCATACCATCATCACACCGTCCATACCATCATCACACCGTCCATACCATCATCACACCGTCCATACCATCATCACACCGTCCATACCATCATCACACCATCCATACCATCATCACACCATCCATACCATCATCACACCGTCCATACCATCATCACACCTTCCATACCATCATCACACCGTCCATACCATCATCACACCATCCATACCATCATCACACCATCCATACCATCATCACACCATCCATACCATCATCACACCATCCATACCATCATCACACCGTCCATACCATCACATCCCTGCCAGTGTCCTAAGCATCACGGCATCATATCAGAACACTGCTAGCTGACATGCTAACATCCATTTGAAATGCCTGGGCCAGGGTTAGAGGAGCGAGGCGGCAGCGGTAGCGGCAAGTAAATAGCGCGAGGGATAGCGGTACGTACCGGAGGACAGACTGGCGCGCAGAGCGGACCAGCGTGTTGCAGAAGGGCTGGGTGCCGTTCTGGTGCAGATCCTCAATGGACCTGCTCCAGGACTTAGCCTTGTCCAAGGAGACCTCCTCCCCACTCTCCAGCCCCTCAAAATTCAACCTGGGCCGCAGACAGACAGACACACCAACAGACAGACAGACAGATAGGCAGACAAAAAGGGGCAGGGGTCGGGGTTGGGTAGGTTAGGTTAGGAATGCAACTTGGTAGAAGGTCATGGGTTATTATAGCACTGCACAGTAAAGCTGCACAGTAAAGCTGCACAGTAAAGCTGCACAGTAAAGCTTAGTGCAACACAGAGAGACAGTCTCAGTCCCATTCAGGCTCTTTATGTACCAGCATGGCATTATATCAGCACAATATCCCACAGCACATGTCCAGCAACACATTCTGTCTGCCAAGTATGCAGAGAGGCATACAAGCACATCCAAGCACATTCAAAGGAACACAATGAAGAGGAATCGAGCGTACTATAGCACCTTTTCATAGACGTGAGAGTATCTCATTCGCTCCTATATCTGTTTAAATCAACACTTGGGTTCCAGTGCCAACCTACTCCCAGTTCCTACAGAAGAGCTTCACACAAAACCTAGAGTGGGTGAGAGAGGGGGGGTGGTGGTTGTGGGGCACCAGCCAACAGAGGATGTGACATAGGTGATGTGTGGGTACTCACATGACAGCACACTGGGCGAAGGATAGGTACTCCACCAGGATGTCAAGCCCTCGGTTCTCATCATTGAGGAACTCCCGCACCCACCTGGGACATGTGACATAGACAGGGGTTAGCAGGGCACTACATCAGGAACACACCCATATCCTTTACTTTTGTATCCTGAGAGCTACAGGGGGCAAGAGAGAGAGGGGGAGGAGAGGGGGACAGGGAGGGAGGGAGAGACTAAGAACTAAACACACATACACACTGCCCTCATTCCTAAGAGCTACGTATAGAGGCAGGCATATTGGAGTCTACATATTCAGACTAAAGGCTGCTCAGAATGGGGTCCCCCCCCCCCCCTGACAGAGAAAGGACTTGGCAAGACTGTAATGGAAAGTAAATGAGAGCAAGGCTTCAGATTTCCTCTCCATTTAACTCCAGTTTTTGGAGGGGGTAAAAAGTCCAAATAAAAGAATTCCCATTGCGATGAGAGAAAGAATGTGGGAGGCATATGGGCTGAGAAGACTGGGCTCAGGTTGAAGCTCTGACAGTCATGGTATTTAGTCTGCCTCCCCCCAAGACCCCTGCAATCCCCCCTCAGAAACCCCAGGGGGACTGAATTGGGGTAAAAGGTTCTCAGAATAGTCCTGATCTGCTGGTTACTGGGAGATAGAGCCTGTTTGGTCAGGAAGGAAGGGAAAGAGAGAGGTGAGTAAAGAAACAGAGCAAAGAAAGAGAGGCAGTGAGATTGGGCGGAGGGGTAAAGGGGTGGAGGGGCAGAGGAGTTGGCGCGCTTGATCATCAGTTTCCTGTCTACTAGCCCCCCATGCTCCCTCCCTTTCAGCCCTCTCTCTCGTCTCTCTCTCTCTCCCCCTTCTTTTCCTGTCCGACCAGATGCTATTTCAGATTGTCTTGGCAATCTGAGGAATAACACATCGAAAAGGGGCCAGAATTCGGACACACGCAATAAACAGACCCCTGTTATACTTAATCTGACCCACGAAAGTCTTCTGAAAATAGCCTCCCTATTCATCTTCTGTGTATCTTTCTGGAAAATGCTTCAGAGCAGGCTTTTATTGATGACCCAAAATATAATATGAGCTATTTTTGGCACACCCTGAATACAATAAAGAGTCAAAGTGTTCTCCTCTTTTAGTTGGATTTAAAAAGCACATCTCTGAGTTATCACGAGTGAGAATCTGATTAGGACCTAACATACAGTAAGACGGTGTGCAAGGATAATAGAGACAAAGGAGGGACAGAAATGAGTGTGTTTATGTGTTTGTGTGTGTCTGTGCTTTTTGCAGTGTTCACCGTTGTTGGTTAGCCAAGCTTCCTGTCCCTCTGGCATACACAACAAAGCTTCCTGCTCACTACTGAGGGGGAGTCGACCAAGTAGCACAATGACTACCATCTGGGTATTGTGAGGACTCCACTATGAACTAAAGCTGGGGAGGTTGGCAGAGCAGAACAATAGGAAAGATCTGGGCATCAGGAAATGTTCTGGGTCCCTTTCGGCAGGAAGAACAGAGAAAGGGTTTTTCTTAAAGGGGAAAATAATAATGGAGTTGATTTCCCCTAGCCTTTTCGTTTCCATAGCCAGTACACTTATGTCCTGTGAGCCCCACCCCAGCTTAACACTATGTCTATGACTATCATGGGTGAGGGGAAGGGAGAGGGGAGTGACAAGAATAGATCACCCAATATGATTGGTCCTGAGTGATATCTCCAGCTCCCTCAGGACTTTAGTGGATTCCTGGACCCGCCTGCGGAACTTCTGAAACAGAGAGGCAGACAAGACAACCTGGTTGGTATAACATCTTTAACCAGTTCGCTGTAAGATTTAAAGAATTCTAATCTGTGCACAGTGAAAACACATAAAGTCACAACAAAATTCACTAATTCACTACCCTCCATGGTTAGTTGACCTCACCTTGCGTGTGACTGCTGGGTCTAGGTAACCTCGTAGTTTCTGGATGTAGGTGTGGGGCGGGTTCTTCACCTGGAACCTCTCCTAACACACAAGGAAGATTAAGGGTAGAGTGAGCAGACAACATCAATGAACAGTCCAAAACATTATTTATCATAGAAACAACAGCAAACCATAGAGAAACATTTTTAGCTATGAAATCTATCAATACTACGTCAAAGCTGTTGGTTTTAGAATAGACTTAATATAACTGGTCAATTACACATGGATATATTAGCTCAATACACGTTTTATCCCATAGAGGAGAGTACCTGGTCACAGATGAGGTCCCACTTCTTCTCATTGTCATACTGTCTGAGGAGCCTGGCTTTGTCAGGGGGCAGGTTCATGGAACTCTGAAAACACAAAACAGAGAAGATTTGATTAGCATCAGTAAATCATATGATATGATTAGTGCAGTCACTGGGGTGGTGGTGAGTGATCCTGTGTGAGTATAAAGTATTTTAAGCCCTTGACTTCTGTGGGTCAGCGACGCCACTCCCCAAACTAGAGCAGCGACATATGACCTCACTTCCTGTGTTGACTTCAAGCATCCTGTTTCATAAGATCGTCCAAATCTTTGCTATGCTAGGGTTAGGGTTAGCAAGCTACTGAAACTTTCAACTTTCATCTCTGCACTTTTCTCTCTATGAGAAGAAAGGGGTATCACTATCATTTATCCAGCCACAAAAACACTTAACACCACATAAGACACCCCTCAGGATGCCAGTTTTACTGTGGCTCAAATTAAGTCATTTAACATGATTGCTCTAATTTGTTGTTTGAGACCATCCCATTTAAGCATTTTATGCTTACACCACTGCAAACATAAACACAGACTACATGACATTGCCTCTGAGTAATTGCTTCCTTGAATGAGTCATGTGCCTGTAAACAGGGGTAAACTTGGAGATCTCTTAAGCATGAAGGAAGTGCAACCTTATGAGTGGGCCCTGCCACCTCTTGTAACTGACCGCCTCAGCATTTCTCTTTGAAGAGACATGTAGAGCTGTTTGCTCAGGACCCCCCATTTACACCCACATCAACAGAGCCCAGAGCCTTGCCTGTCAGCTTGACCTTTAACCCTTAGCTATAACTCACACCACTTGCTCCCTAACACATACCAACTGCACTTTTACAGATTACAGCCCAACATGCTATTCTCATAATCTTAGTCTGGATGTTTAACCAAAAGTAGAACCAGCCAATGGTGGGGGATCATGCCCAATGTGTTCTTTCCTATGGTATTTGCAATTCACTTCATGATTCACTCAAGTGGAATATACCATGTGAGTATTTGTATTTGTTTTCCACAGCAGTGCTGTTAGCTCTCTATGAATCATATTGACTTAGGGAACAATGAGTGTGGTACATTGCTTCTGTGCAGTACTGAGGGTGCCATTGACTCACTCACATGTATGCTAAGAAGATGCATAAGATGGTGCCGCGCTGCTTCAACTCGATTTCTCAAACCAGACCCAATAGTTTTACATGATATAGCATTGGCATAGTTCAAAACCACATTCACAGACAGAAACAGCAACTATAAATTACTAAATCATTTGTATGTCTACAACCAACCCATTACAATTTCTGCAAAAAATAAAACTACAAACAGCCATGAGAACTATCTTGGGCTCTGAGTGTGCTGGAGCTCAGTGAGAAACTGTTACATTAGGGCTCTTTGACAAGACTTGCTTTCCAAAACCCACACAGAAAAGAAAAAAGAGAGACGCCATGCATTCCAGATGTCCAGAATTACAGAAGGAATGCGTCCTGTTTATAATGGTTACAAATTTGCTATAAATTCTCTCTTCCACTCACTCTCTCTCCTCCCCCTCTTTCTCTCTTGGGGGAGATTGCTACCTACCACACAGTTTCTATCTTTCTGCCTTGGAAGGTTTCACACTTGGAGGGTGTCGATTTGTGAGCTACCTCACTTTCTATCCAAATGCTGAATATGCAGCAGTGAATTTAAATATTTGACTCTCAGACAAAAACAAATAAAGCAGACATTTGTGGGTTACCAATACAGCAACTGTCAGCATCCAAAGTAAAAAAAAAGATGCACTGTAAGATTGACTGGTCTAAAGAGCTCAGAATTGGATCTCATTGAAGCATCCAGTAACTATGTTTATATGAATACTACAGTCCAGACATGTTCATGGTTATATCTGTGAGGACTACCAATGCTACTAAGTGGTGGCCTCTCTAACAGTCAAGTTTATGTGACATGAGCCTGCCCCAAATACAAACATGCTGATGATTAGGCCTACATGTGTTGATAAGACAGAGCAGCCTCATATCTGGTCCAGCATCTGCCCCGGCCCAGAACCCATTCCCCTTTGTTTTGTTACCCAGCCATGCAGATTATGGAAGATCCTTAGGGCATACAGGCAAAGAGCAGGGTTCACTTTTCTAATTCAATTCTGCAGCACACAGCCTGCTTCAGTACTAAAACCAGACAGGCAGAGCTTCCTGCATTGAAGTTATTACTTAAACCCAAAAGAGCAAAATCCCCCTAAAGAGCAAAATGAAAATATCTGTTCCAGTGAGTTCTGTTGTGATTAAGATGAGCGCTTTCACTATACCTACCTCAGGGCACAATTGTGTTCAGTCATTTGACATTGTTTAAATTGTCCATGAACCAAAACAAACAAATTACATATATCTATTTCATAAGAGTCAGAAAGGGAAAAGCTCTTGGAGAATATACTTGGTTCCTATATTCTGACAGGGGAGCCGTTCTCTCATGAACATGAAAACACTCTGTACACCCCAATGTTGAGCATTGTTTTGCTCTTCCCTAAAGGTTATAGCCTGAGGAGAACACACATACTGTAGGTGTGTCTGTAAGCAGCTGTGTAGTGTTGCTACATCGATCGTCTCCCCCAATTCTCTCTTCCTCTTGTGTTGTTTCCTCTCTGGGTGGATTTAGGTAATTGGAGCCGTATAACCCAATTTGGCTCATTTCATTTTACTTTCTACTTTCTAAATTAATCTCAAACGTCCTGTTTTTACAAAAAGCCATAAGAAGTAGTACTTTTTAGCACTAGCGAAATACATACTCAAACAGTGCTATCCTATCCTGATCAATTTGAAAGGAGAAAAATATTGATGCAGAAACTCCAAAAATGCCTTGTGCTTGAAATGGTGCCATGTTGCCCACCACAACTCCCCAGCAAAGGCTTTCTTGTTTGACCTGAGATTGGCTTGACAAATGAGTGAATGTGTGGCTTTGTTTTGATTCTGAAGTGCCATTCCCATCCTATGACATTTTTTCCAATTGCATATTGCAGACAATACCTAGTGGGCAGGAACAATATGTACCCCCTGGTCCTGGGAAGCCTGGTAGGAACACCGCCCTAATTCACTGTCCAACCTGACCAACTGGTTTTATTATCACCAGTATCTCCCATTGTTATCACAAGCCCGGGGGGCCTGTTTCAATATGGAGTGTAGGTCTGAGGAGATTTAGACGCTTTTCAGTCTAGATTGCTGATTGATTTCAAGGCTTCAGTCCGGCTAACCTTTGGCTCTCAACGAGAGATCTGGGATTCTTGAGACAGATGACACACACACACACTGTCTCCCTTTTTTCTTTCTCTCCCTCTCTCTCTCTCTCACACACACATAATGTACACACACAAATCAAACACCCACACAAAAGGGGTTGGAAAGAGTAAATGAAAGGGGAGGCAGGAGACTGAATGCAATGGAAGAAATAACAAGTGAGCATAGCGAGGGAGAGGTGGGGAGAGAGGGAGCGAGGAAATGGAGAGCAGAAACACACAGAGGGGGGAGCTCAACTGAGAGACTAAGGAACCTTTTAAATGGAAAGGAGCTGAGCCAGATCGACCAGAATGAGAAAGAGAGACAAAGAGAGAGGGGGGAAAACGAGAGAACGAGAGAGAAAGAGAGGTAGGGTTAGGGTTAGGGTTAGACTCAACAGTTGAAGTGTTTGGGAGGTGTCATGTTGCAGGATGAGGATGCAGTAAGAGCCCAGGAGGGTCATCAGAAGCAGGGCACTGAAGGCAAACTCTGAGAGGGGGGACTCCAGTCATGCACACACACACTCCCCTCCAGCGCCACAGGCAATGATGCAGAGCCCAGAGCAACACGGACATCACAGTCTACAGCCAGGGAACCTAATCTGGCCCACTCCAGCCCAGCCCTCTCTGTTGGGCCTGTCTCGCTGACTTCCAATTAGGCTCTAGTTCACTTTATGACCTGCAACGCAGCCAGAAGCTCCCAAATAAACTGCTGTGCTGAGAGACAAATGGAGGAGCAACAGGATGTTTCCCCAGCTCGTTCCCACAGCTCAACACCTACAGACGGATAAGACAGGACAGACGACCCAACCAAATTAGCCTGTTAGCTCATACATCTGTGGGCTCCTATCAACAGGGTTTCCTCCGATAGTATCCATCTCTGACTGAAATAACACTACATGAACAGTGAGTGAGTATTTCTGGAGGACTTTCTGTTTTGTTTAAAGTTGGTTTCTGGTTTGTTTCCAGATATCAGACAGACGTTTATTTCACCAAGATCTCAGCGGTATATTCTGGAACACAAACAGGTTCAATAAAGATCCATGTTTGGTCTAATCTCTGAGTCACAGTGAACTCTCTCATTAAGCGCTGAGCAAACAAAGTGGGTGGGATTCTCTCTCTCTGTCATATCCATAGGCTGAGAACGACTATATGAACAATGAACAACACTTTTAAGAGTCTGACTACAGTTTCAAGCATATCGGCAACTGGTGATAAACCTGAAGGTTTTCCTGTCTGCTTCACCCTTTATATACCATTTGATGTACTTTACAGACACCAGACACCCTTGTCATCACCCTGTTTCTCTAGAGAGGAAAGGAGAGAGATGAAAGTCTAGGCGAATGAAGAGCTCATACCCAGTGAATGGATGGAGCATGTGGCAGCTCAGACACACCAGACACAGACATGGAGCCCCAGACACTCCTCTGCTGCCCAGACCGTCTCTGGCCATCTAAGTGTCTGCTATTCAGGGTGGGGCTCCAGCAGACGAGACCTGAGGCTGGACGACACTCCCACGGCCCTGACTGACTGGCCAGGTTGAGGGTACAGAGTCAGGGGTCAGGACTACTGATATCACTAAAACACCCAATTTGTGAGACACTCACAGTCTCATGTGATTAAGTCACAATCATCCGAAACCATTCCTGGCAGATCATTTGGGACTACCCCTTCACAGTCACACTATGAAAAGGAGCCTACTTCTGAGAGCACTTAGACTATACTGTATGATCCATTTGAAAGAAAAAACTTAGACCAGCCTCTGGAGGGGAGGATATGTCCTGAAGCACTTTAATGAAGGGTATTGTGTGGCGTGAGGGTGGAAAAACTCTTGCTGTTGATCCCTGTCAGAAACTAGATCCAAGGAGGAGGCAAAGAAAACAGCATGAATATGGCCTAAACTGCCTGTGTTTTCTTTAGGTATTTTTACTGAGCACATCTTAGGTCCACTCAATGAGAAAAGCAAACCCTATCTATTGAGTTTGGGCAATGGACCAGTCTTTGTTGTGCCAGAGTGTAGTGGAGTCGTCTGGATCTGGCTCAAGATAAACGTCCCCACCACACCCCCTCAACAAAAAGAAGGAGCAGGAGGAGAATCTGACAGTAAGTAGAGCCTGTGCCCTCCTTAGGGCAGGGTAGGGCAGGGTAGAGGAGGCAGTGCCCTGCAGTCTGCCAGACTTCCACTGGAGCTATAGGGCTCCATAAGAGCCAATGACCTGGAGGAATAACATCAATGTCAGTGAGAACGGCTCCATCCCTGAAGATATATCATATTTCACATTTTATTTAGACTGACAATCTAAATAATATGTGAAATAAAACAAACTGAATCAAAGTAACTATTTAGAAAACAAGAAAGGGCTAGTCTGAGGATGGAAAGAAGCTATACCCCTAAGACGTACACTTAACATGCCTGATAAAACCATAAAGAATGCATTAGGTTGCCTTCTGTTAGCCTTTTACCCATTAATATCCCTGCCAAGCACTATTGTTTGATGTTTCTTCTTCCATGGGAGTGGAGTACAATGAGTAGGGACAGGACAGGAACCTCAGCTGTCGCCATCGTCATGGGACCAGGGGGACTTCCTTGGCTCTTCAGTAAATAAGACAGCCTTGAGTGATGTCTTTTTTTTGTTTCCATAGTCGTTACGTGTTTGTTGAGGGAGCTGTGTGTATGTGTGTATGTATGTGTGTGTGTGTGTGTGTGTGTGTGTGTGTGTGTGTGTGTGTGTGTGTGTGTGTGTGTGTGTGTGTGTGTGTGTGTGTGTGTGTGTGTGTATGAGTGAGGGCTTTTCCTGCTCTCAGGTAAGACCTGTTGAATTGAGAGAGGCAGAACGGAGTGTGAGAAAAGGCTGCCCCCCTTTCTCCATGCTGTCATCTGATCCGCCTGCCGCTCTTTACAAGGTAACCTGAACCAAGCAATCACAACAAAGCATGGGCCCCGCACAAAGACACTGGAGGAATACTGAAGCCCATGGACCAGCCACTGCCACCTCTCCAGAGAGAGAGAGAGAGAGAAAGAAAGAAAGAGAGAGAGAGAGAGAGAGAGAGAGAGAGAGAAAGAAAGGGGGGGGGTGGAGAAAAGGGAGAGAAGAGGGGAGGAGGGAGAGAGACAGGGGGAAGGGGAGAGAGAGAGGGAGAGAAGGGGAGAAAGGCCCATCTCTCCCCCATGGTGTTCCTTGTTTACAGAAGAAACAAAAACAAGCTCTGCTGCTACAGTACATTAGGGTATTGGCATAACAAGCTCGAGCTAAGTTAAGGTATTCAGCTCATTTACATGCAAAGCTCATTCCAATGGCCAAGCCACATTCTTGATTTGTGGAACCTGAACCGAGGGAAAACATTCCAATCCCATTGTCCCAAAAAACTCTCATTGGAAACCAATTGGAAACCAATAATAGTACCGATTTGTACAAACTCTGAAAAAGGTTTTTATTCAAAAATGAATGTGAGTCAATACAGTATATCTAATAATTGCCATTAATTGTACAACTAATGCTATGTCATTAAACTGCTTTATAGATAACACATTCCAGCTTGCTGCCACACTGATAGCTGAAACGTGGCATGAAAGGCGTTAAAACACAATTCAGGGACTGTAAAATCCCCATGACACCATCTTTATGCGGCAGTTAACAGCAACACTCTTTACAGCTGTGGTGTGAATCTTACAGCCGGCTCTTCTCTCCCTGCTGTCTGGCAGTGGCAGCCCAGCACTGAGGTTAAGTCCCCCAACTTTCCCCTCTGAAGCCTGGTCTGAAACCCCCCACCTCTCCCCTGGGCCCTCTGCTCTCAATCTGTGACCTTTGAGACAGTCAGTAAAGAGAAATAAGTTCTCTACCAGGCACTGCTGCTTTGTGATGGAGACTCACTCACAGGGCTGGACATTCCACAGCCATGCAAGTCCTAAAGAGTTGGTGTGATGCCCAACCACTTTTGGATCGGAAAAAGGTGCTGGTTGCTGCCACCAACGTAATTTGTTAACTTATTTATTTATCCACTGATCGGCCTGGGACATGAGAGTGATTGACGTGGCTGATAACAGGTGTTGAGTCCTGCTGAGTTCAATTTAAAGACAATTATCATCACAAGGTTCTTTAAAGCCTGACTTGTTATGACCTGAGATTACAAGTCAAGGACTCCGGGTCACCGTGAAGTAGCCAGATGTTCGAGCCTCGAATGTGAATCTTTTTGTTTGATTTTGTCTGTCTGGATGTTTCTTTAATCTACAGGGCTCTTCTGTAAAATACTCAGGTCTTAGTAAGATCTTCCTGTTTAAATAAAAGATAAATAAAAGCGCAAAAGTTGGATTTTACTCTTCACATTGTACAGTAGCTAAGACTTTAGTGCTTCTGACAGGTGCTTGTTGTTATGCCCAAAACATGTCACAAAGATATTCTAATCCCACCTGACAAAACACTGCTACGCAATGACACATTGTCCTGTACATTTGTTTTGACACAGGAAACTCGCAGACCCAAACTGTTGCAGTGGAATCCAAAAGGTTATGACTAAAACGTAAACAAAATGGCCACTACAATTGGTCATGAATCAGAGGTATTCATTCATTCCTGCGTGGCGGACATCCTGCTTGTTCTCCTCTGGCTGTCAGTGCAGGAGACAGGGAAGCCCTGGCCTACAGAGGATACACACACAGAATGCCTGGAATGCAGGTACATGAATGCTTCAATAACTCAAGCCGGCCAGCCCTTCTGACACACTGCCCAGTAAGAGTGTTGGAGATTGGCTAGAGCCTGGAGGAAAAAGACAACAGAACTGGGACTCACTAGAACTAGGGGGCTGCTTTAGGGGTCTAGCTGCTTTAGGCGTAGTCACACAGGCTTTTTAAAGCACATTTTCAAGGAAATGGTCAGCATTTGTGGTTAAGAGAATTGAAAGAAAAAATATCTGAAACAAAAAAGAGAAAAAGTCCAGATTTAACAATGGATGAGATTAGTAAAGAAATGAGTAGACCTCATGTGACTTCTTGTCTTGTTACATATTTGTTGTTTCCGGGGGAAACCTTTGTCACATTGGAAAGCAGAAGTACAACCCATGTGAGAAATGTGATAATGATAGTGGTACCATATGTTGTGTAAGGCCCAAATACAGGCCTGCTAAATGATTATATAATTTGTGTGGATATACCAGGACAATTTTGGATTGGTAGTGTTGAGGCATAAACCATTACCCCTTTAAATAGATTTACAGTCTAAGCGTCCACGTAAAAGAGTGCAGCACAAAAGGCACCAGGGGATGAGGCCCCTTCTTTAAAACAACACTGACTGACAGAGTCCCCATTGTATTGAGGAGGAAACTACGTCTCCAACATAGAGCCTCAGTGCAGCTGCATCAGAGCAGCATGCAACCCCCACCACCTCCCCCTTCCCTCAGTAATAACACACACACACACACACGCGCACACATACACACACACACACACACACACATACACACACACACACACACACACATACACACACACACACACACACACACACATACACACACACACACACACAATATGCACTTTCACATATTAATAAATACACCCACACACATTCATCCAAGTGCATAAACAACACTCAAATATGTCATACAAAGTGGCTTACTATGTAATAGAGACAATACAGCAAATAATGTCAGTTCTTGAGAATGAATCACCTAACCTCAGAACCCAAGTCTAATGAAGAGAAAACTTCTGATAAGCTGTTATGACTACTCTTGAACAATATTCGGCAGGTCAGTTGACTAATACTCAGTCAATCAGGTGTCCATGTTCCATGTAAACAGAGACATGCTCTATCTGTTCAGTCATGCTCTTCAACTTGACCTTTGCTTTTCAAAATAAGTGCTCAGAGAAGCACTAAAACCTTGGGCCTCCATAAAGACTAACCCATATTGGTGACTGTAGCCTGGGGGGGAGAGAGAGAGAGAGAGAGAGAGCCAGGTGGGCAGCCTCCCTTCACTAGCCTCCGCCCTTCCCACAGCTCTGCCTGGATGGGGTCTGCCTGGCGGTGGTGATGGAGACAGATGTACACACTCACAGCTTGCTTTTGCAGCATAACAAACAAACAAAGGCGTAGCCCCCCTACACCCACCACCTCTTTAGAAAAGTGGAATGGTGGCAGAGGGGGTGTGGGCAGACATGCTGGGCAGATACATAAAATGCAGCCCCAAACAAATGAAAATGATTTAGGTTTAATGTCCCATAAACAGTGCGCCCAGCTTGAGTCCATTAGTTCCAGTTGAGTGGCATCTGTCAAACAGTCCGACTCTCCAGGTCTTGGTTAGTGCTTTCACTGTTCTGCTCTCATGGCAAAGTGATGTCAGAGGGGGTGCTGCTAGAGTCACTTTGACAATCTAATTTTACTTCACTAGAGCTATCTTCGACTATCTTCTAAAGCCTAATGCCAATCAAATATTGGTGAGCTCCTCTAAAACCAATGGGACTTTCCTGTACCACAATCAAACCATCAGCAGAAAAGTTGCATAGAGACACATCATCCATGTTCAGCATGGTGCAACTCCATGTCTCAACAAAAAGGATGAGGGGAGTAGGGGACTGATACATCTGTTAGGATGGATTTCAATGCAATCAAGTAGAGAAAATAATCACGGTGACTTTTAAAACACGTTTTTAAGATGTGTGCACTGTTAGAACCGTTGGTAAAGTCATTACAACCCAGAACAGTGGCAGACAGCCAGTTCAAAGGGAATTTTCCCTCTCTGAGTCCTCCTGTGGCCCCAGCCCAGACCAGACCACAGGAATCCAGTGGTGGAGTGGTGCGGGGGCACTTTGAAAGAGGATCTCACCAGAACACTGAAGCCCCCATTCCAGCCATACACCTTTGAAAATGGCACCACCATCACATCTCTTTCGCAAGAACAAGTCATATGGAGAAGGTTAGCTAATAAGCCAGACCCTCAGCGAGTGGGACTTAGGAATCAAAAGGCGGGAAATGCAGGCTGAGCAGTGTGAGTGAGACTTTCCAGCCATGGGGCTTAGTATTCCACAAACCCATACCATTTTAAGTAAAGGGATAAATAGAAGCTCCCAAGGATACAAAAAACGTAATGGAAAAAGACAACCCACCCTGGGAGGGATATCCATGCTCTTTGATGTTGACACTGAATATCTTTTTGCAGAGATACTGTATGCTCTACATGTGTGTCTCCATCTGTCTCTCTGGGAGGTCTAGGTGGGCCAGTGCTGGGCTGTAGTTGAACTAATGACATGTAATGGGCCAGTAGCTACCTCCAGGAACACACATCTTATTGTAAGGGAAACCATCCACAGCGGACCAATGCCTACAATGCAATTTCCTCTGTAAAAAGGGAAGAAAATGCTGGGCAGCTGTTTCCAGCCACAGAAAACAGTGCTGAGGCTGTTTCTGAATACGCTGGACAAGAGAGAAAAGGAGAGATGCCTTTAGCACATGCTCCCGGTTAGACTTGACCCAGGCGTTTTATTAGCAGACCGCATGAAGTAGTCGAATTTAACCCAAGGGTCTCGTCCCCCCCTCCCCTTTACCCATCTATAGAGATCCTGCTAAAGTCGTTAGCCCAGGGATATTGCTGCACTGGCAAAGACTGCACCCATGACATCATAATGCTCTCTGCCATTCCATTCCAGTCTTGTCTGAGAGCTGTGTCTGAGCGGAGGAGGCTACCCCACCAGACACAGCAGCCACATACGCACATCCATACACACAGGAAACACAACAGGGGAAGATGGAAGAAAAGGAAATACCATTTATGGAAACGGCTTGATTTGTTTATTTCCATACAAAGATAAATGCATCATGCTTCTTATAACAAAATGGAGGCAGGAAATATTTTGATATAGAATATTATAATATTTTGAAGATAATAAAGCCTCTAGAAATGATTCCTGAAATTGTTTTCAGCCTATACCTTTCTTGGGAAGGAAGAGCTTACCATGACCTCTAATCATAGCCAGAAGGCAAAGCCATGGCCCTCTTTTCCTGACAACCTCCAACCTCAAGACTGAAGCTTTGATGTACCTTTATCTCAGAACATGAGGCAAGCAGTGCTGGGCAGAGACCATTGTCCGATAAGACCACTAAAACACACATGTTGTTCTTTCCCACAAAATGACACAAAGTAAAAGAAATCTGGAGCAACTGGAGGGTGTTACAGGGAGGTGAAAGAGTTACAATGACAGTTGAGGTGTTAACATTATCTTAAATTGGCATATTCTTCCATAGTTTATGTTTTACTTTGACTATGATGATGATTAAAGAACTCAAAAGGTTTCTAACAATGGCCATGAGAGGATTAAGGATGATAAAAAACAAACCCCCTTCTGTACTTTCTGGAAAATGTGATGGGCTAAAAATGACATGACCCCCAACAGTCATATTTTATAATGAAACAACATTTTTTGTATCAGAAAATGGCCTTTCATGACCAGTGACCACCCACTGACTCATGCAGGGAGCCCTCCATGTGGGAGAAAATTAAATTGTGAGGGAATTTGTTACAAAAGTTGTCACAATAACTGAGACTTAGCACAGCGGTCAACAAGTGCGCACTGAATAGTTTGTCACTGAGCTTGAGCCTCTTGACATAGTGGCTCCATAAATGAAGTCCATAGTGGCTCCATAAATGAAGTCCATAGTGGCTCCATAAATGAAGTCCATAGTGGCTGAGATCTCTGTCAAGCCAATTCTCAGATATGGCCTTGAGCAAGTGCACCAGAGAAACTTGGACGGCCATGGTCTCTGGGCGGACTAATCAGATATTCTTAGGTAGAGCTCTTGATTGGTGTGATTAGCTGTAATGTCTTGCCATGATGCCAGCTCTTTATCATGTGATACTGTCCACAGAGCTCTCTGGATACAACGGACAGAGGCAAAAATAAGTCTGTTTGTGGTAAAGTTGGTCATATAAGTGGGAAACACTAAATAAACACTTGTGAGCAAACATATTTGTGGATGTTTAACATTAAGTACTTACAGGGTCAGAGCCAGAATAGGCTTATTTACAGTGAAAGACTGGTTTAGCTTGATTCATGGAGAAATTCAGAGATTAGACCTGTACTCTAGGAAAACTGGTGGTTTGGGGGGACAGCTTGAAGAGAAGGAATGAGACAGAACAGGGACACCAAACGCTCTAATGTAAGACATGATCAGATGTCAGCAGCATTACTGCACTGATGTCACAGCAATGTAAAACATGTTTTCAAAGGTAGTGGTTCTTTCTCTCCTCTGTTGCGCCTGTCGATTTTCTGACAGTGCATGAATGCCTGTCGATTTTTTTGAGTGCATGAATGTCATAAAAATCTCATGATACTGGTGTATGTTATTTTGCTATCATGAAGCATTGTAGCTCACGGTATACGCATATCAAATAGATTATCCTCTTGATTTGGGATGACAGACACATCAAATGTATTGATTAATTGGTAAAAGTGGGTGTTGACTGTGTGCACAGTATTACAAAGCGCTCAGACAACTCAAGCCTGTGAGACGGGATGCAAAGATGGTGAGCGGAGAGGGGTGGTTCTCTTTTACGATCGCTCGGGTGTGGGAGTTTTGGGGGAATTCAGAAAATGTTGTTTTCAGATACTGTCAGCGAAAGATGAAAAGCAACTTTACGTAAACGTGGAATAAAAGGGATTCACATAACGCCCCTATATTACATGTAATTAGATGGCGTTATAATGAAAATGAATTTTTACTGTGAAAACGGGCCAATCATTTCACCACGCTCAGACTTCAGAGAATTAGCCCAAAGCCTCGAGTTGACTTTTTGGAAACAAAAGAACCGTATGAGAGGGGGAGAAAGAGAGTGGGGGTGGGACTGGCCGGCCAATTTAATTTTATCAGCAATAGAAGAAGAAAGGAAAAGTGTATGCTTTTCTCACACACTGATGACATCTTTCCACACATAGACACAAATGAGGCAAAAGAATCAGTGTCATTGTCTTATAGCACAGTTTAAAAACAGGGCATTTCCTACTTGTCAGAAATATCTGTTTTAACCATTTATGTTCAAATGAATTGTTATTCCTAGTTGTCCATGAGTTACTGAGGTTAGAGATATCTTCAGGGGTACCTACTGGGAATACCTGAACATGTACTATGCTTTATGGTAGGCATACATGTTAAATTAAGTAAACTCAAAACTAAGAAGTTAAGTAGCTTATTGTCAAAGAATCCATAAGCTTTATCACCAAATACAACATAACTTGACACACTATATTATGATCATTATAATGATCATAATATATGATCACATAATGTTCAGTGCAATTTAATAAAAAAACATCACTGTCTACATGTCAAATGTGACAGAGCATCGTGTAGGCTTTATGTGTGAAGAAAATAAGTGCGCTTTGAAGTTTATGGGACTGACAATTTGGGCGACCAATTCAAGCATCTGAGGCACTTACCAAAACTAAAGCAAATCTCTCCTCTAACTCCGTGGGATCCGGCATAGGCACTTTCAATGGCATTATGTGATGCTTCATCTCCGATTGTCCATCCACACTCTCAATATTCCCCATGTTTCCAACAATTACTGTATCCTTTTATTAGAAGAAATAAAGGTCCCTCGACGTTCTTCCAGAGCTCTTCCAAAGAATGAAAATTCCCCTATGTTCCTTAAAATTCAACAGTGTGTTATTCCAATTCAACCACTTCTGCAGTTCCAGTTGAAATCAAAGGTTGACACCATATTGTCACAAATAAAATGCACTATTGTCGCATTTGGTTATACAGTAGAATATTCAACTGTATCATTCTAAAATGAACTTCATTTCAAAAATAACAATGAGGATATAATTGCTTTCTGTTCCAAAGTATGGTCTCTGATTTACCCGGCCAATCCATCTCTCGCTGTGAATTCTTCTTTCAATAATAGATTCTAATCCGACCAAATAGCTACTTGGTTGCTGAACTTTTTTTGGCTACGATGCGTTTCCATTCATTATTGTTGTGTGATCCTGATTAGGCTCTCCGATGTTGCTTCCACTCAGAAGGCAAGCTTTTTGCTATTGTCCCACCCCTTTCTAAAAGAGAAATCCTCCCCATTGAGGCGGTGGCTTGTCCGTCACACAGCATATCTCTCTCTCCTCACATCTGTTTGCAATGAGTTTAGATACAGCTGGATGGATTTTGGGGCTTATGTCAGCACATTATCGCAACCTGGTGGTAAGCCAATGGCATTTCATTTATCAAGAATACAGCATAAACACTGTATATAGACCAATGGTGTAAACTCAGTGTAAAACAATGTCTTTAACGTGGCATGGTTTAATGAGCCTTCAGTAGGCTATGGATAGTCTAAACAGCCTATAGTCTATCCTTTCATTTTATAATTAAATAGTCTCACAGATAATAGGCAAGTGCAGAATATGATTGGAATTATCTTGATATCATGTGAATTATGAATCAGAAGGTAACATTGTATATACAAGTGCAAGCACCAATTTCCTTAATAAAGAAAACAAACAACATGTGATTTTGAAACTGTAAACCTTTAATCAAACAACTACAAAGCTGACATGTGAAAAGCATTATGTTAAGCTCAGCAGTTCCTCTCTCATTTTCCTATCATACAATATCGCTACTTCAATCATTTGGCCTCCAAACAGTTTTCAAGCCTTAGCAGTGAGGTGGCAGCACACACAATTGTCTTGCTACTTACAGAGGTTCGGGTCATGGTCTTCTATTAAGTGTTTGGTGTCAAACAACTTTGAACATGACACTGAGTGTGTGATAGCAGGATCCAGATCATTGTTGGCACAACAAACACATACTAACACAATGCTGCCTTGTAAGAACACCTAGCCTACGCATGGTATATATCTCATACACTGACAATGTTCTCTTTACCAAATAAAAGCACAGTGATTCAGACTTTGCAATACTGTATATCTTACATCTCATTTTCAGTGGCAAATGTGAGGGTCTGGGTCATAATAATATTACAGTACCAATGAATTATAAAAGCAACCTTCAAATACATTTGGTTAAAACATACAAAACTTCTTCATTTGGAACATAATCAACACAATCACATAAACACTATTCGAAATTTTCTCAAAATATTGTGCACCATATTGTAATACATAAGGCCAAAATGCAAACATATAAAACTATAGTAACAGAAGGAATTGATGAGTTAAAACATTGTGTTTAAAACCCAAAATCACTCTCAGTTGTATGGTCATTGATGAACATCCATGGCTCATCCTTGGTATTGATGTAACCCCCCTG
The DNA here is from genome assembly GCF_951799395.1 of Argentina silus. Taxonomy (NCBI): domain Eukaryota; kingdom Metazoa; phylum Chordata; class Actinopteri; order Argentiniformes; family Argentinidae; genus Argentina; species Argentina silus. The sequence continues at coordinate 2,783,061 of NC_139662.1, forward strand.
TTTATAAAGCAAGTTCGATGCAATGCAAATAGAAGTTTTGTTTCGACAGACAATAAAGAATCTAATCTAATCTAAAATACAGTGTAACTCATGTCTACCCATTGGTCACCCTGAGGACGAACAAAACAAAACAAAACACTGGTCATGTCCTTACATTAAGTGGGTGTGAAATGAAACCACTTCTCTCAACTACCCTCAGAGAACACAATTGTTTCAACTGAGTACACCCAAAATGATTCTCCAATATGAGAATTGTTCAGGATTTTTGCTGCCTATGCTGTTCTCTGGAATTGATGAGACATTAACACACATTAAAATAGATAGGAAACATCACAGAATGCGATCATAGCACAAGGCATTGTGGAATGTATTACAAAGGACCCATAATCAAAAGACAAAGTGCTTTACTTTTCAACATAGATTTCTTTCTATTTTTTTTGCAACTTAGTTGCATCAATATCAAATATCTATTCAGCTAAAATATTCTAATGAACACCTTGCCATAGATATTCTGTACAGTGCCTTTGTAACACTGCAGTAATATGGAACGATTCTGTTATTATAGGCATTCACATTACTGATGAAAGTGATATTGTTGGGATGATATGTCAGCATTTCTACAGTGGTGGTCCCATTGCATATAAGCTGAATAAAGACAGAATAAACAGCACACAGATGTGATGGTAAATGTAAGGTGTCATTGCGCTCTCGATCCCAGATCCTCTTTTCTAGTTAGACTCCTCTGCCAAATCGTACCTGAAAAAGGTCAAAGATAGGACATCAATCAAAGTCTGTATATCAAGTACACAAATACCAAAAACTCCAAATGCTGTTGTGTAATATGCTGTGTTATATGCATATTCTGCTACCAAATCACAGCAATTTAGATAGCAAAGAAGTTACAGTTATGTCCCAGCTGGGGTATACAGTTCTGAACCTTACCATTGTGTGATGCCGTTCTTGAGGTCAATCTGATCCAAGTCTACCTGTAACTGAACACAACAGCAAAAACAGAGGTCAATTCAGATTGTCCTATAAAATGATTTACAGAGAGCAAAGCCTATATTATCACATATACTACAGTCACTGGGGAACTTTGTCTCAAATTTGTTCTTTCTTTTTTAAAGGCCAGATGGTGATTTTACATACAGTACATAGTTTACAATACATGTATGAGCTTACCTTGCCAAGGAGATCTCTCTCTCGGCTCATGAATGAGACACTGTTTTTCACCGACAGATCAAGTCTTCTCTGCATGGACTCCTCGAGGGAGAAGTCAAAATCAAACCTGCGGAAACAGAGAGGAAAAGATAGATATACTGTACAGCACAAGATACTAGTGTTGCATGTAACATCTTTCTGGTCCCCTCCTTTCTCACCTCTCATTGAACTCAGGATTAAGGTCTCTCTTCTTGATGTTGGTCTTTCTTTTAGTGGTCCTGTTCTTGTCAGGCAGTAGGATGAAGGAGACATAGGGGTCTGATCCATCCTTGGCACAAGCTAGCAGACCCCTAGGCACACAGAGAAGGCACACAGAGCATATTACATGACTAATCAACAGATAGCAGCACAATGCTCACTGATTCCAAAAGTAGACACACAATAGCTCATTGAAACAGACATAGCCTTGGCCTCTATAGGCTAGCGAAATGCACAGCTGGTGGGTCAGTGCAGGCCAAGGGTAGTGGGGGACTGACCTGCAGGAGTGGACCGTGATATACAGCCTGTTCTCCTCTGTAGAGTAGCCAATGGACAGCTTCACCTGGCCAAGTCCACCAAGCTCGCCACCCCTGAGGAGACACAGTCGAGAAGAGATTTTACTTTATATAGATTGGGACTTGATGGATATACTGTAATATACAGATCACCAATTATAGAGGTCAGCCTGTATTGTAGACATAAACCAAAATTGCATAGGATGTTAGACATTATGTTTCTATGGTGAAGGACAGTACACTGAAAACACAACATGTGCCATGCTAGGCCAGTTGGACATGAGTTCTCTCTGTACAGTAGTGTCATAAGAACACAATGGGGTATTGATTCCAGTGTGACTCACGCCTGTGAGAGCACAGCCCTTAGACGGAGGTCTGGATTGGTTGAATCCCATCTGGGGATGGCATGGTCCCCCTCCTCACTGCCATCACTATCCCCTGAACCCCCACGGCACACCGCCAGCTGGGTGTCCAAGATCTGTTGCACAAAATGTAATTTAGAATTCAGCATGGCATGTGTAAGTGGCAGTCGAATGATTAGCAGGTTAGAATACATTTGAAATGTAAGAAAGGGGTGTTCAAAGCAGTAACCACAGTGCCATAGGGAAATAATGATGTTTTGGCAGAATTGACATATGAGAGTGGTGAGTTTCATACAGTAAGTGTTGGTGTGAGTTACCTTGAGAGAGGCCCTCAGTAGGATCTGACTCTCCAGGAGAGCACCATCCAGACTGAGCCAGCGGTCCAGCACCAGCCCCTGCTCTGACAGCACATCTCTTAGAGGCAGTACCACAGAACCCAGAGCCTGGCCCCAGCTGTGGGAGAGCTGTACACATAAACGTACACACACACACGCACGCACGCACGCACACACACACATACACAAAGAGAGATCAGAGATAACATAGAGCACCAGACTGTGTCCGGTCCACTGCTACTCCCAGCACTGAATCGGCCCATTGAAAGGCATAACAATAGAAGTAAGCTAAAAACATGCTAACATTTTATTAGCAGTAAAAGGAAGTCCATACATTAATATAAAAAGATATTGAGATTTTCTCTCACCTTCACTATAAGGATGTCGTCTATAGGGTCACGAACAAGGAAGTGAAAAGCTTCATCCCACCGAGGGGACGTAGAACGCTCAGCAACCTTGGAAAGAGGAAACCGAAGAGTTAAGGCAAATTTTGCTAACTTAATTTTGGTCGCTCTAATACAAGTGAAAATGTATATTTGTAATACAGTGGACAATCAGGCTAGAGGATTAAGAGGATGTACTACCTTGGTCCGGTAAGACGTGCCCTTGAGAGAAATCTCTGCCCCAACTTTAGGCTCATTTCCACTCTTCTTCAACTGAGAAAATGCAAAAAAAAAAGAAAAAGAAAAGGTTCACGTACAAATAGCCGAATCAAGATTCAAAAACCCAACAAAATTAGAAGCAAATAATGAAGTGACATAATGTTGTATACTCTTTGTATATGGACATTGAGTATATAGTAGTGTAGACTGAGAACTGGACAAAACCACTCTTCAGAATATAAAACACACAGTCACTACACTATGACACCACCAGGGGGCACCAGACCCATGGTCTTACCGACAGGCCGTGGGCTCGCTCCATGTACACAAACAGCACTGCAGCAGAGGGAACTGCCTTGTTCTGGTATGATTGCTGCGACTGGAACTGCAGAATCTGAATGAAAACACATAGACAGGACCAGCCTTTACACTGAGACACTGGTGAAGAGAGAGAGAAAAAGAGAGCGACAGAAAGAGAGAGAGAAAAGGAGAGAGAGAGGGAGAGAGAGTCAGAGAGTCAGAGAGATAGAGAGAGAGAGAGGGGGGGGCGGGTAGGAAAAGAGTGAACTAACCTGTTCCAATCTTGCAGTCTCAGAGAGTCTGGGCAGCCACTCCAATATAAGGTGAACCCGTCCTGACTTCACATCATTCAGAGTGTACCACTACAACAGTGTAACAACAATGTAAAAACAGTGTAACAGACACATAATTCAGAGTGTACCACTGCAACAGATATATATGTACTTTATGTAGCACCACAGACTACATGGAAAGTAATAGTTGCAATGAGGTAGATGAGGTAGAACCTTACCTGATCAGTGAACTGTGAAATGATGAGGTCTCGTAGGTTTATCTTGAACCTGCAATCACACGATTTATGTAAATCAAATCATTTATGTATTTCCACTGAATACTTGCTACTCATCCAGGGGCACCATGTTGTCAATCATCCTCTATGACAGTCACTTCCTCCCTCACTCACCTGCCCAGGAAGTCGTCCTGATCCAGGTCTTTATCGTACAACTCAAACTGGACCTCCTGACCAGGCAGCTGGGTCATAATGACCTGGTGGAACACAACACATACAGCACATACATGTTGAACTCTTGCACCGCACTCCACATGAGTTTTCTCAGCACCTGATCAGCCAGAGGAGGATGGGTCCCCCTTGGAGTCTGGTTCCTGTTTATCCTTGCCCTATGTTTTTCTTTGCTTGGCGTATTGTTTGTATTGTATTTATTGTTTAGAATGTTTCGTGTAAAAAGTGCTATACAAATAAGTGAGATTGATTGATACAGGACAGGGGACTGTTTTAATGAGGCTGTGCTACATGTATTCATGCACATTCTAGAGTGTAGGAGGAACAATGACATGGAAATACATTTTTGAGAAGAATGAAGAATGTTTGATGTTTAAAGAATAACCATTGTGAAGACTTTACATAGCAGTGCCCTGAATCAGTGTTTGCTGTACTGCTACCTCGTAGAGTTCGTTCCAGGTGGGATTGAGGTTCTCTTTGATGGTGTGACTGCGGAATGTTATGCCCCCGACGCGGATCTTAACGTAGGGGTCACTCTTCCCCTTCACCATGCCCCCCATGAAGTTGTCCTTGGCAATCAGATTCTGGGCCTCCACCAAGTGCATACGCAGCACTCCCTGCAGACAACATAGGACAGAGGTCTCTTTATTGTGTGTGTGCGTGTGCGTGTGTGTGTGTGTGTGTGTGTGTGTGTGTGTGTGTGTGTGTGTGTGTGTGTGTGTGTGTGTGCGTATGTGTGTGTGTGTGTGTGTGTGTGTGTGTGTGTGTGTGTGTGTGTGTGTGTGTGTGTGTGTGTGTGTGTAGTAGAACAGCATTTTACCTCAGTGGCAAAGTCAGAGTCAGGGGTAGTCTTCTGGGGTCGTGTGGGTTGAGGTTTAAACGCCCCAGCCAATCCACCGTGAGCAGCCTCTGATGTTGTACCCCCCTCCCCCTGACCTGGCACTGGGGCTGGAGGTCGTGGAGATATGGGGCTTGTAGGAGAGGCATCCTCATTCAACCACAGCACCTGGAACACAAATATAGCTTTTAGATGAGCAAATGTCAGACACCTAAAAAAGACCAGGACAGTGATAATGTGTGTGTGTGTGTCGGGGGGGGGGGGGGGGGGGGGGGCTCCGTGACCCACCCTCAGGACAATATTGATGTAGATGCGGCTGGCTGGGCCAGAGTTGTCCAGCTGGAACCACTGGTCCATGGTGAGGTCAGGGCTGGCCAGCAGGTGGGACAGATGGATAGTCAGACTACCCAGAGACACGGCACGATCATCATCTTTCACCTAGGAGACAGTGAGGAGGAGAGAAACAACGGGGGTATGATGATTGACACAGGGGACATGTAGACAGCAGCATGCAGGCTATGATTTACGTATAAGGGTGGTCTGAAAAAACAGAGAGTATCTCTGCGTCCCATTTCTCCCCAAGTTTGTACTTGTACACTTCTCCACATGGATTAAGCAGCATACAATTGGTATAAGCATGGGCTTGATTTACATATGTCAGTTCAATCACATTCAAACTATGCGTTAGAGTGCACAAGTGCATAATTCAGGAGAACGTTGGAGAAATGGGACGTGGTATACCTGTTAGTGTTGTTAACCACAATGAGCAGGATGCCAGGAGAATCAACAAGGTAACTCCCATGACTGCCAGGATAATATTACCAGTTTAACTGCCAAGGAGACAGTAGGCTTGTGAATGTGAGAGCAGAGGGCTCATTACCTGGATGTCAATGTCCTGTTTGGAAGGATCCTGAATGAAGAAGGTAAAGGCATCTTCCCACACAGGGTTGTTAGTCCCATAAGAGGTCTAGGGATAAGAGAGAGGATACCATAGGTTATGGGTTATAGGATTTACTAGAGCTAGTTAGATGTAATGGTAAGGTGTACAGGTATATGGGTTCATTCTTACCCTGCTCTCTCTGGTTGTATCCTGAACTGACAGCAGGACCATGGGGCTGGGGACCTTATTGCCCCTCTTCATCTAAAACACAACAACCACTGATATATGCTACATACCAACTTGGAGACAGAAGACAGCCTGTGGTCCAAAGCACACTGCAGTACTCACAGGTAGATCTTGAGCACGGTCCAGATATACAGCCAAGATGGCTGCTGAGGGAGGGTCTGCTGTCTTACAGGTGAGATTGTGGTTCCTCTGAAGAACCTGGCCAAATGGAAGGAAAGTTCTTAGGGTATTTAGAGATTCATTCGCATGACCACACTATTTCAGTGCAGAGAACAAAAGTGAAAATTGTGTGTTGTCGATGTACCTCACTGAGTCTCTCAGCAGAGGACAGCAGAGAGAGCCACTCCAGCCTGAGGTGAACACTGCCGTTTGGGACATCCTTCAGATTGAACCACTGTGAGCAGGAGAGGGGGGGGGGATTTAAAGATACAAGCCTTTATGTTGACTGACTTGAGAATGAACCAATGAGAGTCAGAGAGGTTGAAGTGAGATGTCGAAAGCAAGGCGATCACGAGGAGGCACATGGGGTCAGCATGACACCTGCTACATAACAGGATAAAAGGATTTAACCCTTAATCTTAATTCCAGCTCAGTGCCTTTAGCACTATTGCTCTTTTGCTGCTCCCCATTCATGCTCTCATTAACACGCTACTGTTTAAAAAAGGTTATGTTTACATATGTACATTGTCATTTTAACCCTTGATAAGAAAATGCATATAATGAGTCTACTGTATATAAGGAAGACTAAAGTTTGTACATTCATTAAGCACACAGGGTGAAAAACAGTACATGTACATGGCCAATTTGTAAACTCACATCATCTAAGACTCTGGCTTTCTTTACAATATCCAGATCCATCTTTACCCTGAGAGAGAGAGAGAGAGAGAGAGAGAGAGAGAGAGAGAGAGAGAGACAGATAAATAAATAGAAGGAGAGGAGAAGGGACCATTTAAAATGTACAATATAGCATACCAGCATAGAGTGAATTTGTAACAGAGATGGAGACGGTGTAACAAGCACAGAGAGACAGTGAGTGATACCTCCCCAGGAAGTCATCCTGGTCTGGGTCTTTGTCAAACACCTCCACCTCCAACTCCTGACCAGGCACTTCATGGACAATCACCTGACACACACACACACACAAACACACACACACACACACACACACACACACACATATATATACACACACACACACACACACACACACACAGACACCAACACAGACACCAGCACATACAAACACACACACACACACACACACACACACACACACACACACACACACACACACACACACACACAGTACATACATAAACAAACACATATACAGTAGTACACACACAAACAGACAAAATCACAGATGACATTAAAACACAGAGATGTGCAAACAGTGTCACAATAGCTAAAAATAGAAATAACAATAATACTGTTCATGGCCCAAAGGTGCATAGCCAATCAATTTACTATTTTGCTTATCAAAGTTAATGACTTCTCTTCATCCTCACATTCTAATAATCATTTTGCTGATTTGTTTATTTTCTTTGCAAAATACAGGAAATAGTAAAGATAAGGCTAAACATGCAACCACATGCAATCTTCTGCATCATTTAAAACCAGCTTCCTTTTTCTGCAGAAGTAGATAAAATGTTTCCTTTGGAGTGAGTGTGCACTCTCAATGTACACAGAACACTTTACATACCAGTGCCAGTGCACAACTTTTTCAACAAAGAAAAAGCAGTGAATGCAAAGTCTTGTTTCTCAAGTTAAGCATTTAATTAAATGTGCAATAGTATAAATTATTATTAATGTGTTTTAATGTTTTTTTCTAAAAATCATACTTTGCTTTTTATGTACAGTGTCCTTGGGTGTCTTGAAAAGTTAAAATAAATGTTTGCATATTATATATATTTTTAAAATATTGCACCCGCCCCTCACCTCAAACATCTCTCTCCACTGGGGGTTCAGGTTGCTGTCCACATGGTGGGAGGTGAAGATCTGGGTCCCCACACGTAGCACCGCGTAGGGGTCGGACTTCCCATCAATCAAGCCTTTAATAACTGTATCTTTAGCAGTCAGGTCTTCAGCCTCCAGCAGGTGGATACGCACTACGCCCTGAAACACACAAACACACACACACACACACACACGCACACGCACGCACACACGCACACACACACACGCACACACACGCACACACACGCACACACACACACACACACACACGCACACACACACACACACACACACCAGTCAACACACAGTCTAGGGGCAATAGGAGCCCTTTGTGTAGTGTCTCCACAGTCAGTCAGTAGCTATTGTCTATATGTTACATGTGGCATCAGTCTATTTGTTAGGTCTGGTGTTAAATGCTTCAGTCAGCTTGTGTCTGAGACTCTCCAGGTTATTCATATTGCGTGGGTTACCCTTGGGAGGGGGGAGCGGAGCTGCGCAACGTGCAGGTCGGCCACCAGGGGAATAGTGAGACGGTTGGGGAGCACCAGGTAGGAGGATATTGCATCCATTATCATAGTGTCCGACAGGGCACTGTAAATGAATGTAAGGGTGGCATTGGGGACAGACAAAAATGGGAGACACAAACAAACAGAGACTATAGCTGACAACATGAACATGCATAAAACATGATATCTGAAGGGGGCCCATTGGGGAAGAATGTAGTTGGGGCATGGACATCTTCCTTGGAATCATGTTCGAGTGATTTAGAAGTTGAATACAATTAAATAATAATAAATTATTGCCAGGAATCTTTGATATGATGTCCGCTACTAAACACAACTCTGACAATGATTTAATTGTATCATCAGACAAGTATCTACATGTCTCAGACAAGGTCAGTGCCCCGCTGCTAAGTCTACAGTTTTCAGCCCAAGATATCACAAACAGAAAAAACTACAAATCCCATACTGTACATCTTTAAAGTGAATGAAGACCTAGGATCCCCTTCCAGAAACCCAGTAGGATTTGTCTCACTCACTTCAGCCCAGGGATATCCAGCAGGTTGGTCAGCCCAGTCCAGTTGATGTCCAGACTCTGTGAAGGCAGATGAGGGTCAGGAGAGCCAATGAGTGAACAGGCAAAGTGAATGGTAGCACAGCAAAGTGAACACAACACAGACAAGCCGGCAAGCTAAGTGAGTGGTAACAAACAGACAAGACGACAGACATCCACTCACAGGTCTGCGAATGAAGAACATGGTGACGGCTCCCACCAGAGGTATGTCCCCAATAAGGGGTTCCAGGATCACACGCAACTTTCCATGGAGCTAGCAGAGAGAGAGGGAGAGAGAGGAAGAGAGAGAGAGAGAGAGAGAGAGAGAGTGAGAGAGAGAGAGAGAGAGAGAGAGAGAGAGAGAGAGAGAGTGAGAGAGTGAGAGAGAGAAGCGGCGAAGGAGTGAAAATTACGAGAGAAAATCCCATGTCCATGTCATGGACTCTTTCATACTCTATTTTTCTCTCTGTACCTGCATTCCTTTCACTCCTGCTTTGCAGTAGTACTTTTTGATTTCCACGTTGATCTCAACGTCACCAGCATAGCTGCAAGAGAAAGGAGAGGGAACAGGTAGCTGATTCAACGAAAGAATGATTCTGCTGCTGCAGTTGATGAATATGCTTATCTTAAGGAAACAGTTAAGGCTTAGATATCACTTTTAGAGATCTACTTTATAGCGAGAGCTGCCAAGAGCGGTGCTTACCTAACATACAAATCCAGCAGGACCTGTCTCTTGTCGTGCTCTGTGTGAGCCTTCACCCCCACTACCTTCATGGCCTGGAAAAACCACACATGTTGTTATACATAGTAAGCTAACAGATCGATGAGCGGGTGTGTCAGGTTATTCTTGACTGTGGAAAAGTTATAATCATCATGCAAGGATTACACTTACACGATGAGTCTTTGTGTATATGGATACTGTACTGTCTGAGACATGGTGTAGAGTGCATGGCTTTAGTACCTTGTCTCCTAGGTTTACTTTGGTGAAGCTCAGGGTCTGCAGGTGGATGTTGGATGCCCGTATGGTAGGAGCAATGGTCTCTACCAGCAACTTCTCCAAATACTGCCCCACGAATGGCCATGCCTGCTGGAGAATCTGCAGGGAAGAGGAAATATTGTTGTCACTATGTCACCTGGTATACTAATAGACCAGAGATCATATAACATCGGGGGTTTTCTCCAGAATCAGAAATGCACAATAGCAAATTCTTCAAAAACAAAACTGCACAGTTTTAAAAGATGTCCTATTCAAAGTATTGGAGTTGCTGTATTGAAGACAGGCATAGTGTAAAATATGAACTGTGTAAGTATGGTGTGATAAGACCAATAGTAAAAATCTGGAACTAGGTAGACGCTAAAAGTGCAAACGCAGCAGATCTACAGGACTTGACAGTGAACAATGTGACACCCTTAAAGCATGACCCCTAGCTATATCCCCTAGGGAAACCACAACCACAGATTGTGTGCTTTGAGAGTGAGAGGCTATTCATGTAAAGCAAAAACGCAAGCCAGTTCTGACAAGAGAGAAACAATGACCAATTGGCTATTTGAGAACTCTGATAAAGAGAGCCAACTAGCTACATGTATACATTATTCAGTGGGTATCTACAATTGACTGGATTGGTCATTGAAATGAACATAAATAAAACAAATATGCTTGGTCAATGACAAAGCAAAAAAGTGATGTAAAGCTTTTCAATAACTGTATTTTAACTGTACATTTGTACATATCTTTGCCTCTCCTTTGCAGTTCTCCAGTGTGTATTGTATAATCACACTGTCAAGCCAATGTTTGCATAGTGTCAGTGTGTAAGCATTGAGACAGTGATGCAGTCTCCCCATCTCTCTGTGACTCCTTGACCCCTGCCTGCTTGTCTGAGACTGTTGGGTCCTCCTAGTTAATTCTCTATAAAAATGCAAAATGCTGTTGTATTGTGAAATATGCATGTATTGATGGAAATTATAACTGAATAACCTCTCACTGAATCATCCTATTTTTTGCCGACTGTACATATTGTGTTAGATGGGGAAGCTGTCTGTTGGGGAAGCTGAGTCGTGAGGATGAGTCTGCAGTCAGGTCATGCCTCAGGAAGCCTGGAGGAGAATGCTGCTTGCGAAAGATGAGCCCAGCAGATGACGCCCTTACAATCTGTGCTTTGTTGAAGACTTCATTACACTTCGCTGTGAGAAGGGGTCCTTGTTTATTGATATTCATAACCATGCTGGCATTCACTCAGTGAAGATGGTTTTATATGATCTATTGTGACCGCAGGGAATTGATGTGTTCAGTATGGTCTGAGGAGGTACCCTTACACTCCCCCCAACTGCTTCATTACAACACTGGCTGAACAGCACTAATGGAGGTGATGGAGTGGAGCCAGACGACCAGTCTGCTTACAGGCAGGATCTCACACAGAACACACACACACACGTACACACAGCAACCCAGGGCAGTGTGGACACACTGGACACCAGAGAAGGCACTACTTCAGTTGCATCTACCCCATCCAACACAAAGCGACTCCCTGACCCTACATCACCACACCAGCTCTCTCTCTGTGTGTGTGTGTGTGTGTGTGTGTGTGTGTGTGTGTGTGTGTGTGTGTGTGTGTGTGTGTGTGTGTGTGTGTGTGTGTGTGTGTGTGTGTGTGTACCTTGTTCAGCCACTCAACTTTCTCCACATCTGGGAAGTTCACCTGTAGAGAAAGGGATTGGGCAGATTTGAACTTATTTAATGTTAAAATATGGCAGGACAGTGTGACCAAAGTAGGAATTTGGGGAACTCGCCAGATACTTATGAAATACAAATGTCTGTTTTGTAGTCCTGAGCACTGAACTAAAGATATCTTTGTATATCTTCACATTTCAAAACATAACACAACAGCAGGCTCATAACCTTTCCTCCAAACCACAGTCATAAGACCACTAGATAAAACCAATCATGATCCTATGTGTGTGTGTGTGTGTGTGTGTGTAATATCCTGTTTACACACACCACAGAGGTTGTGGGTGTCCTTGGGGTGGGGCTGTTGAAGAGTTTGTTGAAACTGCAAGAAAAAAAAAGTAATCCTCTCTGTCCTTACGTACATATTTTTTTTTTTTAGTACTTCTATTTTATTTTATTTTATTCTATTTTAAAACGTATTGTTGCACTACTCTGTGGCACTGTCACTTTTGCATTTCACTGTATACTTGTATGCACGTGACAAATAAAGAAATCTTGAATCTTGAATATACCCCCTACTCTCTCTCGCCCTCTGAAATATGTTTCTGAGTCATCAAGCTTTTGGCATCAGAAAAGGTCTAAGCAGCTTCAGAGTGAAACAGGAAGTGGTAGAGTCAACAGAGGGACACACAGAGAAACAGCAAACCTCTGAATAGAAACATTCTCTTGTATATTTGTTTACATTTATTAGACACTCCTATCACAAGAAACCTACAGCTCGCCTTCATGTGACTAAACCTCTATTGCCTCTGTTCCTGTTTGCAGACAGTACTGTATGTTCATTTTGCATTCCTAACTGTGGCGTTCTTGATTTTTAACTCATTCCCCAGACACATTACCATAGTCCAAATATAGCAAGGGCCAGATAGACCAACGATTGTGAAGGAGTTGGTGGGGCGTAAGGACAGAGTAAGAAATTCAATGAACAAAAGGTCAGTCATGGATCTTTGTGCAGGTGATGGAGAGGGGGGGGGGGGGGGCAGAGCAGTAAAACACAAAACATTCACAGTAACTCATTCAACATATAATTCTGATGTGTGATATGCTCTAAAGCAAATGTCACCATCTTAGTTTAAGAAATGAAAAGGGCGAAGTTTATTCATATGGTGTACATGTTTTGTTCCCATGGATAGGATCCCCATCAGTGGTGTCGGCTACTTGGTTACTTTGTAAAAATGTAACTTCAATGGTTTGTATGGTAGCTGAATAATATAGGATATCTATATATAGTATATTATACTAAAACTGAATATAAGAACATCATCAAATGTAAGAACATCATCAAATGAATATAAGAACATCATCAAAAGTTTTTCTTTTCTATCTACGGGTAATTACACACTAATAAAGGTGCTTGAAAACCATATGCACTCCATGAAAAATGTGGGGTTGGTGACACAGTATCTTATCTGACATCATCAAAATCTGTCTGAAATAAGACTTCTACTGTATCTGTACCTGTATGTAGGCTAAATGTAGACACATCTGGTTGTCATGAAACAGTGTATAATTTCTGCAGCATTCCTACAGCTTACAATTGTTTTTCTTTTTGCTACTTACCCATGAGGGCAGATCCCGTTTACTCCTAAAAGCAGTTGTAGTAGTGAATTCCCTCTCATTTTCCAATACGTACATAGCCGACTTCAGCCGCATTATCTTCCCGTGCCGACTGTGTTTCCATCCCATGTAGACCAGAAGACCGAAAAGAACCAAACTGATACTAAACCCGAAGTATCCGGCCAGGTAAACGGGCAAAAGTGCACATAGGCATTTTCCAAAGGACCACAAAACAGATACGGCGTGTTCCCCTGGAGGTTTGGGAGGCTGCGTCTCTTCGGGCAAGGCCGAGTCCGCAGCCTCCAAGCCTTTGCCCATACTCGGCCCTGCATCCCCAGCTGGCATCGCAAAATCTTTCTCCATGAAACTGCTACCCATGCAGTTTCGTGTTAAGTGCCTAGCTGGTGAACTAGCTACAAATTAGAAAACAGGATTGTAGTTTAATTTACTCAACATCTACGAATGGCTTATTGAAATCGTATCAACAAAAAAGGAACGTCTGATGAAAACAATGTTATCTATTCGTCCTCTTGAATAAACAGCGCCACGGTGCTCAACGAAACTCTCTTTTCATGCGCGCACTGACAGGCAAAATGTCAGGCTTGTAAGGGCGTGTTTTCTAGGAATCCCTCCTTCGCCTAAAATCATGTAGAAACGTAACCCTAGAATTAAGACTTGTTCTGAAAATAGTAGGAACGCCAAAGCCACAGGGTAGCTCAACGGATCGAGCGACACCCTCTGTAGCCTAACTGAAATGCGCTGTTTTCATCAACCGGCAGTTTTACGACGGCCTGTGAATCTATTTAGAGTTAATTTATTATTTAAATCATTTTAATTCACCCTAGTCGATATTTTTCTCACTGCGACTGACAGCCATGACCGTTATCTTTGAGCGCCTGTATAACGTGGAGTAGAGCAATATGTGCGTATACCCGCGCTCGTGTGTGTTGAGAGGAGAGTGCATGCGTGCGAGTGTAGACAAGCAACGTAGGCTACTGTATTTTCTACCCCTATTTTTATAATAACGTTGTGCATTGTTTATTTATTTTATTTATTTTGTATAACAAACAATTATTAGACTACAAACTTTCAGACAATTATTACAAACATTCAGACATATAAACAATATTTTAACATAGGCCTACAGACATAGTGACATCATTTTATTTATTTTTTATTATTTATTATTCTAAATAGCGAATCGTAGATATTTAGAGTTGACGGAATTTTCTTATTGTAATACATCTGACCAAGAGACCCAATTAAACACTTGTGGCAATTGAACCGCGAGAAAAATACACTAACGCTTTCCACCATAAAACCTGCAGCTCACAATAGGCCAGACTAAATACTATCTAAGCTGAGCTATCCAATATTTACACATGTGATCTAGTATCCTTGGCTGACAGTCAAACAACATAACAGCCAGGATATAGGGGAACACCCATTTTGCCTTCGGGGCACTAGCCTGTATTGAGGGAGGATTTATCTCAAATCAATAAAATGTATAATATGCTATGCTTCCACATAAGCAGTTATGTTTGTCCTGCAATTTAGGCTACCCTTCGCTGGGAAGAGGGACGTATATCCTAGAAAACCATTTCACCTAGCAACTAATGGAGGCTAGTTCAAGGTTGTGCTTGTTGCTGTGATACAGCCTCTAGTGTCCTTGCAGAGCATAGACTTACAGCTGCAGAAACGTTTTATGGATGAGACATGAATGGGTTCACTGATTAGTACATTGAATTCTCTCCCTCACAGGTTTGACTTTGTGGCACATGTCTCATTACCCTTTGTAAATATCTCCTTTCAGACTTTAATTGTTATCCATGGGCTGTCAAGCACAAGCTGAATCAAACTGGGGCCCCATGTGTTGTCATTGGTGCACATACTAGAAAACTCTGTTGCACCTGTCAAAGTGATTTGTTTGACTTGTGTCAGTCATCACTAATTGGTGTAGGTGCTCAAGACAACGCCAGGATCTTGTTTCCTTGGAGGAATTTGAATGGTTGGTTGGTGTACATGTTACTGAGGAATGTAATTGTCAATAATCTCTTGTGGTGGTACATATGACTTAATGTATTTATGACTGTACTGTATGTTTGTGTGAAAATGCATTGTATGTGTATCTATATCTCTAACATTTTTATGGTGTCTAATTTATTTTTAGTGTATGATTGTAACAGAAGTGTCTGCATCTATAATTTGTTTTGAGACGCATGTGTCGTTCGTGAATTGTCTGAAATAGTTAATTTGCTGCTGTCTTGTTCGCTTGAAAGAGATTCTCAATGAGACCAGCCTGGATAAAGGTTACATAAAAAATGTATTAAAATAAGAAACTTGTGGGCCTAAATATAACCGAGTAATGGGACACTGGACCAGAGACAACAGCATTGAGCTTCCTTATTGGTGTTATTGTAGTATGCCATCAGTTGACCTTTATTAGCTCATACACCAAATGTGATCACTCTTAAACCTGGTCATTTGATCTCAGTAGTCCCACACCAAGCAAGACATTTGATGTGATGCTATGCTGCTTAATTTGAGTCTAAGACTTTTTGGGGTAATTGAAGAGGTAGTAGGGTGCACACAAACACAATTTCATCCTATACCTGGTCAAACATGGGCATTGAGGTCTTGGGCAAGAGATGAAAGCCTAAAGGTTAAGTATGCATAAGTAATACAAGACTTAACATGAGGGGATAACAAATAAACACATTGAAACTCTAGTTGCAAGGTGCTAATCACACTGTCAGCTGCAAGACAAGTAAACAATTAGACTGCTTTTTTCTTTTAAAACCAAAAACTTTATTGGGAAAGTATAAACAAAAGCAATGGGGTAGGGGTTGGTAGAGTGCAGAACATCCCCCAAGGATGGTCATCTCCCCAAGTAATCTTGACCAAGAAACAGCAGCACTGTCACTTTGTAGCCCGTCATTGGCATGGATGGCCCTGGTCTCAGACTTGGCACATGGGCAATCCTTAGACTCCAGCTGCACTCAAGTGAAGTCACAGCCATGGTGGAGGGAGACAGTTTACTTTGACCTCTGCCTCATCTTTCGCCTCTTGCGCTTCAGCCTGAGAGGAGGGCAACAGATTAGTCAACAGACCCCAAGTCAAAACATATGACTAACTCTCAAGACATGACATTTCACTCAATTTCTGTATCAGATACATACCTGCGCATACGCTTCTTTCTCCACTGAAAGAAAAAACACATTTTTAATTAGGCAATGTCAAAAACAAGACAATTTTACGACCATGAATGACACTATGAATACGCAGTACTGGGCCAGACCAGAGCCATAGACGACTGTTGGACAGCCAGGTTATCTTAAAATCCAAGTCAGAGTATTATGCAAACTCAAGATATGGGTATGGTCCAAGGTGTGCTGTTGTAGATGGGACATTAGTGTCAAGCACAAGCACTAGATAAAACCTAGACTAGTGCAATTTGACAGCTAGTATGTTGCAATGTTCAACGCTTGATTACAGAAATGACTAAGCTGCTAGCTAGCCAGCCGTGTGTCGAATGCAAGAATCCATATATTGAAAAATTAACAAGTTTCAGCCAAATCCTGTCAATCATATTAGTTGAAATGATAAGTGTCATGGCATGCAGTTATAGCAGGGTCTTAATTTACATCGCTTGTTGCATCTTGTGAAGATGCGCTGTTCAATTAGCCAGCTAGCTACTGTAGCTAAACACCATGTTGTTAGCATGTTAGGATAGCAAACAGTTAGGCTATGAAAGATTGATTTCGGGGAGTATTACTCACCTTAGCTCTCATGTCGTGGAGTGGTGTCTGAAAAGATAATGGGGAGAAGAACAGATAAGTCGGATGGCTTTTAATTAGAAAGGATTCGTTTGGATGCGTATTGAAAAACAACACAGCCTTTGAGCGCTGCTTCCTACGTACCTCTGAACGATGGCACCGACTCCAAGAAGGACGTCATCAGTAGACGATTCGGTATTTATACATTATCTTTACGTCATCATTGTTGGACCTTAATGCAATGTGGGAAATTATAGTGCAAAAAACACTTATGACACTTGGTCCTTCAAAGCAGTTTTATGATTACTAATTAAGGTTATTGATAATACCATTAATTTGAACTGATTGTCAATCATGTTATACCCTTGTTCATCACATTTTTGTAAATATTATAACAGTGATTTCCCATGCACTTTAGATCATCTGTATGAATATAATTATGTCTTCAAAATATACATATTTTCCATGTATTGATCTGTAAGACATGCTTGCAGATGACATATTATTAACTGCATCTGTAATCTTATATCATTGAAGTAAAACATGTTGATACATTTTGATGTTAAATTGACAAATTGCAATAACATCAATTAATGTTCTGAATTAAATAATGAATGTTAAAATATTCTTTAAAATGCATGAAAAACTTGGAATTCAATGGCGTAAATAAGCCATCATCAGTTAAATTTTGCTCAGATACCTCTTAAAACCACAATTAATAGAGAGGGAACACCATCTGACAAAGGAACACATACTGACACGACACTGGCACTCTGCTACGCATTGTGCCTAACAATTCCTCTTACCCATGACAATATTGAAGATAAATCACAGCCTCTCTGGCATTATTGCTTAAATATACTGCATATTAACCATACTACATACTAAACTGCCATACTGTTGAGTAAAAATGTATGGAGTGAGCGACACATGACGCTTGGTGGCCTAGCACACTAATGCGCATACCACACTAATGCGCATACCACATAATTGCAAGTTTCCTGGATCAATTCCGACCGTTGACATAAAAAAGGAAAAAAGTACTACGTCTAGTCACAAATGGGGCTACCTTGAGCTCTGAGTTTCCAATTTGTAGCTCTCTGACTTCATGTCAACAAGAAAGTAATCAAAAGCATGGCAGGATTTCACAACAATTTGTTTCTAAGCTGTGGAATACACATTGAAGTTTGATTTTGTGCATGAGATGACTCGCCAAAGTTAGCCATCACCTGCGTTCGTCCATCATGTGTGGTGTTTCCGACCTCAAATCACTTGAATTCTACGAACTCGAAGGTCCGAGATCACAGGTGGTAAGTATGAGTTTCCAAGTTGGTCATGAATGCACCATACAGCTCATTCATACTGAGAATTTGTCATCTGTAACTCAACCATTTTGTTCATAATTGCCCGCCTACCTGTCTGCTCCATTTAATTGTGGGACTAAAATTGGAAAGGACTAGTGTGCAGTGAATTCATAATACATGAAAGGCAAATTTATTATGACATCCTGGCATTTTATACATAGGTTGCTCAAAATCGGTACATTTCGCATACTGCAAAAGTTTATAATCTTGCATATTGAAAACTACTACTAAATAGGTCACAGTATGAGCATTCAGACACGAGCATGATTATTCAGAATCTATGTGCATACTGTTTGTGGAGTTATACAGTACAGTATATCTTCTGCTAGTCAGAGTAATGCAATCACATCAAGTTCTTTAGTATGTATTCCATATTTTGGGTTCAGCAGCATCAATCGAAGATATGCTCAAGAAACCACAACAGATCAACATAATTGTAATAAAGTTTATTTCAGTTTTGACTTTTTCAGACCAAAAAAAGAAAGGTAAACCTAACTCTGTTCCTAAGTCCAACAAAGAATGATTAACGCCATTCATTTCAGTTATCAACACCTCTTTTGCTTTACTGAGCCATGTGTGGTTTCAACATCCAATAACGGGTTCAGGTGGAGACTCTGCATTCATGACCATCAGGATAATTTGTGAAAGAGGGGCTTGTGTGGGCATGCCATGAATGTTGTATAACAAAATAATGACAATTTACACTACTTAGACAATTAATAAGTGAAGAAAATATGATATTGTAAGTGAGATGTGATGTTGGATGTATTCATATTGTGACCATATCAATAATTCATAGGCCTCGTTCAATGCCAAATTAATGGTGAGGACTTGAACAAGTCCAATGGTAAGGATCCTGTTTTCTTACACACAACACCTTACAAAAACATGTTAAGACTGTGTGAGTAGTTAGGTCTTCTAAGAAAAATAATCCATTGAATTTATAAAATTAGGTAAATTCTGATTTCAAGAATGCAGTGTTCTCACTATTCAGACAATTTTAGGAATTACATCCATTCATACACTTGTACAATACAATAAAGATATCAAGACAACTTATCAAGTCATCAAATTCTCCTATAGAGGCATTCACATTCCTTTCAGGCCTTAACAATACACCTGAATAGGCCACAATAATAAGCAGGATAGCAATTGGTTAGTCATTTGGTCAGCTGTCACACCCAAACCCCAAATTATGGACACATTATTTGATGTCAGCATTTTAATGGTTCCAAAAATAGTCTCTCAAACTGGGATCTTTTATTTTTTACAATAGAAAGTATCAGGTATTAAACAGCTATGGAAATCTGATGTAAACACTGACTGATATAGATGAAATTCATTTAGAACTGTGGCAGTGGTAGTACCAGTGAACTGAATTATGGCTATCAAATGCAGAACGAAAATGTTGTTTCCAACACTCAACTTGAATCCCTCCTATCATTGGGCATAACAATGACATAAATTATCAAGACTTGACATGTTATGTCAGCTCATGAAACTGACTGCCCACAGACATACCACAAACTGTCAGGTGTGTGAATTGGCTAGAGGTATACCTGGCCATTTAGCTGACCAAGGAAACACTTAATTGTGGTGACACAACTGACTATTCCATGCTTCTAACAGTGTTACAGTTTTGTAGACTTTATGACTTCAGGGTTAAAATTAAGTGTTATCCATTTCATTTCCCAACAGACATACATCTATTTCCAAGTCATGACTTCATCGTTATGCCCTCCACACAGGGTTTCCTCCACACAATTGACATTGGCACAATGCAGTGCAGTCATACCCTCCATTGTGCTGTCATAATAATTTTATTTATGGTGACTTTCATTACAGTTCACAGAAAACCATAAATCGAGTAGAAGGCTTGAAGACGGGTGATAACGTCTTCCATTGAGTCTACTCAGCAAATGCCCTTGCACTCAGTATCCTCTCCTGGAGCGGCACCGTGCTTACTATTCTGGGGAGAAGCCTGTCAAGGACAGCGAAATTGAAAGGGATGTGAGGTGACATGACAGTTAGAATTTAGGAGCAGCAGTATCCCAGTCTGACATCAGTTACATTTGGAGGTATTCACAAAGGCTGGGCCACGACGCGTCTCAGAGGGGCAGGATGGAAGTTTTATTGACATCTGTTCTTTGGGTTGTCAGATGTCTGTCAGAATTCTTGGAGACAAAGACGGGGGAAGGAAGGCTCTATTCTGCGGCTTCGGTTTCCTCCGTCGGCTGTCCTGTTGCGGTCTCAACAGTCTTTGAAGCCTTTGATAGACAAAAGGGAAATTAGTTGGGAGTGATTCAGGCGGATTCCTTACCGAATTTTCAATGGCGTGTTCGCATCACATATGTAGAGTGTTTTCTACCTTCTTTTTCTTTTTCTTCTGCGTCTTACGGCTTGCTGAGCTTTCAAGCAAAGCCTAAAAAATAGATGACATCAATCAGTTCAACCCAGATGATCACATACATCAGACCAACAGTGCATGAAGTCTTTGAAAATGCCAAGTCAGCAAATACTACGCCACACTGCTCCGATTTGACTCATCCCTCTCTTCAGGGTATAAGAGCAATCCAGCAGAGGTATTTTACCTTGAGCTCTGCATCCTCAACTTCGTGCTCAGACTTGTACAGTTCTGGCTCAAACAATCCGGTTGTGATTCGCAGGGGTCCATTGGCCATGAGTAGCACGGTGAACTTGAACTGTGCCACAAACTCCCCTGTACACACAGGGAAAAGGGGTCATTACATTTAAGGTGATGTTAATTGGAGTAGGTCACATTGATTAGTACTGATGAAATGGCAGGCTTCTTTGCACTCACCTTCCTTCTCGTGCAGCACGTTGAAGGGCTGCAGCAGCTCATGTTTGGCGCATTCTACCACGCCCAGTCTGGCCTTGCCCTCATCCTCAAATGCCCTGACACACAGAAAGAATATCAAAGAGGGCCAATGAAAATAGCACAGGGATGGAACAGAAAGACAGAAAAACATTGATATGAAAAGGAAATTTAATCTGAGGAAACGAAAAACTTAATCCAATTAAATGTTAGTTGAGGGTATGTATGAGAGTGGATATAGTCTGCTGTCTGACTCTGAATAGTAAATATGGATTTAGGATTTCAGCTGTTACAGGTCCAAGTATCCTGTGCCTGATCTGCAAATTTACCTGAGAGTGAAGGGCATGGCATCGAAGCGCCTCTCCACCTCACTGAAGAACATCCGAGAAGTCTTCATCTTCAGCCCGTACTGCTTGGTGGGGTCCCGCTTGTAAATGGTGGTCCTCTGTCCTGAGTCTTTGGCCTGGTGCAAGAGTAGAAGATAAACACTTAGCTTGCACTAAGTTAAGTGTAACGTCATTGCAATGTTGAAGGGATGGACGTTTCCCCCCTCACCTTGCCCTCTCCAGTGCTGATCAGCACATCCACTGCGTACACTTCATGTACCTCAAACTCAGCCTTCTCATGGTCCTTCCTAAACAGACACAGGGCCATTTTTAACAACGAGACATGCATCCAAAGCAGCACTCATTTAGAGTGAATGCTTCACTCCCACTCACCTCTGCTGGTCTGTGGGATTCTGTATGATGGTTTTCTCCCCGTCAATAACATGCTGCTTCAACTGATGGGACAGCATGCCTGAAAACATTGAAGGGAAGAGACACACTAATGAAACTTCAAAAGGGTGCATGTGCCCAATTTCTTAGTGCTGTTTGGATTCTTTCAGTTAAAATCACATTATAAACCAAAAAGTTTAGACAGAGTAATTATGTTGCAAAAAAGGTTCAGCATAAGGCATCGTGTGGATGACTTATCAAAAGTGCCAGTCTGACGGTGAATACATTTGCTGTGGCCTAGCAAAAATGTAATGGCCAGGCACCACTCACCCTCTATGGCTGTGCATTTGAACGACTTGGCAATCTTGTTCCAAGCATCTGTCACCTGTGAGTTCTGAATGAGAGACATATCCCACATACCAATCAGATTTTCATTCCACCATAACAGTGTCCACATCATAAGAAATTAATTAGGATCTCCTATGGTCACTGAGTCTGTTCACACTGTAAAGCAGTAGTCACCTGATTACCGGGTTTGACCAGCCTCAGGGCAGCCTCAGCACACAAGTGTGCAGCTTTCAGCACGTCAGCCTTCTTGCCTGTCAACGGGGTATCCTAAGGATAAACAGAGAGAAAACTGAAGATAAGGAGGATACAGAGAAGACTGTTACACTTATGGAAAATCATCTTAAAAATGACCCTGGTGATGTCATTGCAGCCAATATTGGTGTACCTTGGTCACTCCAACAACAAAGCTGTGAGCCACGTTTGAGATGAAGCCATCTACGTGAACCCCCAGATCACTGCACAGGCAAAGAGAACAGGCACGCGTGAGGCATAGGCACAGTAAAAGGAGCATTCAGGTTGGACCATGCACATACATGTACATGGCAAAAGGCAGTCCAGACAGTGGCACGTAGAACAGTCATACAGAAAGATTAATTATGGTGCCTACATTTTGATGAGGTCCCCATCCTTTATTGTGATGTCAGGGTCACTCTTCAGTGGAGAGAAGTGGCACACACAGTTGTTGACAGAGACACTAGTTGGAAATGCAATGCCTTGGGAAGATACAAAAAAAACAACAGCCACTAAACATCTCAAAGTCAAAAGCCTTGAATAACAAAGTATTGAATAACATTCTATGCAAATAAACTCACAACCTCCATTCAGCCAACGTCCCAAACATGTTATACACTTTCCTTTCTGTATTGATCCAATCAAAAAGATCAGGCCATACCTTTCTTCATGTCTTTCTCCTTCTTGAAGACCTTTCCAGTTTCTGTCATGATGAAGGCATCTCCCTTCACACACAGGCTGATCACAGATACTCCAGCTGTAGCTGCCTCCACAACCATCTTCAGGGCCTCTGGACAGGAGGTCAAATCCGTGTTTTAGTAATCTTAATTATCAAACAATAGATGACTGCAGGAGTTTATCAATGGGATTATCATAACAACATGATTTGCATACATGCAATTGAACACGGAATGTATATGCCAGGTTTATAATTTAATGCAGAGTGAATCTGGGAAGGATTGTTGAGAGCAGTCTCGGGTGCGATGCATTCTCTCAGTGCTGGTGCTGACTATCCTTGTTGTGCCTACCATTGGCAGTTAGCTACTTAACTACTGACGCGAGTTATGACTTGTCATTCCTTGCTACGAGTAACTACACTGTATGGAAATGTATGATTGACAAGCCATAGCCAGAGAGAAGAATGGTGCAACCTGTTCGCTTTGACTTGCACGTCGTTGACAGCTGTGCAAAGTAGCTATAGTTAGATCATTGTTGGCATGACCAAATTCCTGGCACGACCAGCTAGCTAGCTGGCAAGTGGACGATGACAACCTATCAAGCGCAACTAGATTGCAACAAGGTTGATCTGTGAAACGTGGGCATAGTAAATGATGGGAAACTTTCAATGATTACATTGCTAGCTGAAATAGCTAGCAAGCTCGCTAGCTTTCTGCCTGACATCGCATTTCTAGCGGTTACATAATGTGTAACCTAGCTATTGTAGCAACCATGCAAATAACTGGTATCTAAGTTAGCAATTTACAACATTTGTCGTGGTAAGTCAGCATACAGACACATGCTGGCTACGCAAACTCCTCGCTTGTTAGTGCATGTTTAGCTCGCGACGCTATGGCACATGGCTGCAATTGTGAATAGCTAGCTAGCTAGCTAACACATTAGCTTAGCGGATTCAGTCACGTCTAAACTCTTGTCTTCTATCCGTCAAATCAACATTTTTTATTTAACTCACGATTGGCAATTTCAGCCCCCATTTTGTACTTGGTGACCACCAAGTCATCAGCGATGGTTTGGTCTTGTGGATCGTCATCTCCAGACATCTTTGCAATGGTTCTTTTTCTCTCTCAAAGTTACTTTTTCCCGGGTGTCAGCTACCGACCACGCTGCCACTTCTCCGCAGCTCTGTAAGTCCAGGCCCAATCCGCCTACGAGATCCCTCCTACTATCTCGCTGCGCCACGCACGCCAAGCGCCAAATTGAATTGGCGCGTCACTATACAGATTGATTGATACTCCAGAGAAAGCCATTCATTACTTTTATTAACATGATGGATTTATCAGCTTTTTTCAATGTCCTTAATGCAAAAATAACCACAATATATAGAGCCATGAGGCCTATGAATGTCCCTCTTTGCTTGCAGACATTATGTACTGTATGAAAGAATACATTCAATGCAAAACTGTGTATATGTTTATTCCATGACCGCAATTCACATTATATTACAAGAAATGGCAAACAAAATTACAATAGAACAATGTCTGTTTTCTGGCTAGATATCCATACAGTTGGCACTTCAACATGGCACTTCATGTCATAGGAAACTGAAGATATACAGTAAAACACATTACACAATTGTTTATTACATTTCTGAGAAGTCACTGTAAACGGAGATAAAAGCATCAATGCAACATTGGCACACTCCTTTGGTTCATGATGCTGGGATTGTTCAAAACCAGTTGAGAATGATGTCTACAATAGTATAAAAGCTACATAAATGGTTGAGGTGGCCGTATCTCAGTCCACATCATTATGTGCGTACAGCGTCTGGCTTGAGGAACAGTCGGCTGTGCCAATAGTCTGGGTTGTCAAATGATGTGTTGCTGCTTGGCTCCCCAACTCCAGAACACACTTTTATGTATCCCTCCAACCCAACACACCTGCTGCTCATCTCAGCTGAAGCCCTCCCCTTCCCTGGGATATTCTGATATTCTGCCTCGTCCTGTCCAAAGCCATCCATCTCCTCATACTCCTCTGCCTGGCCCTCCCCAGCTGTGGAGACATCTGGCCTCGGCCCAGCTGCTCTGCAGCTCAGGCTCTCTCTCAGTCTGGGCTGCTTATTAGTATATTGGTAAACTTCCTCCTCTCCTTCCTCTTCTGCCTCTACCCCCTGACTCCCTCTCTCTCTTTCCCCTGTCTCTATTGTCGTCAGTTCAGCTGCTCTGCTTTCACGGTTTTCCCAGATGAGTCGCTCTCTTTCTCCAGAGTCTGTATGTGTGCTCCGGATGTCCATGTATTCATACTCCACTGCCCCCTGCTCCAGCCTCCCCTGGGCACCTCCTCCATTGTCAACACCAGCCCCACTGTCAGCCTGCTCAGCCGGCTGCTGCCCTCCCGTGGTGCCTCCTCCTGCTGCCACAGCGCTGCCAGAGCCCTCTGCTGGCCCCTGACTTCCCCTCAGAACGGTGGCAGTATTTGAGGGTGGTTCCTGTGAGTCCCTGTGCACTCTGTCTCCCTCTATCGTTGAGGGCGGTGTTTTGTAGGTTGGGGAAGGCAAAGGGGAGGCTTTCCTCCACAGTACTGTTGAGGGACCCTCTACCTGTACCGAACTGCCTCTAGAAGAGCGAGGCAGAGGGGAGGACTGTTTGGTCATAAGCTCATACTCCTGGGTGTGGTCACTGACTGATGCCAGTGGGGACAATGTCTGTGGATTCCTGGAGCTCCTAGAACCCCTTCCACCTGTCCGAGAGTTTCTGGAGGCCGAGTGAGACAAGAGAGAATCTGTGATAAAGGGAAGAAAAAAGGAATTAAAAAAGAGAATCTAGGATTGGAGATAGGAACTGATGATCAAATGAAACACAGTTGAAGCTAAACTCTAAGTAACACTTCACATCAAGTTGCCCTTATACATGTGTAGTAATTAACACTGTTTTACACTAACATGTGCAGTTAACTTGCTAAACTCCACATTCAACTCCATTATGCATTATGTAATAGTAGTGTGACCCTAAACTCTCATCTCCTCTTGCTGTGTCCACATGAATCCACCAGACAGTCCTCTCACCTCTCTCTGGAGTGCCACATGATCCAGGCAGCACGTATCCATAGTGATCCTCCTCCTCTCCCAGCTCTGCCCCATGGGAAGGTGTCTTTGAAGCTGCAGACAGGCTCCTCTGCAGGGAGGCAGATGTGTGGGTACTGCCACGGTTCATACCAGCCCTGGGCCTGTGCAGGCTACCACTCAATGACACCCCCTCTGCCAGCGCTGCGTCCTGCCCACTCCCCCTGCCCTCTGATCCCTCAGAGATCGTCCTCGCTGAGTTCAGACGAGACCTCTGGGACCAAAGCTGCAAAAGGTCATGTAAAGGTGATCAAAAGTGCTTTGAGTTTGAGAGAAGTGCCACATAATTGAACACATTAAAGTGCAAATAATTGAAATTACCATCATCAAATGGGAACAGTGGGATAGAAATGGAACTTGAATCTAATTTCCTAAGGAGTTCATTTTTTATTTGCAAGTTTCTTTTCAATGTTTAGTGATAATATTGATTGAAGTCAAGTGCAGTTATAATGCTGATGAAGGTGGCACAGATGAATATATCTGCCTCATTTATCAGTGGTGCAGTGGCAACATTGAACATCTGTCTAAAAATGTAGATATCCTTGTTCTGTAGATGTGATGTGTCATATTTGAGTGCTCAGGCATCTCACCTGGCGGGGGTTGTCTCCTGTGCTGGGGGTCATGGGTAGGTACTCCACTGGTCCTAACTGAGAGATGCCACTCTGAGAAGAGACATAAGATAGGCGTAAACTCTCACAGCCCAATCCCTTCAGTCCTTTAACAAGACGTATCCAACATGAGTTAGTTTTACCCTGTAGGAGCTAATCCGCAGACGAGACAGACTTCTGGATGGTGACAGGTGAAGAGGAGGTGTGGCCAAACCATCCTCCAATCCCTCCTCATCCCGATCGTCCAGCTCTACGTCCAAGCGGCCCAACTCTGATTCGCGTTGGTGGGACTCCTCTGTCACCGCCTCTCCTCGCTCTGCCTATGTGTCATGCATCAGTGATATAAATCTTTTACTCATTGGACCACTATAGTTGAAAGGTTATATGGTGCTGAATTTTGCTTCCTTACCTTAATGACAAGGTAACGGGGCGGGTCTCTTGCCATGCGAATAAAGTCAGTGGCCAGTTCTTTGAAGGTAGGCCGAATATTTTCATCAATCATCCAACCTGCCAAAAGGGGAAAAAGTATTGACCAAAGGTTGCAGAGAGGTGTGCCTATTGATACTGATATTGCGCACAAGTAATAAAAGTGAGTGTCAGAAGCAACACTGCAATATAATGTCTTACTCACACTTGACCATGACCATATAGACATCTATAGTACAGATGTGGGGCTGGGACAGACGCTCGCCCTTCTCCAGCAGACTGGGCACGTCCTGGGGTTGCATGGACGTATAGGGCTCCGCCCCATATGACATCATCTCCCACACTGTCACTCCTGCATAGGAGAGAGGTGATGCATGACACACCAATTTGAGACTAACACACGTAAACACACCGACTCACATACGATAAAGCCAACTTACCATAACTCCAAACATCACTTTGATGAGTGTATCTTCGAAAGAGGATACTTTCCAGTGCCATCCATTTGATGGGAGTCTAGAAGTAACATAAAACACAGGTTAATTTAGTTTCTATAAGATTTAGAGGAAATAGCAATGAGTGAAATACCTCGTCTCTGGCTTGATAAATGAATCAAGGTGAATCAAATCGAAGTCTTAATTACCTTGACGTCACTGTAGACATATTTCTTGTCATCAGGATAGAGCAGGTCTGCCACACCGTAGTCAGAGATCTGGACGATGTAATCACTCTTCAGCAGCACATTGCGAGCAGCCAGATTCCTGTGGACCATGCAGTGTTCCTCTAGGTAATACATGCCCTGCAGCAAACACACACATATGTAACCCACACACAAACAGTCCTGAAAATGGCTGTAGAATAAAGGCTACTAGGCTAAATATAGGGGCTATAACGCATATGTCATATGAAAAGAAGGGACATCATGGATATGTCAAACAGGGTCACATTTGATATTATATTTGTTTACGTAACTCATACAGCAGTACAGTACGTGCACACACTCATTTACCACTGCGTTCACTTATGCCTATGTTCTCCCCTGCAAACAGACAGTGGTCAGATTTTTTTAGCTCACCTTGGCGATCTGCACACACCAGTTGAGCAGGCGCTGAGGGTCCAGGCTGTGCTTGTGCTGTCTGATGTGCTCAAGCATGGACCCCTGGGAACTGAGCTGGGTGACCAGCTGCAGACTGGCACCTGGACAGATACCTAAGAGCCTAACGATGTAGGGGTGGTCCAGACTGCCCATGGACAGCATGTGCTGCACAGCACACACACACACACACACACACACACACACACACACACACACACACACACACACACACACACACACACAGTGAGTATGAATTTCTGCACCACATCATAGGTATTGCACTATGGGTTAGTAACTGAGTGTCTGATTCTCACATCAGTGATCTCGGAGAAGGTCTGTCTGCCTGTGCAGTCCTGGATGGTCTTGATGGCTACAGGGATCTTCACTGAGTCTCCCTCTGGGATCCACAGGCCCTGAAAGAGACGGGAGGTTGAAGTTCCATTCAGAAGTTAGTTGGCCACTAACATGTATTAGTGGGGATTGAACCAGACAACGATGACTGAGTTTAAGTAAGGACTGTAATATCTGTAGGGAAACAGGTATTATCAAGGGTCTAGTGATATGACATGATGACTACACAGAGGGAAACACTGATAATGGAGTAACTACTGTGGTGCAGGGCCACACCTTGTGCACGGTGCCAAAAACCCCAGAGCCCAGGGCTTTGACCTTCCTCAGCTCTGCGGCCCTCAGGATGCGGGAGTGAACCTTAGCTCCCTTCTCTCCTGGTCCCAGTGGCTCGAAACTCTGACAACACACAGACACAAGACGCACAATTTAAACATACACTGTAGGTTTGGATCGGTCTTCCTTAGACCCCTTGATTTTGTGTGTCCAATGTTTCCCTCAACTCTGCAGATATGGACTTTGACTCTGAGTGAAGGTGTGAGTTGTAATTAGAGAAACACAGTTGTTTCTTTTCTCAGGGACTCACCTCCCCACTCTCCAGGTACCTCCTCATGGCTCTCTTGCGGCGGATGGCCAGGCCGCGGTGGTACAGCATACCCAGAACAAACACAGCAAGGCAGATGATCAGGGCAGCTGGCACCCCCAATGCTATCCCTGTGATCTGATGGCTACATGGAAAGAGATGAGAGAAAAAAAGTCTGCGTGATGTTAAGTGTGTGGGGATGAGGTTAACGCATGGAAAAGGAGTCAAATGTATTTTGAGCGTTTCCAGTGCGTCTTCAGCTATCCACCAGCAGGGGGAAGCACTCACCTGGCTGCTGCTCTTGTGGTTTCTAAACAGTCGCTCAGGCCTGGCCCTGAGCACCTGCAACAAGAGAAGAGGCACAGTCTCACTCCCTCACAAATACCACCAAGCTGGCCCAGACAAATACAGTGGCGTATGATGTACTTCATGCACTGCTTAACCGTGCCAGTGCACAGACACAGACACAGACACAGACACAGACACAGAGACACACACACACACACACACACACACACACACACACACACACACACACACACACACACACACACACACACACACATACACACACAAAAAACTCACCCCAGTGTGCAGTTGATGTGGCATGGTTCACAGTGGCCCTCCCTGTTGGGGTATTTGAAGATGAGCCCCCTCTCGCCATTCACCCCACTGGGACACGAGGACACACAGTGGGGGCCGTCCTTCAGGCTAGCACATGCCACACACTCATCAGCTCCCTGGGAGAGAGAGAGAGAGAGAGAGAGAGAGAGAGAGAGAGAGAGAGAGAATAATATGATCCTCTTACTCATGTCTTACAAATTCTTTGCTACTTAGCCAGAAAAGCAAAAAATCTGACATTGATGTGTTGTGGTATGTTATGGCCATTAATATAGCTTAGAAATGAAGTGTGAAATTCACCATGAGAAGGAACAAGGAACTAGTCCAGCCTGTTTATCAAGGCTTGGCATTTTTTCCAATAAATAATTGTACATGACGTCATACAGGGCATGGAAAGGTGTAAAGGTGTGTGTCGGTTACAAATGAATCATCCCATTTTAAAAGAGTTGAAACACAAAGTCACATAGGATTAGGCCGATCCTGATAAGCCACAGGCAAACAAATGTAAGGCACCTGGGGACATGTTCACACAACAGTAGGATAAGGCATAAACAATGGAAATATTACAGAATATTAGGTTTACATATATATTAGGAGACTAAAAAGAGTGTTTTTGCAACAGTGTTTATAAATGAGTCATGCACTAAAAACTCTCAGGAATGAGAGGATGAAAAGCCAAAAGCCGTGGAACCTTAGATCTCAGCCATAATCGTCACTTCTTTCTTGTGTAAACTTGAACTCTGATTGAATATACAGGTGAAGTGAGGGTGAGGAGAGAGAGAGAGAGAGAGAGAGAGAGGGGGGGGGGGGGGGGGAAAGTACCGGTCCAGTGCAGCTATCTCTCCCCTCCTGTGGTTGACACTCTGGGTGACAGGATATACACTCGGCCTTTGGCCCTGCAAACTCCCTGGGCTCCCTGGGGAGGGGACCCAACAGATAGATGGTTACATTTCCAGTCAGTGACATATAGTCTGCACACACACACACACACACACACACACACACACACACACACACACACACACACACACATACACACACACACACACACACACACACACACACACACACACACACACACACACACACACACACAGCAGCCTCACTGACCCTCTATAGAAGTTGCAGTTGGCCACACAGGTGCCGTCTCGGCTGTGGTTCCTACAGGAGAGACATTGGGCGGGTCCTGGGCCCCAGCAGCCTGACTTTGAACACAGCAGGTCACACACATGGCCCTCCTCCACTGCAAACAACAACAACAGCAACAACAACAACAAAGCGATATCATTTATAAATTCCAATCATGTAAAAGTTCTAAATAGCCTATTAACAACTAATTCTTAGCTGTTTACACCCCCCCCCCACACCTGTTGGTTCCCCTGCCCAGCTCACCACACTCCCTGAGGGGCCTGTTGCGCTTGATGTCATTGAGGCTTGCGTTGCGACCTCTGAACAGGGAGGACCAGTTGACGGTGTGGTGGTAGCACAGGTTGGCGTTCTGACTGAGGTATACGCTGCCATCGCTGATCTCTCTGAGAGAACGCAGCCCCAAAGAGGTGATGGAGGGAATCCTCATAACCATCAGAGAGAAACGCCTGAAGAGGCCCGAGGAGAAGGGGGGGGGGGGGGGGGGGTTAACAAGTGGAGAACAGAAAGCATGTCTAGTGTCATCAAATACCTTTGAAAAGTGTCATCAACTACAATACCCTGGATGTATTTGTGACAGATATAGATGGTCTAATTCTACTCCTAGTTCATGAGTCACATACAGTATCGACATGTTGTTTCTAGTGAGGTTGTAAGGCCATGCTCTAGTTTGGGACTGGGGAACAGAGTGACAGGATCTCACACACAGGTCATACCTCTTCACACTGGAGAAGGACATCAGGAGAGGGAGGGCAGGAGGGTGAGACACAAAGAGAGAGATTGAGAGATTACACACACCAGTGACATGCATGCACATGGGGGCTTGATGTGAGCTGTTTACACAAAAAGCAGCTTTGGGGTATTAAGCAAACAAAGGAAAAGGTGGACAGACTGTGTGAACTCAATGACAGGTCTGGTTATATAACAAGCAACATATAATAGGTTATACAGAATTATGGACTAAGAAACATCCACACACACACATGCACACACACATGTACAGTAAGCGCGCAAACATATACAGTACGCATGCACACACACACACACACACACGCACCAACGCACACACGCACACACACACAGCAGCCTTACTTATAGAGGGATCTGCCCTGTATGGTGGTTATATTGGAGAACACTGACAGATCCGACAGCTCTTTTGGCCAGGATTGGATGTTTAGGATATCTGGTGATCAAACGCAGAATGTTAATATATAGTTTATAGATGCAAATATATGCACATACACACCATACACACATGCATACCTGTAATCTCTCTGACAGTGCGGAAGACCTCCAGCTTTTTGGGGTCCAGAGGTGGGATATTCTTAAAGTCATCACTGAAAGATAGACAGAGCAATGTCACATACTGATGATGACTTACACTCCATAATAGTAAGACAGTCAGACAATGCTGCTTGTGTTCTGGCTCTGCTCTGTGTGCGATGGACTCACTCACCCAAGAATCCCTGTGACCAGGAAGTGCAAGCTGCCCTGGATCTTGGTACAGTTGATGAAGCTGTCGATGTTGCTGGAGTCTACCGTCTGTCTGTGCTCAGCCCCAGTGCCCTCACAGGCTACAGTAGAAAACACATAGTTAGGTTAGTTTGTGAAGCACTGAAGAGGTATACTCTTCTTTATTCATGTGCAAACAACAGAATAAACTGCATTCATGTACAAACCTTAATCTATCAGCTGTAAATCAACAAGCAATGTACTAGCCATTGGAAGTGAATTTGAGCAGGTTGTGCAATTGACTCTGTTGACGTTACCTTTGGGGCACAGTCCTCCACAGAGCTCACACTGCCTCTGTCCATTCCTCTCCACCTCCGTCTTGTCTGGGGGACAACCACTCACACAGGAACTGCCGTCCACCACAAAGTGAGCTGGGTGAAGTAGGGTGAAGGAAGGGGGAGAGACAGAAGCACCAATTGAGTTACATTTAGAACCTTGTTATTGTTATTACAGTGTTATTACAAGTACTGTAAGACAGAGCAGAAACAGGGGGATATGCAGTGTCAGCACACACACACACACACACACACACACACACACACAAGCACACACACACACATACAAGCGCACACACACACACATGCACACACACACACACACACACACGCACGCACGCACGCACGCACGCATGCATGCACACACACAGAGACAGACAGACAGACAGACAGAGGTCACTCACTGGGGCAGTGGGACACACAGATGGAGCCGTACTGGTACTTTGCGTTAGGGTTGGTCTCCATCTGAAACGTCTGTTTGTTGTAGATCAGTGTCTGAGGACACTGTGGCACACAGGATCCTGAGCTGTTGAAGTGACGGCACGCCTGGGCAGGTACACACAGGCATGCACCCATGGACACACACACACACACACACACACACACACACACACACACACACAGAGTGGTGGTTTTAGTGACGTTGTCAACTATCAGCCTTCAATGGGTTACATAAACTATGTAACTGATGAGCATATTCCTATGGAGAGAGAGGCAGGGCACTCACAAAGCAGTACATGTCCTTAGGGCCACTGCAGCCCCCTGCACACTCTATGTGACAGCAGTCCCTGGGGCTGGTCCCAAAACAGCGGCCATTACACTGCGGCGCGCACACTGTCTTAGTCACTGAGACACACAGGGGAGAGAGAGGGAGATCAGAGAGAAGTAAGCACATACAGCCAACATGTCTGCAGGGGTCAAAAAGTTGAGAGAGAGAGAGAAAGAGAGAGAGAGAGAGTAGGGGGAGGGGATAGAGAGAGAAGAGAGAGATATCACTCACAGATCTGGCATTGGTCTTCATTAGGTCCCCAACAGTGCTCGCCACAAGAAAGGTGGCATGGGCCTGAGACAGAGAATGTTATTATGAGTTACTGCATATAAAGCCATTGGACCTGATCCAGGAAGAGAGTTCCTGTTCCCGCTACAGGCTCTCTCATTCTATACTGCTGGATGCTAACCTCTCGCTCCATTAGACTGGATGTCAATAAGGGCACTACTGTCTCTTACAACGTCGTGCCAGTTCACCCAGGGTCCATAAGTCAGGAACCTGTTGTTGATGATCTGCACTCCCCCCTCCAGAATTTCTGTGGGGAAATGAAAGGAGAGAGAAAGAGATAAGCAAGACATTTCACACCAAAACAGTTGTACTTTTCTCAGATTAGACAACTGCTTCAGACACGCTCACACATGTTGAGAAAACCAGCTCCTCCACTGAAGGCTGGGGAGTTTGTGTAAGACACATGTACAGTACATCAACACAGAGATACACTTAACTGAAGGTGAAACCCCTCTTGTTGGGAATACTGAAAGCTCTGCTTTTACAGTAAAGCCATTAGTCAGAATTTAACCATCAATCCCTCCCCACTCCCCCTCTGCAAAGTACAGTACACACCTGTGTGCACCTACTGAGGGTGTGGTGGCAGCCACAAGAGATTCCTGTGGCCTCCCACACACTCCACACAAAATGATGTCTTCACCAGTACTTGACAGTGCAGGGGATGGCTGATGTAATACAAACTATATTTTAACGGTTTGTCATAACCATAACACAAACTGTCACACTCCCATGCGTTTTCTTTCCATACCTCAGTAACCCTCTCCCCTGCTTCCTCTACTGTATGCCTTGTACCTCATTCCTCTGAACTTATTCATCCCATTCCCCCATCCCTTTTAACATCCATCCTCACCATCACTTTGCAACAATCTACCATCTTACATTATCACCCTGGACCCCTAAACCATTAGTCCTCCATCTTTGGACTCTATGGTATATCTGCACTGCACTTTAATTCCTTCTCCTCACTCCTCTCTTCTCCATTGACTTCCCTCTACCCTACCATCTCCCATCCTCACCAGTCAAGTGTGTGAGGCCCAGGTGCTGCAAGCCGTTGGATCCCTCCTTGGGGTAGTTGAGGAACACAGAGAGGGCAAAGCCTCGGTCGTACAGGGTGTTCCCTCTGATGACACGGAGCTGCTCCAGGGGCAGCAGGCGAAAGTGGTTCATGGCGATGAGGATGTAGCCTGTCACCTCTCTGATAGTCTGGGAAAGTTAACGTCACAGTAAAGGTTAGACTAGTGGTTAGACAAATGACCAGATGACCAGTTAGATTACCTGTAGGGGTATCATGGACAGGGGTAGTTATGACTAGATTATTACTGTGTTAGTAATAAGTAGGCTATGTACTGGAGGAGCTGAATACACATCCGCAAAACACATCTCAATGAACACAGTGGGCACAAGAACAGTAGAGGAAATGGAGTTGGTATGTACTGTACTGTAAGAAAAGCATTGAAGCGAAATGCTGTCATACCATGAGGAAGGAGAAGTCCCAGTCACTCTCAATCTGAGTGATCTCCAGGTTGCCCATGATGATCTCACAGCCCGTGTAGCGCTCCTTTGTCAGGTTGTACTGATTCTCCTGAGAGCCTGTGGAGCTCAGGCCATTCTGGGTACCAGGACACACCACTGTCACACAGGAACATTGCACTTGGTTTACCGTCAGTATAGTTTATACAGTTTAACAGAGTTGTTCAGAGCTTCAACAGAGGAACCCAGATATTTGGACTCATGATTTCATGTAATGTATGATTGTAATGATGTGTCTAATGGTATGTGTGTGAGTGTGTGATACTACAGTATATTTGTGTGTTTGGTGTTGTTTGATGTTGTGTCTGTTGATCTGTGTGTTGTTGTGTTGGATGTTCTGTCTGTTGCCATGTCTAGTGCTGTGTTTGATGCAGTGCAGGGCAGGGCAGACCATAACCCTTCTACATGTTGTG
The DNA here is from genome assembly GCF_951799395.1 of Argentina silus. Taxonomy (NCBI): domain Eukaryota; kingdom Metazoa; phylum Chordata; class Actinopteri; order Argentiniformes; family Argentinidae; genus Argentina; species Argentina silus. Next base: position 2,819,051 of record NC_139662.1, read on the forward strand.
GAGCAGGCCTGAGGCTGATAGAGTGGAGGATGGGGGAACAGGGCCTTCCCAGACAAAGTCCAGCATTGTGATAGAGCCATAAATGTGGACAGTGTGTTCCACTGAGAGTAAGGAGTGATGCAGTGACAGTGCTTCTGTGTGTATGTGCGTGTGTGTGTGTGTGTGTGTGTGTGTGTGTGTGTGTGTGTGTGTGTGTGTGTGTGTGTGTGTGTGTGTGTGTGTGTGTGTGTGTGTGGGGCCCACAATGCTGAGATCATAGCAAGGGACAATAGGCCATGTGTGAGAACTACTCTGGTCAAGGAAGGCAGGAAGGAGACATGCACACCATCTCTTATTGACAGTGAGACTTCTCTAACTTCTCTAATTATGCATTCACATTATGCATTTGCATACATACACAGCACATAGCTATTCACTCGAGTAGTTGCTTGCACAAATACAACTGGACAATACCAAAACCCTCTTCCTTAATAAATTAGTCATTACACATTGTCCCAATTATTCCAGTAACCCACAAATGGGAACACCTAATCACTTCATCTGAACTTCAGTTACTCCTCTTATCAGTTTCTTGTGAATAGTATCAGTGCCGAACTCAATAATACGGCGTGTTTCATGTTGAAAAGTGAAGAGCTCTAAATGGCCCACAAACACATGCACTTGCATATCCTATGGGTAACATTGTACACTCATTCATTCACATACATACTCTTGAGCAAATATTGGCACAGAAGAGGAGTGGAAGTTGTAAAGGGAACGCACAAAGCACCTAATCTAGGAGAGCACACTGATTCCAGCTCAAAGGGCAATTTTAACCCACTGTAAACACATAGATGGGTGTGGACTGACTAGAAATTAACCAGAGAAAAGGCAAGCCCATGGGTTAGTAAAACACAGATATGCACACAAACACACACATACACATACACACACACACTCCACTAAAATGATGTGTTATGTCCCACAGGTGGGATGTCACATTACATTCAGTCAAACTAAGTACAACTCCTATATCCCAATGTAGCCTCATAATACGTCAAATGTATTGATAAATGCATAGCCTGGTTGCCCCAGATCTTGCATGATATAAATAGGTATTCACTATACCACAAACGGCCAACTCTAGGACTATGATCCGTACCAGTAAACATCCAATGTTCACTACCAAAATCCACAAACTCTACCAGAAAGAAAGGCTTAACACTAGACCTTTAGATTTAAATGGGCCAATTGACCTCAGTGGAGTTTTACAACCGAGACAATTGCCTCCTAGTCACTTGTGTTCTCATGCAGGATATCAGTGGTGCTGTGGCACATCGCCACCAGCGGCTAAATTGGTGACATATTACCACAATCAAGGACCCTGATTGCAGCCCAGTAATGCATGTAGCAATGTTCCCTGGGAGAGAAACAGAGGGCCGATGTGATCTGAGAGATATCGAAAGAAGGATACAGAGGAGCTGGGTTAATCATTGAGTGCCAGTCACCTGAACAGTCAAGACAGGGTCACTGAGCCTTACAGTTTACTGTTTTCAGGTGCCTCACTGAGTTTCATTAAGACAACCAACAGTTAAACAGTCTTTCAACCAGTCAGTAGATGATCCTTTTGCTACAGGATAGTAATGTTGTCTGCATGTATCAAGAAAATACATTATTGTGTTAAAGTGGTAAAAGAACCTGCTCTGACTGTATCATCTCTTAACAACTCTTATGCACTCCTGTGTTCACACGCACACACGCACACACCAACACTTTGAGCTGCTCAGCTGTCAGTGGCTCTGCCCAGTGTGATTCAGAGTACAGTGTGACTCAAAGCACACAGGTGATTCCTCTGCAGTCAGTGGGTGACACACCCTCAGGTGAAGCAGGAAAAGAGCAGTAATATGGGGGCTTGTCTGTTTTCCATAGTATACAGGAAACAGCCTAATCAGGAATAATAAAGGAAACACTGTATGTGTGTGTGTGTGTGTGCGCGCCTGTATGTGCCATGTAAGAAATGTCCATCTGCTCATAATAGACCCATTTATATCACACAGACATTTAAAAGTAGAAAAATGAAAAAACATAAATCATACATCGCGTTACATAGAGAGCTGGTTTACAGTTATCTCTGTTAGCAAGAGAGTTATTGATTAAAAAGACATAATAACACAATTCAAAGAGTACCTACCTTCATGGGTCTGAGACGCCGTGGATTTTAAACAGGATAGAAATATAATACACAACACGGGCACCTGCCAACGGTCCATGCTTAGCTCGAAACTGGTCAAATAACCATGACCATGAACTACCGCAGGTGGGTATTAAGCTGAAGAATAACAAAATAAGAAAAATAAAACTTCGTCAAAGTTATGAGTATGACCTCAAGATTTTCTCACACAGAAAAATCTCACTCTATTTGAAGATAGGTCCAACTTTCGATATCACGATGACATCACCTTTCACTTTATGTTCATTAATTAGTATCCCAATGTCTTGAGTAAAAAAATAAGAATAAAAAATATTAATCGAAAATAATAAAATCAGCTCTGATCAAATTATTCCAGTAAGTAGGCTATGCAGGGCTATGCTATAGGCGGTGATAGCTGATAAGGCGCGTCAATTCTGAGTTTGGCAACACTGTAGCCTATTGATGCTCAACTCTCACTCCCTAGCGGTGATCCAGACAGTCACTGGTGATTGGCCAGATACTTTATTTCCCAATCAGAGGCTGTTCCGTCTATGTACTTAGGAGAACTATAACACAGACATCTATCTGATAAAGTTTCATCTTTAGTCAGTAGCCTACTTTACACGACTACACGATCTAGCATACAAGAACACAAATTTCAAGCTTATGAAAAAGATATACATTTGAACAATATTCTATATAGATAAAGTATTACGAAAATTTATGGAAGCAATGTGTGAATAACAATAATTTATTAATCTTAGTACTCTTTTCACCCTTTTCACATTCAAACAAACGATAAAAACTAAATCATAAATCAATACTGTTAACAAACTTAAGTGTTCCCAATTCTCATTACACTGTTTATACCTTTGTAATTCAAATATAAAACTAGTTATTGTCACTAATCACACGTGTGAAATGGTTTTGGTTTTGTATTCTAATCCTGCTGCTTTTGAGAAAATGGCTGCCCATCACTAATAGATCGGTGGTCCCCATACAAATAGTTCATGAGACCATTATTTAACACTATTCTATTTGTAGTTATTTCTGTTCCATGTTCTCTGCCAGTGCATTTGAAACCAGTGATAGTAGCTCCCCATCAGTGGCCAGGGTCTGTGTGGCACTACTGTTCCCAGAAAAGAGCATTATTATACTCCAGCCCTGTCAACTGGTTAATCACCTCTTTGATGCGAATGGACTAGCCTGTCACAATGGTCACATTGTCAATTGGTCAAGTGACTTCTGATCCTAAACAAGAACATGTTTAATTTGAGAGAATGGTCACAGAGAATTCAACATTCCTTGGTATTTTCCACTAGAGAGATCAACTTTAGAGGAAAGAAATAGTTACTTCATGAATATGTAACACAGGGTTATTTCTTCATCTAAGTGGGACTAGATAGATTGATGCTGAGGAATTCTCACATCTTAGATGTGGCCACTGTGTCATTATACATAGACTGTGGTTGGACTGTATTTGTTTTTCATTACTATTAACATCAGTTGGCAAGAGTCTCACAAATTGACAGGTTATTAAGATAAATACACACCTTGTAATTAGCTATGTTTGTATGAATCTCAATATGCTATTAGTTTCCCTGTTTGTGTGTTTATGACCATTACAGGTCATTTTTCAGCAAGACATAAGTGAGTCTCTATAGCAGCTATTGTATGATTTCAAAAACATGACTGTGAGCTGCTATCAAAAGCTAGAATTTAAGGATCTTGATTATACTTTTCAAAACTTTCCATTACCATTGGATTCATGAAGTATTCACACATGACAAATAATAAACAATTTTATAACAAACATACCATACTCAAAGAGGCACAACCATTTGAACTTCTCAGTGTTCAAATGACATATCAGCATTCCAGCTGAAAGGGTGGGATCAATATTCACCAGCCTTCCACTGAGTATGTCACTGTTGTTCCCCTTTAGGATAATTTGTCCCACTGAAATTCTGCACACACATGGAACAGTGAGCTCTTTCCTGTGTGCATTTCAGATGTGTTCTTAGGTGCTCCTCTCTTCCCATCATCAGAGCAATAGCATAACTTTTCTCCAATGTGTGTTCTCTGGAAGCTTAAACTTCCTGCCCTCAGCTGGTAACATTCATCCCACACTGGGAGCAATGGTATGACCTCTCCTGTGCAAGTTAGCTGGTGTGCTTTAAGGGGTCCTGGCTGACTGAAACTGATCCCACACTGGAAGCAGTGGTAGCATGACCTGTGCATATTCTGTGCATACAGTCTGAAAATGAGAGAAACTCTCCCTACTCTGGGAGTAGTACAGTAGGCCTCTCTCTCTCCTGTGTTAATGTGTGATGATGTCTTTTAAGGAGTATTGCCCGACTGACTTGCTACGGTCATAAGTGATGCCTGTTGCCCCACTGAAAATTGATTTGAGGTGATTTAGGTCAATAGAACATTTCTTTTCCACTCTTTTAGCATGGTCAATAGTTATTTTTTTATTCCAATTACTTTTGAGGTACTACTAGCACTGTTTTTACTATCCAGCTGGTCCTATTGCAAGAGAATACTAATGACCACAGCAGCGTTTTTTTTATACTTTTCTTCATTAAATAAGATTTGGTTCAGGTGATCACCTAATCAGTACCTCATTAAGTAGAATGAGGTGTGCCTGTATTAGAATTCAACAGACACTGGAATGGAATGGCTGCCATACATGTAGAGATGCTGATTTAAGAAAAATTTGGAGTGGTCTCTTAATTTTTTCCAGAGCTGTATATTAGATTAGATTAGATTAAAGTAGATAAATGGATGGTTATAGATTAGACATAAATGGGTCGAAAAGAGTGTGTGTCTCAGACGTTAAGAGGCAGATAAAGAGGGACCAAGAAGCTTTATTTGACTGTTGTGGGTGGAGGATAATGTGCAGAGACAACTTTCTAATTGGTAGGCCTACATGCAATGATCTTAGAAACATGATGAAAGGTTTCTTCGGCGTTGATCCCGCCCAATGTAGGCCCAGTGATTGTATGTGATGGAAAATGGGGGTTGATATATCTTGAAATTGCAATGTAATACATTTCTCATACCTTTTTAGTGCTTATTATACACATACACGTTCCCAAATAAAATAATTACAATCAATCAGGCAATTGACTTGCCAGACACATTAAGTATAAGTTTGTTGGTATGACCCATAGGTTTTTGCAGCAGGTTCTCAAAGCAATCATTTCCTCCCAAACCCACTGTGCTACACCCGGTCTCTAGTTTATCAGATTTTTCCCCCCTCTCCCCTGATGATGTTCTAAAACTGGTCACATTCAAGCGGGCAACCACCTGCCCCCTCGATCCTATCCCCTCCCCCTTTCTCCAATCTATCTCCAAAGACCTCCTTCCGTTCCTTACCACCTTTATCAATTCCTCTCTATCCACAGGATCTGTCCCAGCTGCCTTCAAGACAGCCAGAGTCAAGCCTCTTCTCAAGAAACCAACTCTTGACCTGTCTGCTGTCCATAACTACAGACCGGTATCCCTTCTCTCCTTCTTATCTAAAACCCTTGAACGTGCTGTCTCTAACCAACTGTCTACCTCCTTCAGAACAACCTCCTTGACCCTCACCAAGACTGCTCTCCTTGCTGTCACGGAGGCCCTCCACTCTGCTCGAGCTTCCTCCCTCTCCTCTGTTCTCATTCTTCTGGACCTGTCCGCTGCATTCGACACAGTAAACCACCCGATCCTTCTCTCCACCCTCTCAGAATTGGACACCTCTGGCTCTGCACTCTCCTGGTTGCATCATACCTGGCCGATCGCTCTCACCACTGGGGTCCCCCAGGGCTCTGTCCTGGGGCCCTTACTGTTCTCCCTCTATACCAAATCTCTTGGCTTGGTAATTTCCTCACATGGTTTCTCCTACCACAGCTACACAGATGACACTCAACTCTTTCTCTCTTTCCCCCTTCTGACTCACAGGTGGCAACACGTATCTCTGCGTGTTTTGCAGACATTTCTGCTGGGATGTCAGCCCACCACCTCAAGCTCAACCGTAACAAGACTGAGCTGCTCTTCCTCCCAGGGAAAGCTTGCCCCCTCCAAGACTTCTCCATCACAGTAGAGAACTCTACTGTGACCTCCTCCCATACAGCCAAGAACCTTGGGGTGATCCTTGACAATCACTTATTCTGTGTGGCGAACATCACAGCGACAGCATGCTCCTGTAGATTCTTCCTCTACAACATCAGAAGGATACGTCCATTCCTCACCAGAGAAGCAGCACAACTTTTGGTCCAAACACTTGTGATCTCTCGCCTTGACTACTGCAACGCACTCTTGGCCGGTCTCCCGGCCTCCACCATCAGGCCTCTGCAGCTCATCCAGAACACTGCCGCCCGTCTGGTGTTCAATCTCCCCAAATTCTCCCATGTCGCTCCCCTCCTTCGCACCCTTCACTGGCTCCCAGTAGCAGCTTGCATCAGATTCAAGACCCTGGTGCTCGCCTACCGGGCGGCAAAGGGAACAGCCCCTCCCTACTTGCAAGCAATGGTCAACCCCCAAACCCCTGCCCGATCACTACGCTCTTCCACCTCGGCTGGCCACCTGGCACTGCCGCCTCTACGTGGATGCAGCAGCCGCACTACTCGGTCACGGCTTTTCACTGTCCTGATGCCCCGCTGGTGGAATGAGCTTCCCACTGCTGTCATGACTGCAGAGTCACTACCAATCTTCCGCCGCAGATTGAAGACCCATCTCTTCAGGCTACATCTTAAGGTCCCTCCTAAAGACCTCTTCACCCCCACTACCCCCCTGTACAAGTTTCTCTCCTGTTAATGAAATAAATAAAAAAAATGTATGTAATGCAAACATCAGCAAAATGTGCGGTGCAAATGCATGTCTGCTAGTTATCTTGGGTGCAGCCTGACCTTGCGAAATAAATAAAATCCACTTCCCCATACGTCTTATTTTTTGTGGAAGTTACACAAAGTTACATTTTTTTGTTGTACCCAAAGACAACACAGTAACGATGAGCCATTTCGATAGACTATACTTAGTCTGCTCTTTCAGAAGATGTGTAGCGACGACATGAGATAATGCGAAACATGCGCGACTGGATGGTAGCCTACAAATTCAGAGGATGAATTACAAACAGAGCAGAACCCGGATGACGCAACCTGGTCCTCTGCAAATCCAAACAGAGCAATTGAGACAAATTGGTACTCTGAGATAAAGCTCTACGAATAGCAATCATAGATTGCTAATTTATAGCTAATTTATTAACCTGTCCAAATGTGAATAGCATTCGATATAACTCAGTTTTCACTAGACTGAGCCTTAAACTCTTTAAAATGGGTGAGTAGCCTATACAGCGCTGGTAGCCTACAGTTGACAACATGGGTGATACCCATACAATGGGTGGAACCTACAGACGCACAAAGTGCAGGCATGGTGGAAATGCAAAGGTCATATAAAAATACCACTAAAATTGACAAAAAAATCTATACATTATATAAGACGCCTTTATATATGGACGCACACCGCTGCGTTGAGGTTTTTCCATTGCTTACGTCAGCCCAACTGTAATACACTTGTTCTTCAGCAGGAGGGGATACAGGATAGGTTTTTGAAATTTGTCAGCTAGACCTTGAACAAATTATAGGCTATTTCACTCATGTTTATGTATTCCTGTATCAGCAGCTTATCAAGAGAATACTTCTTACACTCTGTATCCCTCTCCCCCCTCTGTAACTACTGTCAAAAAGGTGTCTGGCTCATCACATACACAAAAATATTCTACTAAGTAGGCTACCAAAATAGGATTCTTAATTTTGTCCCTGTAGGAGCACTCTCTAAAGAACCCTTTTTAGGTCTACATTGAACCCAAAAGGGTTCTATATGGATCCCAAAAGGGTTCTATATGGATATCAAAGGGTGCCCCTACAGGGACAAATGAAGGACAATGATGATTGTTAAAATTATTATGGAGAGTGCATTTCCCTGACTGTTGCACACAGAGGTCCAGCTGTCTGAATCTCGTGGCATCAATTCCTGGGTACATTATTAGAAAGAGGAAAGAATATCTTTCAACTGAATCTTGCTTTAGGTGTCCTTCTGAATCTGGAAACTAAGATTCTAGCAATCTGATGACTCCATCCATGATGGCAGCAGATGCTGAATTTTGGCAGCGGTCGCCAGACCTCAGATTATCATGAGTATCAGCGCTGGTGGCCCTGTCCGAGGTGTGGGGGCGGGTGCTCTGGCCTTTGCAATCGCCACTCCCTTCACAGATTGATGAATTGATTCTGTTGCTGCTGCCAGTGTGTCTGTGCCCTGGGCGAGGGCGTCCCGGTTACGGGAGGGAATCCCAGCTATGGCACCCGCCCTGGGGCCGCTATTGTGGTCGTCCTGCAGGGGGCCCCGACGGCCGACGGCCCAGGGAGCAGATCAGACCCACATACTGCTGTCACACCCCTGGAGACACAGCACTGGGGAGGGGGGCAGCGCACTTGGCTAGAAAGACCGATGATTGGCTGAGCTAAACCCAGGCCAAGCTGTGTGACTCTCTACAGGGCACAGCAAATCCAGAGGGAAAACATCAGAATGTGCCAAACTTTTCAAGTGTTGGGAATATTCTTCGGGAAGCTAAGACTAGAGGGCTATACCTGGCAGTTGGTTCCAGGCTATGGTATCAGGCCTACAGCTATGGAGTTTCTAAATGCATTTAAATTCAAATTCCTCAAGAGGGATTTTAATCCCTTTACCCAGCCCCACATCTTGTCCACTATTGCACTTTACAAAACTGGCTCTCAAATCTGTCTGGCTCTGTCTAGTCAGTGTAAAGCCAGAGACAGAAACTATTTTGCAAGTCAGAATCTCAACATAGGCCCCTATAACTTCAAGAAACACACACTACCAGAGCAAATTTCTGATCAAGATCTGAAACGTAAGGGCAGGCACAACAAACCATCAAGAACAAAATATTTGTTTTCATTTTTATTGATTTACACTTCCTCAGTAATACATGTGTATTAATTACTACGGATTCCATTTTTTCCTATGAATCATTTCATTCTTGTTTTTCAGTTCGAGGAGAAGCTATTCAAATGAATAAATGAACGCTGTTCTACTTGTTTCTTTCTGATTACATATTACTAATTGGAATGTCAAGTAATTTCATCTTTAATATATTAACATTTCTTTATCTTGCACTGAATGGAACACATTTGAATCAATGGGAAAACCAAGCAAGAAATTAAGTGATGCATGTTGTCACAACTGTGTTACAGTTCAGGACTGAAATCTTACCACAAAAACCTGACACACAATCATGAACTGTAATCAGAATAAAGATATTTCAACACCAGCGATATAAGGCCACAAAAACAACTTTCTCACTAAACTAAACTCAATGTAGGATATGTCACAAACTGTAAAGCCATTTTTTCTTATATTCATACATTTATATATCTGTATCAATCCATAACAGTAACCCAATATCTACAATCAGGCATATCAACAACAGTGATTCTTTCCCCTCAAGTTTGTTTATTCTCTTTTAGTAAAATGTGTAAATATACAGTTGACATACAAAAAAGCATGCTCTTGCATATTGGAAGGGTTTTACGTAAACCTATTACACTGTGTCCATAATATCTACCATTACATAATTGCCCCAACCAGCAGTAGCAATTAGAGAATATTGTCTGAAGAGACTGGCTATATAGATAATATATCAGATAATTTCACACTTTATTGTCTAGAGATCTTTTACCGTAAGATCATGCATCCATCCGTTGATATTATTTATGATATCACTTTGATTATTGTGTTCTGTGAACACCAGGAAGAATGTTTTTTTTTTTTTTTTTGAATTTCTAATGAACTATAATCATGAATACAATTAGTACTGATCCCTGGTCCACAATGATATCACTGATCACAATACTACATTACACAAATAGACAAATACATAAATATGTGAACATATTGTTTACGTAATATGGTACACTGAAAAAAACTCATTCCCTGAAACTGTCAACTCAAATTACAATGAATAAGAAAGGTAAGATGTTAAGCAATGTGCATTGTTTCTGGCAGATATAGTAAGTAGCTACAGTATTAATTAGGAGGAATATAACACATGGATAAAGAAATTAGCCTGGAGGGGGTAAAGTTAAAAGCTCTCTAAACATCTATCAATATACCATACTGCATGCTATGTGAATACTGGGCAGTGCATTTATAAAGAGTTACAGAATGCAGATACTTCTAACTGTCAGTCCCACTGCTAGATCGAGCAGTAAACACTGAGAAAGCTGCTTGACCATCACAGACACAGAGCTGTATACAAGGTGTATTTTGTTATATGTCAGTCCATTTCTCCAACCATTGAGTGGGCCACTTCCAGAAGCATTAATGTTGCCATGCCATGAGCAAAAATGTAAAGTTACGGCTGTAATACTGGCTAAGGGTTATTTTGTATCCACAATGCCAAAAATCTAAACATGACGATGGTAGAGATTTTAAATACATAAATAGATTCATTAATAAAACATCAACTAAGAGAATAAAACTTTAGCATGTCTGTTGCTAATTCATTAATATATAATTTGACAAAATAATTTATGTTTATCATGTGATGGTTAAGCATTTGAAATTAAATGTCTTGTATTGACATGTGATGTGGCACATTATATGTAACTATTTACTAATCATGTACCTCTGAAAGCATAGAAGACACAGAACTGCACCAGTAGAGACGGTCACTTCACTATTTTAAGTAGGACTGATGTCTGTACAATGTGATAATGTGCTGTACTTAGAATTCACTACAGGATGGTGGTAACAGTTTTTTTTATATTTACATCAGGTTGAATATGTCCCCAAGGAATGACACAGTATTTAGAAATATTTCTCAGTATTCTTCCTATACGACAATCAGAATTCACTCCCACAATGTCTGGATTTTCCAATTTGTACATTTATGTTACGGTAGAAACAGATCCAAAGGTCATTTCAATACAAATTACTATATAAGATAGGGAAATTATGTCTTTACCCAACTGCAGAATAATTGACATAATATGAGGGAATTAAAAATTCTCATAATTAATTACTTTGTAATTCATTAAACTAATTCATATTCATCAATAAATAACTCAACTAGTGTTGCTGCAGATCCCACCATATTTGAAGTCTTTGTACAAAGAGAGGGAAAAGTCGGAGTTGAGGGGGGTGAATCCTTTCTGAACCATCCCTTAGAAGCTCTGCTGACCTGCCTCACTGTGTAAACAGGAAGGATCAACTACAACCACTCCCGCTCCCTGATGAGCTGGTACTCAGGGTCCTCCCCACTCTTCTGATTGGACCCCTCACTTCTTGTTCTTCAGCTGATTGGCCAGCCAGTCCAGTCCCTCATAGAGACCGTCCCCACTGGTGGCGCATGTGGCCTGGATGTACCAGTTACGGTGGCGCAGGGAGTGCAGGCCCAGCTTGTCTGTGATCTCCGCAGCATTCATGGCATTGGGTAGATCCTACACAAATGAGACACACATCAATGAAGTGGATGCAAAGGTGAATGAAGGACTGAGGTGACAAAAAGCACACAAATGAGCTTCCAGTGAGCGTTGTAGCACTAAAATCACCTTAAATCCATTGTAGGCTATGGATGTAAAGATGATTCTAGTGCTGCTCAGTTACTAGGAAACTCACCCAACGTTGGGAAAAATATGAAGAGAGGCAAAGAGGAAGACACATACTTGTTTGTTAGCGAAAATGAGAAGCACAGCATCTCGTAACTCGTCCTCTGCCAGCATCCTCATGAGCTCTTCCCGAGCCTCGTTCACCCGCTCGCGGTCATTACTGTCCACCACAAAGATCAGACCTGAAACCAGGACCCAACTCTCAACAAACTCAACACACAACCTCTGTCAGAATAAAATGATCTACTGTTTAAACCAACATGAGTACATCATAATAAAACACTATAATGCTTCCACAGCTTTTCATGCTTTCACTTTGACTATACAAACTCTGCCCATTTGAGGCAGTAGATGCAGTCGGCAAATTAAATATCTAAATCTAGAGTGTGAGTCATCAGCCTCATGCTCTTAGGTGTCAGGGGTGACATGGTGCAGGATGTGTCACAGGCCTGGAGTAGCAGTCTTAACCCCAGCATGGTCAGTTAGGAGCCCTGACACACACACACCCATCCACACACACACACGCACACGCACACGCACACGCACACGCACACGCACACGCACACATCTCACCCTGAGTGTTCTGGAAGTAGTGTCGCCACAGAGGACGGATCTTGTCCTGGCCTCCCACATCCCATACTGTGAAGCTGATGTTTTTATACTCCACTGTCTCCACGTTGAACCCTGAACATGGGGGGCAGAGTGTGTTATAGATGGCTTAAGAACAGTTTATAAACAGCCATGCATCAATGAAAAACTGTTGGTTACTGTCATGAAACTTCAACTAACGTACCGATGGTGGGGATTGTGGTGACTATCTCCCCCAGTTTGAGTTTGTACAGGATGGTGGTTTTCCCTGCAGCGTCTAGGCCCACCATCAGGATACGCATCTCCTTCTTCCCTATTAGACTCTTCAGCAGATTGCTAAAGATGTTCCCCATGGTGATGGACTGGTCTGACCACACTGTAACAGGGCTGATGAAGGAGGGAAAATTCTGCCAAAAATGGGAACCCGGCAGCAAAAACAAACAGTGAGACACATTTTACAAAACCACAAAACCACAGAAACAGAAACATGCATCAGGACTCAGCAGCCCTCAACCGCAACTCAGACCATTATCACCTTGTTACAGCCTCCAACCACCTCATTGGAAAACCAATAAAGCGTACTTCACACCTCTGCAGGCAGCTGACCTGACTGCACTGTAATGAAATGAGCGTTTCTGCAAAGAATACGTTCTGCGTGAACGTGTTATCTAGCTATACTGGCAGGTAAATGCGAAAGGCAGAACGCTGCATAAGAAAGTTAGTGGGCTGTTGGAGGCATGAACCGTCGTAATTCACGTAAGTCTCAGTAACGTATCTTGCAATTCACTTAACTCTCACGCAACGTATCTTTAGTTTTTGACGTATCTTACAGCACCACTGGTGGTCAAACACTGGTATAGCCAGATAATACGTGCACACAGAACGTATTCTTCGGTCTGCAGAAATGATCAGAAAGTATTCTGTTGGAGACTATGTTGCGTATCACACTGATCTGTTGATCTGCTTGTTTTATTGCCTTCAGTAACTGATAATATTCTGAATGATATAGCTGTAGTCTAAGTGTGTGAAAGGTCATTATAATGTTTGTGCTTTGAAAAGTCAGAACGTGCAGAGGTCTGTTCTGCATCACCAGGTGATGACATTTGAATAGCAGTTATCTCTAGGCCACTTCTTTTTTTACCCTGTCAACAGAGAACACTTGCATCTATTACAATTTAAACATCAAGGAAGGTGACACCAAGAGGCTGAACAAACTTATTAGGAAAGCTGGTTCTGTCCTCGGTGTCACCCTGGACATTGTGGAGGAGGTGGCCAATAGGAGGATAAGGACCAAACTGCTGGCCATCATGGACAATCCCTCCTATCCCCCACATGACACTGTGGCAGAGCAGTGAAGCTCCTTTAGCAACAGATTACTACAACCACGTTGCACTATGGAGCGCTATAGGAGATATTTTCTGCCTACCGCAATAAGACTATATAATCTATCTATCTGTATAATCTATCTATCTATCTATCTATCTATCTATCTATCTATCTATCTAAAATTATATCTGTCATCTGGATATTATGTCAGCTGGAATAAAATGTAACACCTGTCTTCTCACTATGAAAATATGTGAGTGTATGAAAATGCCTATGGCTATGTAAGCTATATAGATTTTTCCATCAATTTGCAACTGCATCATAGTGGCCACATGAAACATCTGTCGCAAAAGGACTCGCTATGATGTCTAGCAATCTAGTGTTTGCTGTATATTCGAGCAATAAAACTGAGATGTCGGTTTGACTACATTTATAGAAACATGTAGAACGAAACACTGTATGCATCAGCTGTACCATGGCAACTCTGATTTCCACCATCCTCACCTTGCAGTCACGACCATGCAGTATTAGGTGGCCTGAATGTCGTAATTTCTCAGCAACCCCTACACCAAATTGTCCATTTGTAACGTCATGACACGATGCCCCATTCATTTTTGTACGTTTACATCAACATTTTCTATTCCTCATTTCATTCCCACTTACCTCTTGTTAGCGGTACAGGCTGGATTCGGGCAAACGCGTTAGGATACTCACGCGATAAACTAAACCAAGAATGACTCTGTAATTCTAAAATCACGCGATAATAATCCCATCAAGAATACAGCTCTCCTTTTCTGCGTGGGTCACCAACACCCCCTCTCTCTCCCTCTCCCTCTCTCTCTTACTTGACTCATAAATTGCCAGAAACAGGGTTTGGTTCCACTCCCATTTTAATTCAGTCAAATTGGAAAATCAATGAAGGTTATCCATTATTTTCAGAACATTATTTCAATGCTATTCATTGAATTTCAAGCTGTCTATTGATTTTGTTGAAATTTAAGTGGCCCCAATCCTGGTCTGAGGATTTAGTTGAAATACCGATTGGGGTTATTTGGTGTCTCATGTCTAAGACTCCTATGACACTATTCAAGACTGGACATGTCTGTGTTGCATTGAAACCAGGGGAGGCTGGTGGAGGTAGAAATCAGAGGACAGACTCATTGTAATGCATGGAATGGAATGGAATGAGGAATGGTATCAAAGACATATTTGATACCATTCCTCATACCATACAATGAGCCTGTCCTCCGATTTCTACCTCCATCAGCCTCTACTGATTGATACTGTCAATGCCTGTCACGTTTTTGTGACATTGTAAGAGAACAGGCAGAAATCAATACAACTGACTAAATCAATATGAAACAGAGATAATGACTAGAGGCAACATACATTAATTATTCAGGCATGAAACGCCTTAATGAATTAGTAAATGAAAAAAATATGCCAAAAGATACTTCCTGGCAGACTTCAGTGTGTCAGAGATGATCTGACAAGAGGTAGCATTTAAGGGCAACACAACTGAACTCCAATTTGTGCAGACATTTCTTTTAATTGTGTTGAGTCATTTGCCAATAGGTAGGAAATCAAGAATAGACACAAAATATGAACAATTCCATTGCTAGGCCTGCTTGAGTCTGAGTCTGAGCTGAGCCACATTTAGAGCATCTTAAGGTGAAGGCCTGCTTTTGTTAAACACCTTCGCTCCATTTGAAATATAGGTTCAAAGAACGTGAGTTCACCTCATCATATTTTCTTCTGTCACTGGTTTGATTTGTTGTCAGTTAAAACACACACATAGCAGAGTAGTGTGGGTCCTCTAACTATAGGTAACGTGTTGATGTATCAGAAGTGTGACTCTCCCACATGTCTGTCAGAGACTCTGTGATAGATGTGTTTATCAATTCAGCGGTTAAGGCAAAGAAAAAAAGAGCCTGAGCAGATGTTTGCAGCTGCACACCAGATTACAGGGTGGAGTGGATGGTGGGGGAGTGTGCTGTGTTTGTGTGTGTTGGGAGTTTGAGGGGGTTACAGGGGGGTTACAGTGGGTAGGGGTTGGTGGTAGGAGAACTAGGGTGGGGGGTGGGAGTTATGATTTAAAGGAGCCATTCCTCTGAAGTGTCTGCCAGCGTGCACCCCAGCAAACACAATCACAAGTCTGCTTGGTTCTGCTCGTTGAACTAATGAGGGCTTGCACATTGAGGGCAGGGCTTTGATGTTCTGGGTAGCTGGCTCCTTGTGTTTTCTCTGCCTTTCTCCTTCTCCCCCTGTCCCACATCAAAAATTAAAGGGGAGTCGAGAAGCAGATGTTTTGAGCTATGTATTTATCCAGAATATACTTGACTCTCTTCCCTCTCTCTCGGTTAGTCTTTACTATGTACTGTATATATACTGTACATATGTACGCTATGTATCAATCTATCTTTCTATCTCGCTAAACAAAATTGTGAATCATCTTCTGTTAAACATATAATCATCCTGTCAATCAACGTGGATAACTTTTATCTTTCGTAACTTCCCCCCTCTCTCTTTAATTTCACAGAGTCTGGTTGTCATTACTCCAGGGGCAGTCAATGTGTTGCTATGCATGTGTCAGTGTCTGCAGCGATGGAGGGAGAGAGCGGGAAGGAGAGAGAGGGGGGGGGGGGGGGGGGGGAGTGATCCAGGGCTGTCCAACCACTCTGTCTCACACATGGGAGAAACAGTGACAGGAAATTCCCTTTCGCAGCAGCTCCAGGGTGAAAAGATAAAGGAATGAAGAAATGCAAACCAGAGATCCAGTCCCTTATCATTCCACACCAGTCTCTCTCCCCCTCTATTTTATTCTCTCACCAAAGACCAGAGTGAGCATGCTTGATCGAGGAATGGGGACCGTCACTCTTTCACAGCGTGGAGTGTTTCATGGAGTGTCTGAATCAGTACATGTTAATACTAAAATGTCATTTTACAGGTTTATAATGACGGTCTATAAGGTCTATAGCCCCAAATGAGTATGTGAATCGATATGACCTGGATCCTCTCAAATGTGTGTGGCCTCCACGTGTGTATCTTGGAATGCTCTAATTGTAAACCCAGTCAGGCGTTCACTTGGGCATTGCGCTGAAGCTGCTGGACGCTATGTGGGACGAGTGTGTAAATCTTCCAGCAGCCCTGTCTCTTGACTGTCTGTCTGCCTTCTTGTGTGTCTGTCTGTTTGTCTGTGTGTCAGTCTGTCTGTCTGTCTCTGAGGCAGCTGCACAGACAGGAACTCACCGTTCTCAGCAGCACATGGTGCAGTCTCCCTTGGCTGTGAACTCTGGACAGATGATCCCTCCAAGGATCACACAGAAAAGACTGGTATAATCGCCCCCCTCTCCTGATTTCTCTCTCCAGTAATAAAAGTCCTGCTTTCAGGAAACAATATCCTGCTGCCATAAAAAGCCATTCTCTCTGCATGAAGCAGCCATAAAAAGGCTCTCTCCTATGTTGAGTACAGAGTATATACCTCCCAACCCTACTACACCTCAGCTCAACATCAGACCCCTTGTCCGAGCCATGTGAATAGAGCATGTCTATGTCTAGGTTTGACATACTCTTGTGTTAGTATACACATGTGGACTCTTTTCAAGTGCACTAACTGCACTTGAAAAGAAATGTGTGTGGGTGCATGAGATCAAATCCATACTGTCCTAATACAATGAGACAATGCTCTCAGCAAAAAAAGGTACACGCATATGTTTGACATAATAATTATATTGATTCACTAAAATAAATCATCAATCACAAAACAATAGTAATAACAATGATACAGTATGTGTTATCATTTCCTGGTTATGATTGTTACAATTCTAGGTATTACCTAAATGACCTGCTGTTCAGTGTGGAGAGTAGGGATTGACATTTTCCTTGAAAGAAAGGTTACATTAGTTCACCCACGAGCCAAATATGTTTGTTTTTCTGCCCATGGATCCAAGAACATCCATGGGCAGAACAAACTGTCCCAATGATTGGCTTTAGAGTGACTCTAAATTAATGGAACCCACTAGTCTTGCTGTCAGTTGAGGCACAGGTGCAAAATATCCAATGAGTATACATAATTGTCGTTGAATTCGTTAGAAAAAGCCCCTATCAAAACTCATGGCATGGCATGACATGCCTGTTTTCCACTGCCTCACTGTTGTGTTCAGGCTTTGTTGACTCATGGCATCAGTTCACCATCCCGAGCAACACTTGGGTCTCACTTGTTCCTCTCATAAACTTGTCCCCAATGGCAGAATGATGCCATAGCAAAAATAAGCTTACAAAAATATACATTTTTCAAGTACACAAGAGCTGTACACTGCAATAGTAGGTATGACTTTAAATAATAAAAAATTTGTTCTTGCTGTTGTTCTTTGTATTGTGGGGGAGAGCAGATGGGGTCCAGGGCATTTTCATGGCTGAGGAGGCAGCGTCCAAACAGGCCAAGGAAAGACAAATGACATGAGTCACCTCCTCCTCAATCTCTGACTTGGCATTTTGAGAATAACAACAGCAACAAAGGGAAAATAGATCCCAGATGATGGAACAAAAAAATAAAAGGAGAGAAGGGGGTAAACAGATTCTGTGGGAGACTTCCACAAGGAGAAAAAACAAACACCACACAAAGGGGTGGGTGTGTGGGTGGGAGTCATGGGAGTTGGTTTGCTGTCCTGTGTGCGTGTCCTGGATGGATCTGGGCAGGAGGCTGAGCCAGTGGCGGTTCGCTTACTTGCACACGTTGACCCACTCGGTGACACGGCACTCCTCACACAGCACGTAGCAGCACCAGTGGAACCGACAGTGGCAGCGCTCGCTGCGCGTCTGCTTCAGGATGTTGTGTCCGCGGCCGCAGCACAGCGAGCCGCAGCTGTCCATGCTGTGGCTGGTCTTGTTGCAGATACGCCCCTGCGTACCCAGAGAGTCCAGGGACGGCTCACGCTCGCAAAAGTCTGGGGACTTCTCAAAGTAGACCAGCTCCCGTGATACGCTCCTCCGACGGGCCCCGTTCAGCCCCCCTGCACCGCCGCCACTGTTCCCGTTCCCCGCTCGGGGGTTGAACACGCCGTTGTTCTTGTTCTGAGAGTTGATGAAGATGGCCGACAGGAACTTGTCCCTTAACAGTGAGCCCATCAGCCGGAACTCTGGGGACACGTACCAGCAGGTCTTGAACTGGCAGCTGCCTGATGTGCCATGACACTTGCACTTCCTCTTCATGTTGTCAGTCACTAACTGTGCAGGGAAAGACAATGATGTAAACAAATAGGAGAAACTTATCGGCAGATCTTATCCTCATAATAATACGATTTCTCAGGATGAGAAATGTGTGTATGTCAGTCTCCCCACTCACCTGTCGGCCCACCCGGTTGTTGTGTATCCTCATACGGGCGTGAATGTCCCGCGGGGACCCTCGGGAGTCTAACCAATCCCTGGAAAACCTCTCCCCGAAGCGGGCGTCATGACTACAGCCCCCCCACTCCCAGGTCTCCTGCAGGGAGGTGACGTCGTCTGGCAGGGGCTTGAGTAGAGTAGAGGGGTGGGCAGAGCGCAGGTTAGCTGGCAGCTCTGTGTGGCGAGAGGGGTGTGCCACACCCATGCCTGCCCCGCCCCTCTGGAGGGTCTGCAGCTGCAGCTGGGTGAGTTTGAGGCGGATCTTGTCATCGTCCAGGCGACGCTTGGCCTCACAGCCACAGCCCCGGAGCTTGCCCAGGCTGCAGGCAGATGCAACAGAGTGGGCCACGCCGGCGGCCAGCAGGGATAAGGAGAAGGCACTCTCCCTAAAACCTGGAGGGGAGACAGACAGATACAATATATTCAGTTTCATTTCAGTTGATCATGCTGTCTGTACTCTAGATACCCAGGGAAGATGTCATGCTCTTTCACAATTCGTATTCCTTACCCTATACTCCATCTGAGCAATATTTAAAAAATGCCAAAAAAAGATACACACTTTACACATTTTGTGCCATACGCCTCAGTCATTAGTGCAATGGAATATTTTCCTGTATCATGTTAAAATCTTTGCAAGCCACAGCCCTCACATATCATAATTGAGCTTCTCTCAATTCCTTGAACTATATGTAAACATCCTGTCCAAGTACAAGTCCTACCTTTATATCTATTTATATCTATTATTCCGACCCCACCTCCTGAGTCCCTGAGTCTCTCACCCCTGTTGAGAATGGCGCTGTGATGGGGCAGCTTGCCGTGGCTCTCCAGTGAAGAGCAGTTCCAGCGCTGGTCTCTGAGCTGGTGTTGGCACTCATGGATGGCCACCTGGATGCCCTGCAGGGCAGAGGCCGTCACATCAGGACTGCGCACACACAGACGCATCTGACGCTTGCTCAGGCCTGCCAGGCGCAGGCACACTGAGTTAGGGGTCAGCACAGGATCTCCTGCCACCTTCAGGCCAAGGATGTCATTGCACAGCACCCTGAAGAGGGAGGAATTCATAACTGAATGGAACTTAATGACGTGGAGATCGAAAAGTGATAATCTTTCCCAATAGATGGAATCCTGCTTATTTCTCAGGATTTAACCAGAATTTCTATTTACCATTAAAACAAATAACTAAAACAATGGCAAAACATTGGAGCAGTGATTAGAGCACACTCAAGTATGTGATGAACCATGTTCATGTTAGCTGTCACTAGAGTAAATAAGGTATTGAAAGTACAGTAATGCTAGACTTACGTCATGTATTTATACCTGCACACATAATCTATGTTTGTATTAATGTGGTGATTAAATGTTTATTATGTGATTATTACATTACGTTATGTTAAAATATTCCACTGTCATAATATTTGTGTTTTGTCTACCTCCTGCATTCATTGGCCTAGTTGTAGTTCTAGTTTTGCAAAAACAGTACTAAAGCAAAACAATGTAGATATGTGGTTGAGAATGTGAATAGCATTGTTGCTAAATCAACTAGACTATCTACCTATTGACAGCTGGGGTATTACAGACAGAGATTTACATGTCCTTAATCATGCAGTCTCTGTTGGTTATAAGTAGCTTTGTGTGTGTGTGTGTGTGTGTGTGTGTGTGTGTGTGTGTGTGTGTGTGTGTGTGTGTGTGTGTGTGTGTGTGTGTGTGTCTGTGTCTGTGTACAGTATGTGTGTGTGTGTGTGTGTGTGTGTGTGTGTGTGTGTGTGTGTGTATGCGTGCGTGCGTGCGTGCGTGCGTGTGTGTGTGTGTGTGTGTGTATGTGTGTGTGTGTGTGTGTGTGATGTTGATCAAAGAAAGCAGTAGAAGCAAGAGAAAAGTCTAAATCAAGGCAGAGGTGGTATAATAATGACACAGGGGGAAAGATGTAAAGGTATTGTAGTTCTGTATCTATAAATACCTGTTAGCTCAGAATACAGTCTCGGCTATAATATAATGTTCAGAGTAAGATTAATGTAATGCCAGTATTAGCCTAGCCTATCATTTGCCTGCTATCACTTTTCATTTCATTCATTTTAGATGAGTCTTTGTCTCTCTATGTTTTTCCCGGACGGTACATCTAACATTTCAACTTTCACCACTCTCTCGCACTACTTACGTTAATGCAGGTGACATAAGTGCCGCGGTCAAAATCAGGACTTGGTCCCAACGGAGTTTGAGTGATATCTCCATTTTGGTAAGCGTCTTTCCCGACGTGACATTAAAACACTGGTGTGATAATCGTTTTAACAAAGAATTGAAGAAGAGTTGAGTATTATCGATGTGCCTCCCAAAGCTAGAGGAGTGAAGAAAGAGAACTGAATCGTTTGGGGCGAATGTGAAGGGGAGGGGGAGAGAATAAGGGAGGGGAGATGCCTCTACAGGCGGTTGTTTCCAAAGTATTGACCTCATGAAAAAGCATCAACATGTAATTGTTATATAGTCTAACTGTAAATATGACTGTTAGCCCAAGCTGTATAGTGCAGTGTTCGAATGTTTACACGTGAGGACCACTTTCCTCTCCATCCCTCGCCATCATATCGAGTAAAAGGAACACGGGACGAATCTGAGTGAGGATAAGCGACACTGTTGAGCAGATAAACAAACCCAACTGATTTAATATCACTGATACCCTCATTTGCTGGATACAATTTTAAGACAACGAAAATGTCATAGCAAGATGACATAAAAGTGAAAAATCAAGATAGATTCACAAAATGAATGCATCTTGGGGGAGAAGGGGGGGGGCTGATTCCACTGTACGACAGGGAGGCAGCAGCAGGCAAGCGTCTCTGCTCGCAGCGCTCCAACAATACTGGGTACATAGTCATCTGGTCCCCCCTTCCTCCCACCTCAATCAGCACGTCTGTTCTTTATTATTGTGTTAGAAACAACTTCACTCCATACCAGTCTGAATCTTTTCATTTCAGAGTAAGAAAGAAAAATTTCTATACAGGACAGAATATCATGCCATTTGCAAAACAAGTAACCAAATAGCCTATGTATTTTTCTTGTGATTAAACATGTTATTGTTTTTTGTCCATACTTTAAAAGTCGAATGTTTGCAGAATAGGAGTTTTAGCGATATGGTTCTATGAGAGACTATAGGCCTACTTCATCCAACTTTTCATATTTTGTTTATTGTCACACTTCGACATGTTTGCTTATAGTATGTGATACAAAATCGGAATTATTTTCATCCCGTTTTCTTTCTTCTCTTTTTTTTAGTTTGGCATGGTGCCTTCAACATGTGACGTGCCAAAACAAGACCCCATCCTCTCTTGGTTAACAAAGACTTTGCTTGGCCCATCTAGCCCATTTGGAGACATTGCATTCTCGTGCTCAGAAATGACAAATGCACCAGATGAGGCCTTGATATAGTTCTCAACTAGCATGTTGAGGTGGGTTGATATGACAAGACCATGCTGGGCTATTCCTCAGGTTGAAAGTGCCTATGAAAATGAAGTTAATGGGTTATTCAACATGTGTTTGACATATAGTAAAATATGTATTTAATCAACAGGTCCATTGTATTCAGATAGGCCTATTATAAATTCAAGTTTTATCCTTGTACGCCCTTTCAAAGTAAGCGACGTTTTGGAGCATAAAACATGTGATGTAGTTTCATACAATTAAGTTAAAACCCCCCTTAAACACTGCTCGCATAGTGACACCAATTCTTCATTTAATCTCCTTCTATTCCTTAAGCTCCAGCAATGAAAAGTGCATTAGCATTCTGCTTTGGCGTGTATATCTAAGTGGCTTAAAAAGTGATTTGAAGTTGATTTGTATATAAAAGGCGTCCCCTTATCCGGATTGCGACTCTAATCTGCTCCGTGTCGCATGACTGCTTCAGGAAACCCGTTTGAGCACCTTTTAAAGCCGGGAGTATAAATGTAGGATAGCACTCATTAAACCCCTTTACAAATGCGCACTTCCTTATGCGATCATTTGCGTACAGAGAGAGAGAGGAGGAATATATATATATATATATATATATTGAGAGAGAGAGAGCGAGAGAGAGATGCTATAATTCCATCATGTTTAGGCATATGTGGAATATAGCCTACTTTAACAATAAACCTCTCTTCTCTCGGGATAGGCTATAGCCTACAAACTATTAATCACACTTGAAACGAATAAGGCACTAAGTACTATTGATTGCAATGAACTGTCTATGGGGGATACTTAGTCATACACAAAGTCTGTAGAGAGATGAGTTGGAGATGTCGCACTGTGGCTCATGCTATGATCACAAATAGCCATGCGTCGAGGGAGGTCTGCAGTCCAGATGTTTGGAAGGCATTTATTTCTTAGTTGCTCCATTTTCTTTATGGGTGTCATTTATCAAACTTCCTCAGTAAACATTATCCATCTCAAACTTGAATATCGAATTTAATAATGATTCAGTAGTCTCTAAACACCCTTCCCGGAATCAGTGATTCAGCATTTTGGTCAATAATTATCTTTACTTAGGAGGAGAAAAAAGCATAAATTGCTATTTAATTATCACAATGAAGAAATATAGGGAAGGAGAATGGAAAGAAATGTTATACGCCTCTGGAAACATCTTGAGAATGTATACGAGTGTGTTTGAGAAAGAAGGAGGAGACGCGGTTTAAGGGAGTAATCCAACCATCGGGTAAAAAGGGCAGTTTAGATGGCTCATATTCCGCTGTAACTGTACTGTACCGTGACACAAGCTTCGCGCAGCATATGAGAGAACACCAAACTGTGCGCACCCACAGAAAATCTCCATACACACACATCAGTGTTTTGAGAGGGACTTAATTCAGGAAGACTGGATGTGGAAGAGCATGGCCAGTGGGAAAATACTAGGCCTACACGCATTTATTGCATTCATTTACAAGGAATCGATGGATTATTTGATTACCGTGAGATTCCGTTAGTAATATGTGCAATTTACATTGTGGATTGCCCTATTTTTTTATCTTTCCCTTTCTCCTCTTTCTGTCCGGTTTTGTTTTCTTTATTCATTGTGCCCTGAAGAGAATTAACTATCCCTCCTTCCAATCCTATTGAAAAGGGGCAGAAAAAAACTGAGGGAGATGAGAGCAGCAAATCCCTTTTTTATTCCTCTTGTAGCGCTCAATAAGAGAAGAATGTGTCGCCTATCAGTCACCGAGGGGATCAAGTCTTCGGGACTGTCCCACGCGCTCAATGCGCTGTGCAGAGCATCACTGAGAGAGAGAGAGTGAAGAAGACTGCAGCAGCAGCAGCATCCCTGCCTGGACACTTCAGCACTAGACAAGGAGTCATTTAGCAACCTGTCTTCTCACCAGATTCATTCCAGTCAATTAGGCTACTCGCTACTTTTTCACCTTCAAAATCCTTTCATTGGAATGTGGTGTGGTGAGTACACATTACGGATACCTGCTCTAATATGACAACCTGCAGAAATGACAGGGTGTCAGACATAGGCTATTAATAAAACCCACTTTTCAGACAATCGTTCTAATATAGAGATATGGTAATTCAAGAGATCTTTATCATAGGCCTAGTAAAAATAAACACTGGCCTATTATTTCCTAATCAATGACAGTTTTACTTATGTGTCATGACGGGGGAGGAGGAGACATTGTGTATTTCAGGAGATTTATTAGGCAGAAAATACATCTTTGCCATAAATCAGTTTTATATCAGGAGTTTGTTTTAAAATCAATTTTATGTCAGGAGATTAAAATCAGTTGATATCAGTATTCAGAATTTCTAAGAAAGTTTGACATTTTCCTCTTCATATTTTAATTGAAGACACAATGCGGATCCTTGCGTTGCTTCTCGGGGTGAAAGCCGCGTGCATCCTGCTGGTATCCTCGCTCTCAGGCACGGGGGCAGTCAACAATAGCGGCCGGTGGTGGTAAGTTGAGTTAATGTGTCATGTATTCATTCGCCTCATATATGGTCATTTCAACGGAGCATGCTGCTAATGAGACATTGGGTTAGTGTTAAATTGACTTAAAGTTCCAGTTCTCCCATATCAACTGTATATTAACACTTAGTCAATGCTCGGAATAATGTGTTATTGTTGGCAACAGATTCACAATTTCTGTTCATTTCTTCTGGAAAACCAAACAGCAACCACAAACCATTACGTTTTGAGGGTCTTTGGACACCACCTACCAATTACCGGGAGCGTAACTAACCTAATTTAGTCTGCATTTCCAATCGAAATGAATTGCCCTCTCCATCAAATTATTGATATAAAGGGAAGTATTATTTTCAGTATGATAAAGTTCTCGTTTATTTTGGGAACGGTTGCAGACCATGTTTATTCAATTTTCAATTTTCATCTCTCTCTCTCTCCTCCTCCTGCTCCCTCCCTCCCTCTCTCTCTCTCTCTCTCTCTCGCTCTCTCTCTCTCTCTCTCTCTCATTTTGACAGTGTGGCTTGAACACGAGACAACATTTTTCAGTCCAATGTGGGATAAATTAAATATGGATTTATTTCATGGCTGAAAGAAATTCCATTCCAGGTCGTATTCAGGGTCGTATTCTCGTAATATGCTGAACATTCCAGTGTATATAGAATACACTCTAAATATGCATTCAATTGCCAATGTCTGCATAACTTTTATGAACTATAAAACAAAAAATTGAACATTGTATATTAATTATTTGCTTACACTTACTCAAGAGGACAATTAATTATGAGATTTCAAGCAGGCCACGTTGATTACTTCTGCATGCTGTCAAATGAGTTCATTGATTACGATAAAGAGTTGCAGAAATATTATTTCAGAGACTTCAGGGATACTTCAAGTTCAAATCAATATTAGACACTCTCACAATGTCACTGCAGTTAGTCTAACTTGTTGAACCAATCCCTATCTCTGCAATATGCCAAGGAAATAAGAAAAATACACAGTGAGAGAGAAGAAAATTGGATTGAAACAAGTATCCGAAGATGGGATAATTATTAATGTTCCAATGCCTCAACCACATAACTGTCTGGGTCAGTCTTTTGAATAATTTTGTGCCGTTCTGAACTGTTGGGAGGAGACAGAGAACAATTAGGCTGCATAAGTGAAACCATAAAATATATTTGACTATGAAATATGGCACCCATAATCACATCGCATAAAGTAGGCCCTTCGGCAAGGCCCAATGGATGTCCAGTTACTGCAACAGCGTTGCAATAAATATATTGGAAGTTTTATTTTATGCAATGGGAATAAATTCCCATAATTCCTCTTTGAATTGTTTAGGCCTAATTACTTTATCCGTCATCCTGTAATTTGCAACACTTTTGAGGTTAAGGTTAACAAGCAGTTTCCATTATAACACTTTTTATTATAAAGATATGAGAACTATACAAACATGTAAGTTTGAACATAAAACACATCAGAACTCTCTAACTCTTATTTCACCCTGTCCCCTATTGTGCCAGGGGGATCGTGAATGTGGCCTCCTCTGCCAACCTCCTCACCAACTCCAAGAACGTGCAGTTGGTCCTGGACCCCAGCCTGGCTCTGCTGAGCCGGAGGCAGCGCAGGCTGATTCGGCAGAACCCTGGGATCCTGCATGCCATTGCTGCTGGTCTGCACACTGCCATAAAGGAGTGCAAGTGGCAGTTCCGCAACCGCCGCTGGAACTGCCCGACCACCCACAGTCCGGCAATATTTGGCAAAATTGTCAACCGTGGTGAGTCTCTCTTGTCTGCTCACTAGGCAACGAATGGGCAATTTTGGGCAGAATGTCATGGAATCACTTATACTGTAGGCCTTAGGAAAAGCCTATCTTTGCATATCTTGTGATGCTGAGATGCTGATCATCCTTGTGGCAAATCCACATGAAAACGACTGCATGTAGCATTGAAGGGAATGCCTGCTGTTGCTGTTTCAGGTTGCCGAGAGACAGCATTTGTGTTTGCAATCACAAGTGCGGGGGTGACCCATGCTGTGGCCCGCTCCTGCTCAGAGGGAGCCATCGAGTCCTGCACCTGTGACTACCGGCGCCGGGGGCCTGGGGGGCCAGACTGGCACTGGGGAGGCTGCAGTGACAATGTGGACTTTGGCCGAATGTTCAGCCGAGAATTCGTGGACTCCAGCGAGAGGGGCCGAGATCTCCGCTACCTCACCAACCTACACAACAACGAGGCTGGGAGAATGGTGAGAGATGTGGTCAATTCATCAACAGCACTTCATTTGTCCTCTCTCACTCTGAAATGATAGTAGAGTATCAACCACTTTCTCAGGGTTAACCCATGATCTCTTCACGTTCCCCTCTCGGCTGTTCCTGGTGTTCCATGGCTAATGCTTCGTTTCTCCTCTCTCCAGACAGTGTCTTCAGAGATGCGTCAGGAGTGTAAGTGCCACGGCATGTCCGGCTCCTGCACCGTGCGCACCTGTTGGATGCGACTGCCCAGCTTCCGGGCAGTGGGGGACTTCCTGAAGGACCGTTTCGATGGTGCATCGCGCGTGATCTACGCCAACAAGGGCAGCAATCGGGCCTCTCACCGAGCTGACCCTCGCCACCTGGAGCCCGAGAACCCCGCCCATAAGCCCCCCTCAGCCAGGGACCTGGTCTACTTCGAGAAGTCACCCAATTTCTGCTCCTACAATGGCAAAACAGGGACCCATGGCACCTCTGGGCGAACCTGCAACAGCTCCTCTCCGGCTCTAGATGGGTGTGAGTTGCTGTGCTGCGGGCGAGGATATAAGACCCGGACTGAGAGGGTCACTGAGAGGTGCCACTGCACTTTCCATTGGTGCTGCCATGTCAGCTGCCTCAACTGCACCAGCACCCAGACATTACACCAGTGTCTTTGATGGCAAAATAACAGCTGTGGCAAAAGGCTAGGTGGAATGGGAGTGGGGAGATGAGGTTCTTAGAGGAGGAGAGAGAGATAGATAGATAGAGGTAGCTGGTATTTGGGATGCTGTGGGTTAGGGAGGTATAGGGAAGGGTAGAGAGAGATTTGTGGAGTTAAGTGATTACAGGGAGATTAACAAACAGCACTACAGTTTAATTAATGTTTTGGTGGAATTTAGAGCGAAAAGCACCATGGTGTAGAAGGAGAGTGTGTGTGTGTGTGTGTGTGTGTGTGTGTGTGTGTGTGTGTGGGTGTGTGTGTGTTTACTGGTAATAAGAGGGTATTCAAATGCTGTATCCAGCCATGTAGAATGGAATGGAAACCAATCCTCAATATGGCTTCCCAAGGCGAGGAGCAAAGACAGATTGGGTAAAGAAAGTAGTGACCTAGGAAATAGAATTGCAGGGAAAGATTAACAGCCAACATTGGTTTGAGAGAGACTTTGGGATTTGAGGCCCACCACCCTTTCCCATCTCTCAAGGTACTACTAGTCTCCCCTCTACAGCAGAGAATTGAGAGAAGTGAGGGGAGAGGAGGAACTGGACACAATGTCTGACAGATGTCTCTGTGGCCAGAGAACCACAAGCATGTTCTCTCATAAACCGGTGAAGAACTCTAACAAGAGGGTGGTTATTTTAACATCAGTGTTTTGTTTTCTTTTGCTGCAGTTTGACTTTTCTCACATAAAATTGTGTGAAGTATATCTCCTGGGGTATGCTGTCCCCAATTGCTATGTACTTAAGTCCTGGACGCAGCCCAACCTCTTATGATTTCCTGTATAACTCACCACATATGCCCCCTTTGTTTAGATTTCTCTGGAATCTGCTCACCTCAACCATGATTTACCACTGCGTGATTTACCGCACCATGGTACTGAGATGAAATGACCGGATTTAGCAGTCTCCAAAGATAACAAAATCTTAGATACCATTTTATCAACCTAGAATTCACTAATGAAATCTTTGTAAATCAGAGAAGTCTGAATATAGTATCAATGCACTGAATATTGAGGAATATCTACATGTATGTGAGGGTGTGGGAGATCAGCAGGAAAACGTCTTTAGTCTCAGTAAACGGGGACTGTATTGCCAAAAATTGCCTGCAAGCCTGTCCCTGAAATTACAAATGATTCTGTTACCAGTGGAGTAGGATGACAAAGAGAAAATACATTAAACCCTGTGGCAAAATGTGACAAGTGTAAAAGATAATCCCATATCTTCCCAAGTTTACAGTGGACAGAGGGTTTTTCCATTCAAATTAGGTGCATGTAGCTGTGCACCATAAATTGATGGAACAGACCCTTAAATATACAGCCACTGTGAAGGGAAACATATTGTATATCAGCTAAGAGAACCAAAATGTTGTAAATAATATATATATAAATATATATTTATGCTGAAGTTACTTGCAATTTGAGGGAATGATTTACACACCTGTTAGCTGTAGCCAATGGATGGGAGTGCATATGCTATCATTAGTCACAAGTCCGGTAATGTTTTTCTTATGTTCTTATTAAATTTTGTATTGATGTAGTTTACACAGATTTGTGAAAAGAAGGACCAACATTAGAAACCTGTCTGAACGTTCTTACTTCCCTGCTCAATTCTCTTACCACCTGTGTTTTGTCATGCACTGAATATTACTATTCTCGTTTATGTAAATATACAAAATATTTATTTCTGTGGATCTTTATACTGTTATAGAGAAAATTCTAAAGCATTTTAGATATTTTTCTTCAAAGATTTAGCTTGAAATTGTTTTGTATTGTATAATAGAACAATAAAGTTTATATTTTCAAATAAGTTGCCATTTAAACAGAGTATATTTCTCTCATTTAATTTTGTCTATGAATGCCATTGTGTTGGACATAGTGTCTGTGCTTAGGATACTTTTGACAACCGTTAGCATAAAAGCACGTCCCTGGGTGTTCCACTGCTAATCCTATTACTAGCAAAGTAGTCTTTCCCTAGCACACAGCAGCAGCCCTGCATCTCTGCTTCCCAACTCCACCACAGAGGGGTCCTGGATACCAGTTGCACATAGCTTCTATTATATAGGCTTTTACAGCACCAAATGTTTTGCTTCATTTACTTAATGTCAAAAAAAGAAAGAAATAATAGAATAAATAATGAAAGCCTGCAGTCTGCCCTCCCCCCCCCCCCCCCCCCCCCCCCACTCCCTGGCAGTTAATCCCAACCACAGGAGTTTGGAAGGCACCCTGCAGTTCTCCCCAGCCCACCGCAGCACAGCGCAGGGGCACTGAGGGTCAGCCAGGCAGAGCGCCGCACGGCCACACTCAGCCTGCCAACACCCACCCACACCCCCTCAGGTCCAGCCATGAGAACACTGGGAGTGTCCCTGGGGGGACAGTGAGCAGGGAGAAGGAGAGCACAGAATGGTAAAAGAAGTTGGACTGATGAGATTTAGACTGAGAAGAGTGCTGAGCTACAAGTGGCTACTGGAGCTGGAGGTCAAGTCATAGGAAGAATTGAGGGTACACTGAAAAGACTGATATCAGTCAGCAGAACCAGGATCTAGTTCAGAACCAGTATATGAACAGATATGGTAGGGATGAGTGGACAGTGGACTGAGAGCTGATGTAGGGATGGATTGAGAATATCAGCAGGTCAACAGGAGGTACAAAGAACAAGAAAGCAAAGAAGGTAGGATGACAACAAACTGGTGGTGGAAGAGAGACTAAAACAGACAGATGATGAGCAAACACTAATAATAGGGTGACACATTTACGTAATTTGTCAAAAGCACTTTTTACAAAAAAAAATAGAAACGCTCTATATGAGTGAAAAGGTGAAAAAATGCCTTTGCAATCAAAGAATGTTGAGAACCTGAGAACCTGAGAGAGACAAGTCAAATGGAGAGAAGGAGTGAGAGAGAAAGAGAGGGAGGGAGGAGAGAAAGAGGCAAGGCAGGGTTCAAATCCCAGGCGTGAGAGGGAGGTGGGAGGAGGGTGGGGGGGGGGGGGGTCCGTCATTGTGGGAGTGCTGAGGAGTCAGTGATAATTAGCTCAATTAGTGACAAAGGCAGTGTAATAAATACCGACTTAGTGTCTGGGTCCCTGCTGGCCTCTCCCTGCGCGGCCTGCGATGCGGCTCTGGCCTGACGGACAATTCATTAAACCGACAAAATACCCCACCGTCCAGGCGTGACGCTGTGAGTTAGCCCCCTACTGGCATGGCCCATTGTTCTAATTGTCTGGGCTGGAGTCACTTTGTGGCTCCCTCCTCCATACCCCCCCTCCCTCACACTCTCCCTTCAGAAAACCCATGGAGTTAATGCCCCTAGCTAACTCTGTAAGTAGGTGATCGGCAGGTTGGGAAAAAAATAGAAAGAGTTTCTTGGGGTGGGTTGGGTGGGGGGGGATCGGTGGGATTAGGGAATGGAGGTTGCCTGGGAGTGCTGGGAGCAGTCCCGATCGGAATGCAGGAGAGATGAGTCCAGGAGCTCGGATGCGGGACAAAGCGAGAGTTAATAAGGAAAGATTGAAGGGGTTGGCGACAATGGGCCGCCACCCGAGTCGAGATGAAATTGCTTCCGCGGATTATTGGGAGAGGGTGTGCGGGTTGTGGGGTGAGTTTGTGTTGTTTGAGAGTGTGTGTGTGTGTATTGGGGGGGGGGGGGGGGGTCAGGGAGTCTTGGATTGATGGCTGCCCCTCTGGTTGGGGAGCAGGGGACCGGGAGAGGCCGACCGGCTGTTCCCACAGTCTGTTCTCCTGCAGCCACCTTTGACACACGGGTCTGCCAGGCGGTGAGCAGGGAGCCATGGTGGGAAAGGCACAAACACTTTTAGGCACAAACAAAAACAACAGCTCCACAAAGTCTATTCACCATCTCTCTGAAGCCAAGGCTGGGGCTAGGCTGGAGGGAAGGATGTAGGAGGGCAAGACAAGAGAGAGAAAGAGAATTCGAGAGAGGGGTAGAGGAGTACCACAGCGAGATGGGGAGAAGATATAATTCTCAGTTCACATCCCAGTTGGTTCCCAATTAAAGATCAAGACATGTTGAAGGGACATTGTTGCCACAATAGAATGGCTTTCACATGATCACACATGACAGAACCTTTAATAGTTGCTAGAATGTCTAGGGAGCAACATTTAGCCATAATCCTTTTCATGGAGTAACTCCTTAATGTCTTTATTTTACTGTCACTTCAAATGGTGCCCCAACACACAACATTTACTAATTGCTTATAAGTTTCCCCACGGAATTAATCTATTTCCCATTTTTATCAATAAAAATAACTTAATTCAAACAGTATGCTTAAACGTCTTAACGGGACGCTTAACTTGGGAAACAACTTCACCAACAACACTGGGGCCAGGAGTCATATAAAGTTAATTGAATAATTGCACTAATTAAGTAACTTGAAACAAAACCACACTGGCCTGCCATTGTCCAAAGGCTGACTGAGTGCCACTTTTTAAGGGGAGTATTTTCCTACAGAGCACCTCCACTGCTGATGTGTGTACTGTAAGTAAGGAAGCCTTTTTCACGTCCCCAGATTGTTTCCCCACAGAACTGAAAAGTAAACAGGTCAAGTACCAAATATATTTTTTGTGGAGAAGATGATATACTGTACCATATAAAATAGCTCAATAGCTAAGAACAGTTTCCTATTAAAATTCCAGTGAAATTGTGGATAATATGTTTCCCCTACTGAGTGACTGTTCAGGAATGGGTGGCTCAATAGGGGTACTGGGTGGGGTGTATGAAGAATGTGGATGTATAGTACTATGGTCACACATTAAATTATATGCTTTGCAGAATGGTTCAGGAGTGTATGGGGTTATTGGGCTTAGGAGGAAACTGTGCAAGAGGCCTAAAAGAGTAACAAAAAGAGAGATACACAGCAGGATCTGATATTAGTGTGTGTGTGTGTGTGTGTGTGTGTGTGTGTGTGTGTGTGTGTGTGTGTGTGTGTGTCTGCATGCGTGCGTGCGTGGGTGTGTGTGTGGATGGGTGCATGCATGAGGATGGCAGCTGGGAAGCAGACAGAGTCCAGAAGAATTGTACCCTAGCAACTGACCTTTCAAACAGATGGCAGCTCCAAAGTAACAGCCACCCAACATCACAATGGCTCCGGTCTCATAACATCTCCATCACTCCGTGATCAACACCCCTGTCATAGCCCTACAGAGAAGAGGGCATTACATTCATAACTAACAATACACACACAGTTAATTGCCTTTCAATAAGCGATGGAAACTTGCTCCATAAATCTGAGATTCTGATATGTTATCTCATCCGCATTTACAATGCACACAACTTAATTCAAGTCCAAATCCATTAAGTTATCATGTGTCTACAGAGAATGAGATATTGAAGGCATAAAGGGAATGATAGGAGGACAGATTTTGAAACAAGAGAGACATTCACTCCTGTCTACAAAACTCCAGCTGCTCTAAAACCACTGTTTCCCGTTTTTGAGTTCGCTCCGGATAGTGAATCAGGGTGGGAATGTGGACTGACCACTGGACCACTGTGAGCAATCAGTATGATGTTTATGGTCAGCCTTGGTGCCCCTGTGGAGGGAGATGTGGACTGGGCAGTGCCGTTACTGTGGAGTCTGAGTGTGTTTGTGTGTGTGTGTGTGTGTGTGTGTGTGTGTGTGTGTGTGTGTGCGTGTGTGTGTGTGTGTGATGTCACAATATGTGTGTACATGCCTGTGTGTGCATGTGTGCCGCCTGTATTAATTCACGCTGCATTATCGACCCCCCACACATACAGATCATGACCCCTCAGTTATCTCTATTGGCTTGATGGGCTGTTCCCAATTGGCCCATTTTCATTCAGACTAAATCATCTTCTAAACCACATGACTGCAGAGAGTCTTCAATGACAACATAGCCATGCTCTCTTCTAAAACACAGATAGCATATTTGCCACAGTATCTTGGGAAGAGTGGGGTCTAAGTTTGACATAAGGATAGAAATTACAAAGCCATAATGAGATTCACTCAAACAAGTTAACAAAATCAACTCAGATGGATGAGCAGCAAATAAAATATTGCATTGTGATAAGTGCTATCAAAAAGTCTGTATCTCGATGTTGATCTGGACGCTCTACAACTGTCCTGGTGGTGGAAAACTGTGAGTCAGCCGGTGACAGTAAACCACTGTATACACAAGATCCTCTGATAGGACACAATGTCAATCTTCCTATAAACAGAGCTATAATGACAGGGAATTTCTTTGAGGAGTACAACCCATAGAAGTAGATGTTTACAGACATCTGACATTATATATGGTAAACCTCAGCAATGTTGCCAACTTCTTCATAAAATCTGGGCACAGAGTGGGTTGAATCCAATGAAGCAACAGATAAGATTTAGTTGTGTCAAAGTAAGCAGGTTTCAAGTCTGAGCTTAACTTTACTTCTATCAGAACAAGCAGCTGAGAGATTACAGTATCATGATGTTTAACATTTCACAAACAAACACCATTATGAGTGTTAATGTGGCTTTTCTTTATTGCTGTGTGAATGTATTTGACGACCTGTCTATCTTCTACCTTCTACCTTATAGCCTTTACATATTCTTTAGTACACTGTTGTTTGAGACAAAGGGGGAAAAGGGTGTTTTTTTTTGGTTTTAATTACTGGCTGTGTTTTTACAGCGATAGTGGGCGAGGGCTCAACACTGACACACAAGCAGAGGAATGTTTATTTGCTGCAGTTTAGGAGCATAGTGGCTTGCAGGAACTCTGACACATTCCTGTGTCACTCTCTCACACTCGCACACACACACGTTCACACTCACACACAACCACCCCTCCTGCTTTTCTGTACTGGCACACACCTCAACAGTAAACACCCAATAAATGTGGTACCTCAGAATTTGTAGGCATCACCAAACCTGATATTTCTGACATTGCAATCAAACATTTTGATATTGTGACTGCACTTCCCCAACAGTGTGTCACAGACGCTAGCACATGACTCAGTGAGATGCCTGATGTATCACTGCATATCCCCTTACCCACAAGTGTTTGTTATAAGAGTGTGTGTGAATTTGATTGTGAGCACCTTTTCATCAGTTAGTCCTTCTCAGATCCCATCCATTTTCCCCAGAAGCTGGCAGCCAAACCCTGTAAAGAAGACATTTCTTTTGGCAACTGCTTTTTAACGACAGTGACACAGAGGACAGCCAACCACAGGAGCCACACTTCCAGAATGCATGCATGCTGAGAACTGCTTGCATAACAGGACACTCCCCTCCCAGCACACACACACACACACACACACACACACACACACACACACACACACACACACACACACACACACACACACACACACACACACACACACACACACACACACACACACACACACACACACACACTATCCCGGGTGCCCCCAGTCTGTAATCGCTTCCAGGGGCAGAGCTGTCTATGCTAAAATGTGTCATCAGCCTTACAATAAGTACATCTCTCTCCAACTGTATCAGGGGCCAAGTTGCTTGAAAACGAAAAGCATGCCAGGCCCATAAACTCAGCAATTGTGTGACATCAGTGATTTTTTAATATAATCTTTAGACAGGTTTTGGTGACATGTCAATTAGGCCCAACGGGCAATGCTAAGCAGAAATACGCATAAGTAGAATATCTTAACATTGCCGGATAAATATAATCAAATGGCACATCATCACCGAATCTCTGGCCTACTTCTGAAGCATATTTTCGAATACAGGTCAAGGCTGACATCTAGTGGACATTGCGGCATTCATTCACACAAAAGCTCGCATTCGTATATGTATATTTATTTTAAATAGGCCAGATGTGTGTGTGTGTGTGTGTGTGTGTGTGTGCTGGGAGGGGAGTGTCCTGTTATGCAAGCAGTTCTCAGCATGCATGCATATATATATATATATATATACACACACTTCATAAACACTCTATTAGGAACACTATACTAATACTGGATACCCTTTGCTACCCTTTGCATTGATTCCACAAGATGTTGGAAACATTCCTTTGAGATTCTGGTCCATGATTGCATCACGCAATTCCTGCAGATTTTTCAGCTGCACTTTCAAGCTGTGAATCTCCCGTTCTACCACATCCCAAAGGTGTTCGATGGATTCAGATCCGGTGACTGGGAAGGCCACTGAAGAACACTGAACTCATTGTCATGTTCATGAAACCAGTTTGAGACGACTTTTGCTTTGTGACATGGTGCATTATCATGCTGGAAGTAGCCATTAGAAGATAGGTAAATTGTGGCCATGAAGGGATGCACATGGTCAGCAACAATACTCAAATAGGCTGTGGCATTCAAGCGATGATTGATTGGTATTAAGGGGCTCAAAGTGTGCCAAGAAAACATTCCCCACACCATTACACCACCTCTACCATGAGAAGATGTACAGGTGTTCCTAATGAAGTGTTCGGTGAGTGTATATATATATGATATTGCAATTATGTGTTTTGAAATGATAGGGTTCTGCAGATCCTGTCACGGAAGAAACTAAATTTCCGGCTCGGTCTTTCTCCAGCCTTCCTTACCACAATGGTGAGTGTTTCTCATTTCTCGACAGGCCCCCGAATGTATATAAACGAGAATACACCGTTGACTTGGTGGTAGCCATGCAAAAACAACACTTCATTATCCATACGTTGAGTTGCAGTCAAATACCCTAGTGGTTAGAAAGATATCCACATGAACAGGCACGGGCTGTAGAGGGCGTTTCCTGGCTATACAGCTAGAGAGCTAAGCTAAAGCTGGAAAGGTGAAGCATGGTGAGCACAAGGAACATTCAACAAAGCACCAAATACCGGTCAAGTATTTTGCGCAAACTGTATGTATTCAGTATGGTGTAGAGAAGCTTTATGTTTGTTGTCATTCCGCTTCTGTCTGGTGTGGAACGTGTAGGAAACTAGTTTAGCCAGGTTAGGTAGCTCGCTAGTACTAGCTGAGTAACCAGTGTTCATCATCACGTCTGGATGTGTTCTTCCCTTCCACAGTTGTTTCTGTTTATGCAATTATGTTTTCTTACATTTTGAAATACCTATGCAAAATACCTATGAAATCGAAATGAAAAAAGTAATTCTTCCTTCTTCTAGCATTGTGACTGCCAATGGCCCTTGGTCCTACCATACATTACTTTTTCTTATGATTGATGGATAGATGATTCACTTACTTAAACAAATGTATTTGTTGTAATTCGCTTTGGATAAAGGCATCTGCTAAATGCCGTAAATGTAGTTGGTTTGTAAAAGTGTTATAGCTGACTAATTGGGAATGTCATCCTCCAGACTAAGAAGTGCGAAGAAGGGCCGTGGACATGTCCAGCCTGTGCCCAGTGTGTGCCCAAAGACAAGGCTATTAAGAAGTTTGTCATCAGTAACATTGTTGAGGCTGCTGCAGTGAGGGGCATCACAGAGGCCAGCGTGATGAGTAGTCCAGCTATGTTTGGAATGGATTGGAACCACTTGTTTTCTGATTGAGCTCTGTTATACTTCCTTTTTGGGTGGTGCCCCAAGAGCTCCTCCGAAGCCGATATGAACTAGCTGAAGATTAGTGTCATTTTTATGGTAAAATAAAATGACTACTGAAGTGTATTTCTATTACCATATAGGCGGGTTCAAGCATTTTAGGTTTTTAAAATGTATATAGTTAGGAGTGACACTTACACATTGACTTTGGTTGTCTAACTGAATTCTATTTGCTTTTAATGTTTTATAGCATCCCCTGATACATTCACACCATGGATAAGACTTTAATAGCTGGTGGGAGTTGGTGGATTTGTAGCCTCGTCCCCAGGCTATTGCACACAGTGCATATAAGCCTGAAATGGACTCAAATCTGGCCTTCGTGAGAGTATGTCATTATTTGATTTCAGCTAATCATACAACTGCGAGGCGTGGCTCTGGAAACGTGTGGTGCACAAGCACTGCGGGGTAAATGTTAGAGATGATTGATGCAAGATAAAGCTATTTCTCCTGGTCTTTCTATGGGGTAAACAAAAGCCAAGTTAGGTGCGTTGGTCCACCAGACCTTCCAAGCATTTGGGTGGATGTGTCTGTGTTCCAAATTTGTGGATTTGGAACGCATGTTCATCTTACACAATACTGAGCAGGGGAAGAAGTGCAATCTTAAAATACAATATACCTTGACATGCAGATTTATTTTGTAAGGTAATTCACTGTGGAGAGGCTTCCTATGCAGAGAAGAGTTTTCATACATCATAAATGCCTAAGATTGTATCCAATAAACTTTGCCTTACCATTGGTTATACTGTATGTTAAGGAAAGCATTTAATTGCACCGTTTCCACCCTGTATCCTGTGCATATGATCAATAAACTTTGATTTGATTTGAAGATCCCATTCACATTTCTTATAACAAGCATTACTTTATTGGACATTTAAAAACATATTTGAACAACAATGTGGGGTTGCACACAATTAAAGCAATTGATATATTTAAAACCAATACTTATTTCAAAGAATGAGGCAGTTTCATATCTTTATAAATTTGAGGTACAGAGTTTTTCTTTGTCATGTTACATTGTTCTCACAAAACATTTTAAACATTGAACTTCAATGAAAGCCCAAGTATGAAAGGGACAACAACCCTGCCACCTCTTTCATGCTGCTTCACAGTTCATATAGAATTAATTTCACATATGAAAAAGATAGAAATGGAAGAAAAAGTACGAAACTGACAAGGACACATGCTCATTCATACATTATCTTATTACCCTATGTACAACATTTCTTATCAAACCAAGTGCATTCGTACAATTAGCCTAGATTTTTTTAAGAAATAGCTTCAAGTACATATTTTGTTTGCTGTTTTAAAGAGACTGAATGTAGAGGACACAAAAACAATGACTAACTTTTCACATCAAATACTGAGTTTGGTCTCATTCAAGTTTGTTTTCCTAATCACACTCCACACATTCTGTCACACAACTCTAACAGTATTATGTAGAGGTTTTCAGGTTCTTTAAAATAGCAGGAGGTAACATTTTGGGATACAGCTGAGGACC
This sequence comes from Argentina silus, assembly GCF_951799395.1. Lineage (NCBI taxonomy): Eukaryota > Metazoa > Chordata > Actinopteri > Argentiniformes > Argentinidae > Argentina > Argentina silus. Next base: position 2,858,066 of record NC_139662.1, read on the forward strand.
TCTACAGAGGCTATTAGACACGCTCACTTTAACATACTTATTATCCACTTCAAGTGATAAACTTGTTTAAAAATAGACTTTGATGGACTGAATTATTTAGTAAGAGCTTTTGTTTCTGTCTCCCAAGTGCAAACTGTTTTTTGTTCTACACTTGTAAGATATCAAATTCTCTATTTTAGACATTGTAAACTAGGATCAAGATTAGAAGACAGGACTCATGTCTTGTCCGTGTCAGTCACACATAAAATGGAGCACCAATTTCAGAGCACAGGTACAGAACAATATAGCGTAAAGTTCTGTTGATGGCCGGTTCCCCTTTAATTATGAAAACTCTAGAAAACACGTTGTCTTGTGTGCAGAGCCTAAAAGTATCAAATATTTTAAGAGTATTTTATAATTTATCAGTGCAATAGAGCTATCAGAAAAAAGAATATCCTTCAAAGTGAAGTAATTTCGATTTCGCACTGTAAAGCCGTCAGTTACCCCGCAGGGCTCCAGCGAAAACACTCACATTTAAGCAGAGAATCTAAAAGTGCAATCCTTCATTGAGGTAGCTCTGTAGTCCACCTCAGTCAATCCCCATCTCTATACATGGGTCATGGTCTGATCTGCACCAGCATCTTTAGGCTCCTCCTATTTTGCCCAGTCTACACTACGTTTCTTACAGTATATCTGCATCCATCCACTATAAATGAACCCCACCTAAAACAATACGTTTGTCTTCCTCACACACAATCAGGTAATAACAGTCCTTACATTAATCTTAAGCGCCTTTGCTAACACTTGCGGGCTGAGCCGACATTAAAACCATGTTGTAAACATGTTGTATGTATTCCCTCAGAAAGATAATACATGGTTACTGCTATGTAACAGTTAAGGCAATGCGTGTCTGTGCGTAATCTATGACAAGCATACAAAACCCCCTCCTAATCCAACAAGTGCTAAACTCTCCGAGTGCATGCTAAGCTTGCTTCACATAACCCTTTCCTCAAAATACATGTGATTTACTATAAATCTTACTTCATGACCTGGCAGAGTGCAGTCTAGAATTGCCCCAGGAAACAACCGTATGAACACCAGGTTTTCCCCTCAGTTTGTGGCTGAGAGGAAAGTCCCACTTAAGGAAGGCACTTCTGCAGCAAAACAGGTTTTGCTAAATAAATTGATTGAGTGCAGTCATAGTATCATATTCAGTCATTGTATCATATTATAGTATTTGATTTGTACCCTCCAGACTTAAAAATTATGGAATAAAAACATACCCAGTGTTCCTAGATCGTACCTAATCCAGTAAGCCTTCAACAGTAAAACCACTAACATTAAATGTCAAAGCATAATATCTACAAATGATCTGGTGCAGAACAAGCCTGAGCCCATGTCATCTTAAAGCAGACAATGTCATCTTAAAGCAGCAGTCAAGCCCCCGTCCCCCCCACAATCCCAATACTTTCTCCCACCTCCTCAGCCCACCTTGTGCTCCCCTCGAGTCATGTGGGAGGAGAACTCATAGTGGTCCTGGCTGAGGTGGCCACAGATGTTGCACTCAAAGGGCTGGCGGAAGCCGTGGCAGCCCATGTGGATGGTGAACATGACGTGGTCTAGAAAGAAGATGCCACAGTGCTCACAGCGATATGAGCGCACAGCACGCCCCTGCCCATCCACAACCTGCACAGCCTCCCTAGAGTGAGGTGAACCGCTGTGGCTCCCCTTCACGGTGGCAGGAGTGACGGGCACAGGGCAAGCCTTCTCCCACTCTGGCTCTCTGTCTTTGGCGTGGGTGGACCTGGGGCAGCCGCGGGGCAGTGCAGAAACTGGGTGGTGGTGGTTGGAGTTGCTGGTCGGGGCTGCAGCCCCAGTGCTCTGCTCCTCTACTGTGCTCTCTGTGTCTGTGGAGTCGTGGTGGCAGCCATTGCTGGGGGAGGCGGTGTGGCTGTGGCGTGAGGGGACATCCTCATGGCCCTCATCTGCCTCCCGCCCAGTTAACCCAGCAGACATGGCCGCCACCCCACCTCCACAGTTGGCCCGGGGGCGCAGAGGAGCCATGTGGCTGTAAAGAGAGCTGATGACTGGGGTGTGCTCAGGCATGCGGATGCACTGAGGCAGGGGAGGCCTGGGGGGCTCAGGGTCCCCACCTCCAGCTGAGGACCCCTGGAGGTACCTGCCCCCCATCCTCACTAACCCTGCAGGGTCACCACCAGGGTGAGAGCTGTACAGGTCTCTTTCCTTCTCAGAGCTGGAGGAGAGTTCATGAGGCGCATCAAGCAAGTTGAGCCGCATGCGCTTTTCCCCTGTTCAGAGAAAGGTGCATTAGGGTTGTCAGTCCATCATGAGGTTGAGGATATTTTGCAGGAAATGTGTGCAAAGCTGTTTGTGAATAAAAGCAAATCTCAGAGAAGCACTGAACTGTCAACATGTGTCTAAACATATCTTGAGACACATGTTGTTTTGTGTACTGTACATCACATTCATGCACATCATTTTAATGTCTAGAAGTTGCACAAAAATAAACTGAAGGGTAGAGTGAGTTGTTGAAGTGGTAAATGAAGAAGTGGGTACCCTCTAATTTTCTGAAGAGGTGCCCTTTTCAGGAAGACAAAACTAACCAATATAGGCCTAATTTTAGAAGTGCGTAGGTCTACGGTATAGAGTAGGCCCTGTATATGGTTCCTTTGGATGATTAATTTTTATTTAGACTACCTCAAGATGTTTTACATCTAAAACAAATAAGCCCTATGCTTTGTAGTTCAATGCAGCTATGTATGGTATGATCCTTCTAATACCTTTTAACTTGCTAATAAATATAAGATATCAGGCTTATCCATGGGCCTCTATATGAATATGTAAGCTTTACATAACAATGCATATGTTACAGTAAATTGCCTGCCCCCTAATCATAATTTAATTTGGCCTACATCAAGGCTAACCTACATTTCAGTCAAAAATAGGATTGACATTTCCATCAAAGCAATGATGACTGATATTAGTATGCCAAACATTTGACCGTTTTTTTTGGAAGGGGCTGTGAACTTGTGAACAACAGAAGCGCATGCATTGATCTGCTACAATTACAAATCATTGCAAAAGAATGCGTGTAAAAATACTAACTGTAGAGTAGCCTATAAAGTGAACTGTCCATGTTGAGAAGTTATAAGGATGAGCAAACTCCGCTTATTTCGCATTGGGTTCCACGCCGTGTGCAGCCTGCAGGCACGGGGCAGTCAATTTATTGGCTGCCGTAATTTTATGTAAATCCACGAATCTGCACTCACTTTAATTCGTTCACTTTTTGTAACGCAAATCACTCGTGCATATCGCGCATGATTTGTTATACGTATCATTCGTGAACTTCGTCACCCATTTATACAGCGGCCCTCCTTGTGTTATATCCACGGATTTGAGGGAGGCTGGAAAGTTACTGGAGCTTGTAGTGCTGATTTGATTCATTTACAAGGATTTGACAGTATTATTTGAAAACAGTAAAAAAAAAACTGCGGTCTGAGGTGCGTTTTTAATGACTTTAGCCGCACCATCACGAGATGGTTAGCGTCACCTCGAAACTCCTAAACAATTTCTATAGCAATTTCGTCCAAATTGGGCCAATCTGTGTACTTTTTGTGTGAATCCTGCGCGGCTGTATGGCAAGACGTATTATTCAGACGTATTATTATAAGTTTCTTGTCGCAGTGGTGTCGGAAATAAAGCGTGTGACATACAAACGGACAGTGACAGATTCATAGTGCCCTCCCCGATTTCATTATAGGGGACAATTATAGCTGGGTATGCAAAATCCGTACCAAATTAAGTGCGTATACGGCGTATAACTGCGTATGGCCTCGACTACACTTCTGGTTGTTGGTTATGGTGAAGGTGTTATTCTGTAAACCTTTATATTACACCCCTATGCCTGTGTAATTATGTGTACTCTAGTGAGAACTATAGTATTATTAACATAATTCTGAACATAATTGTAATTGCATGGTATATGGAGTTGAGTGGTGAGTGTTACGATTAGACAAGTGGAATACAGAACAGTCCCTTATTCCACTTGTATAGTAACACAAACTACTCAACTCCATTACTGTACACCTGTAAAGTTATTACTTATGGGGAATGTACTATATGACAGCATGGCAATACAATGTGGTTAGAGACAACTTTGTGTAACGTGTGACCAGAAAACCTGGAGAATGTTATATATTTGCTGATCTACTGTATGCATGCATTCTTTCTTGCCAACAAACGCATAATATACAAAATATATTTTTAAAAACTTACCCAGAAACTTCTGTGGTGTGGACCTCTTGCGTTTGGTGATGCTGTTGGCCAGCCTGTCCATGACGGTGAGTTTCTCAGTGGAGGGCTGGAGGATAGGCTCAGTCATCAGTTCCAGGCTCCGGGACTCTTCACCTACACAGAACACATCAGCAAATGCTGGACATAAGGATGGTCCGCACTCACTGGTCAAAGGTATGCACACTGTACCACTGTACTGTCAATATAATGTAAAACATCATATGTGTATGATGATGTGTATAGAGTGTGTGTTACCCTGTGCAGTCTGGGTGCTGAGTGCTGGCTGATGGTCCAGACTCTGCAGGTAGCTGTGGCAGCGCTCGCAGTGCTCCTCCAGGGTGCTCTGCTGCTTGTAGCTGCGGCCACAATAACTGCACTTAAAAGGTTTGCCCACTGTCAGGGAGGAGACTGCAACATACAAACAGAACCGTCAGTTGGTCAGTGCACTGGTAAAGAGGGGTACCTAAAACATGACACCACTACTGATATGCTGGTCTTCAGCCCAAACATTATGTCCTTGATGGGGTTTTTCACTGTGAAATCAGAAAATACATACAGTATAGTACACATTTGCACATTAATACAGTTAAACCTAATCCCGTAATACCAGATATCAACTGAGACATAGACGTCAAGTGGTGTATTTCCCCCTTTTCCATCAATTCCGGAAATCATTCTCTGTAACGCCTATGACGTAAGACAACCCCCCCAACACACCACCGCAAAGTTCCACCTAACTAAACAGTCTGAGAGATTAATGTCAATTCGGTGAAATCCGAAGTTTGCAAATGCCTTTTCTTCGAAACCGTTTTATTCCGAGCAGCAGAGACCCACCAGGCCTGTCTGTATCACCACCTGTTGAACGTGAACCTGTTCATCAATTGAAAACACAAACAGGATTTCCTGTTTTCAAAATCTTTTAAATGTCACACATGTGCACATGTGGTACACACTGCTGAGTTGCAGGTACTTGTGTCACGCATTTACTTGCATTTTGCTTGAAATTGATGATTTTAACTAAAGTAGTAATAAGATAAACCATTGAATACTGAGCTGTGTTGCTATAACATTGTTATTACAGAACTATACTAACACTATGGGACTACATCTGTTGTGGCTATTTTCCCCATTTGAGTATGTATATGTATGCACACTGAATGAATGCTGCATTGAGTGTCTATAATGTATTGCATTGTGTAAGTCTTTTTCCTCCTAAGCTCATCTAGAGACCATAGTATCTTACCAGCATGTGTGCGAAGGTGTCCAGAGAGGGCATCCCGCCGGCGGCAGGCATAGCTGCAGAACGGACATTTGAAGGGCTTTTCTCCCGAGTGCAGCTTAACGTGGCGCAACAGGTTCCCCTTTTGAGTGAAGGAAGCTCCACACTGGTTACACTGGAATGGCCTCTCACCTGACAACAAATTGGCAGTCAGTGTATGCACTCTTTAATGATATAAATACTCCTATCAACTCAGAGAATCAGTCATAATCAATCGTCATTCAGTGGAATATGAAGAAAAGTCAAAGGCCTGAGGTTTAAGCAAGTGAACATTTATGACCTTACCTGTGTGGCTGCGCTTGTGCACCATCAGCACATTGGGCCCAATGCAGATCATTCCACAGATGTCACATTTCAGCTTCCCGTTGGCCAGCCGGATGGGATCAGGAGACACAGGCTTAGGACTGGCCAGCTCACTGTAACCACTTCCTGTTCCTCCTCGAACCCTTCCTCCCTGGTCTGCACTGCCCTCTTCTATGGCCCCTCTGTCATCCTTCCATCTGTCATCCCTCTCTCCCCCTCTCCTCTCCCGCTGTGGAGCACCTGCCGACTCGTCATCACTGTATAGTTCTACCTTGATGGAGTTTGCTGGGGAAAATAGAGGCAGGGGAAGGGACAAAGTAAACACTTCATCTGTATAACATCATATGGAATGAATTCCTCAAGTAAGATTCCTACCAGAGTTCTACATCGTTTTCAGTCAGTTCAGTGTATGATTATACATTCCAAATACAGTATAATCCACAGGTTATAGAGAGATCACTGACCACTGAGGGACCGCTTGGGGGAAGACTGCTGACTGTTTGGAGTGGACACTGTCGGGCCCTTCAACCCTCCATCAAAATCCCGCTCCGTCGCCGACTCTCCCCCACTGCCTGTAAACACACATGATTTAACTCAATGTACTGTTTCACTTTTGTTCCTTCTAACAAATGACTTTTTGCAATCAGTATATTGCACAAAGAAACACTTTTTTATTGATGTTTATTTATTACCTGACATATGTGAACGTCCATTGCAGTCATCAGCATTCATTCTCTCACCAGATGACTGTGGAAAAGTAAGGGGAAAAAATAATTAGTCCGAACTAGAATATGGCCCTTCTCTCTTCGATGTATACCAATAATCTTCCATGTGGTCTAACATAAACAGTGAATACCCACTTGTCATCTGAATTGGTTCCATTTTGTATACAACTGTATGATGCTCACCATGTCAAATATGTCCTTCGCAGCAGCTAGACTTTTTGGAACAAATATACTTCTGGAGCCCTGAGACCTGTGATAAGCCTTGTTTCTGTTTTCTCTCTGTTATCTGCCTAATGGTACCAACATATTTCATATAATTCTTGGTAAGCGTATTCACTGGCACTTTTCTCTCTGTCGTTTCTCCGTCCCCCTGTTGCCAGCAAATGCACACATGAGAAGTTCAATATTTATAGTCAGCAACTGCTGGGACGTATGTACAGGTTAAACTCCCTCCTCCCCCTTTATATACACAGGAAACTAAGGGGAGCGAGTGGGTGATCAAATAAGTATGGAAATCAGAGTTGGGGTTAGTTGAATTTCAATTAAATCAATTCAGGAAGTACATTGCAATTAAATTGTGATATTGTAATTATAGATATGATTGCAAATAGGGAATATGTTTATTTTCAATGATTTCTCAATAAACTATACAAATAAGAGGCTTTTATCACGTTTTTTCCATTTCTGAAATGTAAATTCTTATAATTAAATCTAATTGACCCCAACCCTGACGATGTAATGTTTCATGTCAAAAAATAATTGTTTTGATAAAGAGGTTTTGTAGACAAGATAAATAGCCCGCAAGGTAATACCAATCACTCTTAATGCATCCTTGTCTGGTAATACATTATTTAGGTTTAAATGGACGGAATGGGCTAAATCGATCAACAGCAAGAGCGAGACATTGGAGCAGATCAGTCAGGGGCGGAGTCAAAAGATGGAACTGGTGAACATTTCGTGGGCGCAGAAGAGCAACAGGCGCGTTGATGGGCGAACACATATACATTGCGATTCAGCAGGACGCACCTGGACCACTAATATGTCTATGACCTGGACACCACTGGTCTATGCTTGCCATTTGCAGCAATCATTTTTTTGTCTGAACTGAAATGGCCGACTTATAACAACTCTTGTACTTGTGCTGAATTGATGACAATGCTGATTATCTTCATTTATGTGACATTTTAATGCTGACAGCAGACATTCTGAATTGGTCTCGTGCATATGTCACTGTCACTGGTTATTATGACCATAGAACACTCTGATTATGACAAGCTGTTGATGAGACGTGTGACAGGTTAATCAGCGCGAGCCAATAATATTGCGATTGAAAACAAGCGTCAAAAGTCTGGAAATTCTGATTTAGATTGGCACTTTTCAGATATATAGAGCTGTCATCCAAAAATGAGCACGTTAAACTACAGTAGCTGAAAAAATGTTTCTTATGAGCCGTTGCTATGGCACCCACCACTCGACAAATGCAGTCCACCGAGCTAACTAGTCTGAAACACATACATCTACATTTTCTTCACAACACACTGTAGGCTATTGATAATTGTTTCGTTCGCCTCCTTACCTGGCAACCGACTATGTTATCGTAATTATAGCAGAGGATATGTGTTTGTTTTCTCTAGCGACGGCAGCATCTCCGGGATCTTCTTTACCTGGGAATCCCAAACAACTTCCGGGCCCATGCTGGCCGAATAACCGTGCAACAGTCTGATCCAAAGTGATAGTCGAAAACATCGATTCATAATGGAAGTTGTGATTGAGACAACCTACATATATAAGCACCAAAAAATAATTATTTACATAACTTTTAATCAACTAAATGTGCAATTGTGTGATGTGGGTGCTAATGTGTGAATCAGCCTTGCTCACTTTCTCCCAAATATGTCTCTAATATGCAGGTGCATGGATATATCAGTGTTGCATTGAATGTGCTTATTCAGTCTCCAGTTGCAGTCTAAATTGATCTCTTACCTGGCTAAAATATGCCAGAAGGAAAGAAAAGAGGCCATTAACTACACTCAATATTAATGAGGGACAGTCAAGTATATGATTGTATACTTTGGTAGTAGGTACAATACAATACAGTAGTTTAGTTAGGAACAATTTCCAATCATTATCAAAACATCATGGTACTCCCAACAAAATGCCTATGGTATTCTCTAACTTACCACAAGATGGCAGCAAACAATTCATTTAACTACTTTTTTAGACGTTTTAGCATGGCGGTAATAAGAGCAACGTATTAATAGAACAATGTTATACACAAATCCAGTTTGGGAAAACCAAATTTCTGACAGTTGATCCTCTGAAAGGAAGACCAGTTGTCTCAGTGCCACAACATTGGCATGTACTTTCAGGATTGTCAAGAATCACTTATGATGATGAGGCTTATGTCTTTGGAGCAGAATCTCATAGGCCTCCTGGATCTTTATAAACATCTGCTGTGACTCTGCCATCTGGCTGGGGTTGTGGTCTGGGTGCCACACCTTCACCAGCTCCCTGTAGCTGCGAGTGATCTCTTCTAGAGAGGCTTCCTCATTCACGGATAACACCTGAAACACATTCATGCACACAGTATGGGCAAAGGCACATACAAGTAAGATGACCTAAGAGAACATATAATCATATATAATCATCTATAGCATATGTTACATAACATGTTTATTTGTTCCAAAAGATATTGATCAAGACATGACACATTCAAAAACAACAGAATATTGAAGAAGATAGAATTCTGACTCTCATCAGTACACTTTATCTTCTAATACTTACTTTTACACTCTGATACACTGTTACAACTCACCTGCAATGCCTCTTTCTCTCTTTGACTGTACTCTCTAAGCAGTATATCCAACACCTTCTTCCAGGCTTCCTCAGTGTACCCCCCTCCTGTGAGAGCACACAGGATCCTGTAAGGTATCAGTACAATGTACTCTACCACCCCTCGGAGCCAGGGAAGGAACCAGAACATGTCTAGCAGTGCTGCCACACAGTCAGACAGGTAATACAGAGTGGCAGTGGTGTTGTGGAAAATACAGTATCCCAGTGGGGCAGAGAAGGCCAGCCAGGCCAGTGCAAGGCGATAACAGCGAGGACCTAGACAAGAGAGCAGGAGAAGCATACAATCATTAATAGCAAAAAATAGAATTGCTTGCTTGAAGGATTATTCTATGTATTAGCCAAGCAAATTATAACAACGTTGTTATAATTGTTACAATAGTGGAATGTAGTGAACTTGAGATGTAATGTCATACCCAGTTCTTGGGACTTGCCAGAGGGTCGAGGAGGTTTGAACCTGCGGTGCTTAGCAGCTGTGACACTGGCAGCCAGACTAATGGGCAGAGTGGAGAGGTTGCTACCATAGAAGATGGGGGAGGTGATGACACAGGCAATGACAGTCTTAGATACATCTGAGGTCTGCTGGCCAACACTGGATACCAGGTGCACCCCAGCACCCACACTCAGTGGTAGCACGATCAAGTAGAAGAAACTGAGTGAGTTCAGGCCAATCAGTGCCACCGTACCAAAGTATATGCCCACACAAACCTGACCAGCAAATCTGGCAAGACTCACAGGGGGAGGTCTGGCTGTGGGGGTCCTTCTTTTAACCCCCTCTGCCTCCCGATTGGCTTCATCCACGTATGCAGGGATGCGGAAGAACTCTCTTGCCCAACCCACCCCAAAGCCTCCCAGTGTAAGCATCCACAGCAGTGCATGGCTGTCTCTTCCTAAATATATGTGATGAAGGCCCATTGGGCCACCCATTGCCCATAAAGCATATGTGACTGTCACTCTTTTCGCCATGATAGAACTTCAGTGGATCAATATTTCAACAACAGAAGGAAAAATTGTCATCCTTGAGGGGGACAGCCTGCAATTCATAAACAGATGAAAATCAATTATTTTTTTATGAAAGAAGGATAACTCACAGTCAGAAATATTTTTCATTAAAGGAAATAAGCATATATCACATCATGTTAATACATATAGCATAACTGTGTAAGTATGATGTATAGTATTTCAAGATTTCTCAAGATATTAAATGGAAGAGTCATAAGAACTAGACCTAACCACACCATACACAAAAAGAGGCAGCTGGGGCTGTCCACATAAAGTTAATCAGATGATTTAGTCATCATTTTGTGAGCAGTGTTCCCTCATAGGCCTCCATCATGAACAGAAAACGTGTCACCTCTGTTGCAAGCATATAACAGGACGACAAATATGGATAGTTAATCTCGAATACAATTTGTCTCAAATTCGATACTGTAGGTCGAATACTATTCGCAGTGGTCGATTTATAATAATACTTATTATTTGTAAAAGCTTACCGGAACAAATCACGCCAGTAATACTTCCGTAAGTTAAGAGTATGCTGTTGGATCAGTTGTGTGGACTTTGGATGACGAAAATGAAATTGACCTTCACTCTGAATACGTATAAACGTGATTGACCTCCCTTGATCAACTGCACTGAGGGTAGCAGATAGGGACTCGGGGATTTGGATGGCATTCAAGAAAGTAAGGCCATTGAAATAGATAGAATTTGAGAAACAGTCAATACTAATGTATGTCAAACATCAATATTAACCACAATGTTATGCATATTATAAAATAAAAAAAAGTAACATACAAGTGTTGAGGTTCTACTCGTTGCAATGTTACAAATACATTCGAATCTTGAAACACTGTTGAAAGAGAATGAGTCTCAGAGTAGCAAGCACCCCCAGACTCGACAATACTCCCCTTTCCTGGACTGCCCACCCCTTTCTCCACCCCTGTCCGTCCCCTTTGATTAAGTCGCACCCAGCTGAGCTGGCCAGTAGTGGTCCGCCGGTGGAATTGAAAAGGGCTGATCTGCTGTGTTATGTAGCTCATCCACAATTTAGCACATCTATACTATCGGAGAGATATATATGTATGCTTTCCTTTACTGGTTTGACATCCCTCTCTTGTGCTTTTAGCCAGGACACTGTTTTATTGTCTTTTAACCCCTGCGTTATGGTTTCGGAGGATGGAAGTAGACGACGTGTCGGTTAGGGAGCAACTTTTCCACAACCGAGTCCGAGAGACCATAGTAAGTAACAATAGCTTACCTCGCTGCTCGTGATTGTATGTCAGCTAATTGTTTTATAGCGAAATATTTATCTAGGTACCAAGGTAGTCCAAGTACCGACAGTGTGTTTTCAAAAGTTGCCAGCCAGTTTAGCTATCTTACTTTGCTTTTAGACTGCTCGCTAGCTAGTTAGATACTACCAACAGAAAATCTTGATGATGCTTCCTGACTGAAGATCAGAGGGTTTCTCTAAAGCTTGTAATGAGTATGGTTGGAAGTGGCTACAAGTTGGCCATAGTTTGTAACCCGAGGAGCCTTTTTTCACACCTTGGGCCCCCATGCATGCATGCATTCACCTTAATGTCTGAGCAGAGGGCTTTTGGGACCCTGTATTCAAGGACCCCTAGTGTCTCTTCTTACAAAGCCTTGTATAATTATTTTACAGAGATTAATTACCTGAAGTGGGAAGCCACTTGGTTCCAGGCTAACTCCTCAACGATTTTATCCTTGCCCAGTCAGGTCTGAAGTTCATCTACATCAGGGCACAATGGATACTGACCTTTAACCCTGCAAACTACAGCAGTTCTCATGCACAGCACTCCTTGTTCCATGCTTAAAAGATAACAAGTATCTAGTAGCCTACTATACAGACCAATATGGCCAATGATGCAAATCTTACAGTACATATTTTCTGACAGCATGTCAAATAACTTATTAATCTTTCAGTTTTTAAGCTACACCTTTATTAAACTAAGTTAACCCAAATTTCATAATCTTTTCTGAAATATTCTTTAATATTAGAGTTCCTATTTGTTATTTTTTATTACAGAGCTGAGATTTGGGGTGATTACCAGCACTTTCTGTAATTTCATATGGAGATAGATTAGTGCCTTTATTTTTGCAAATGTATAGAGTACACCTTACGTGTAGCATTATCTATAAAAAAACACAATGCACAAAAATAATTTACTATCCACGCACACACCTCTTGACTCATATGTAAACCATTATTTACAATAAATGCAAAATTATTTATCAATAAATAATGCTGAGTGAGTAAATGCTCTCATATTTGCAAACAAACGTCACAATGTGTGAATAAAAATGAAAGCCGTGACATATTTTACAAAGTTATAAATAAAAGCATTCGGCTGTGTAGGTATCCAATAATTTCAATACAACACTTTTGTGTTAGAACTGTGGAATCTGCATTTGCGGATCAAACATTGAAAAGCAATTGGACTTCCACTGCACCGCATGCCGCAGTCTGTGTGTACGAGGCATTATATGTCCCATAGGAAAATCTGTTTTTGACTGCAGAGGCCCTTCATGTCTAGCAGCACTCTTCATCTTGCCCAGAGATGGAGACAGACCAGTTATATTATGTAAATGATCCAAAGCCCCAGCCAACCTCGAATGGACAAGAGTTGCTTTAAAGCAACAATTCTAACTATTTTAAACAGGAATATGTCATTCTCATCTACAATCTCTAAAGGCAGTTTCCCCAGAATAGCATGCATACAGATTCACTTTAACACAATCATAATGTGTTAAAAATATGATGGCTGTAGTTTGTTTGTTTTTCTTTAAGTCACTGTTCTGGATATCATTTCTCACTTGAATATATCTAGAAATGGGAATGTGGTAAGCTATGCTTTTCCTGCAGATGCTCAAAAGATGGATAGTTACTGGATACATTAGTATTGATCTGTTATTCACCTTCCTCTCAGGAATGTGGAAGATTGCACAGAAATGAAACAATATGTTGCATCAAACTTGCTTTTGTCAATATACTGCATACAATGTGTACCCCTTTTTGGGGGGCTTGTGCTGTTCTACAGCATTGTTAGTTGTTTTTTTACAGCTATAATGTATACATCTAATCTATACTCTTATTCTACTTGTAAAGAAAGGGTTGCACAAACTCCTGTATGAGCAGGCTCTTGAGCTCGCTGTCTTAGCTGATGTCACGCTGTTCGGTAGGAAACATAGGACTGTATAGAGTACAGATGGACTAGAGGATAATTGAATGAGGATTCATCTTGCATGAATGAATCTTGATGAATGCATCAAAAACAGAAGTTTTTGTTCTGTGCTAGAATGCTAGGCCTTAGGCGTACACTGTACTCTTTCTTGGCTGAGTATACAGTAGGCTATTGTACAATTTAAGGACTTGCTGCACTTTCTTCTCCTTACCATAGAAAGGACCACTCTACCGCACAAGGCTTGAGGGGATACAGAGGTTTGATTTGGGCATTTAAGCGGTTAAGCCAACAGACTTTGGACGTTGGATGTTGCAGCCCATCAGACTGTTCACAGCAGCCTAGTCATCTACGTACCTTCCCCAGCTCTTGGCTTATCCAGCCAAACAGGTGTTCACCTATAATGGCTCCTCTCTCAGGGTGTTAGTCTAGGCCCCCTTGTGAACCACTTTGTTAGATAGAAAAGGCTTTTGGCAGGTTTAGACTGCACATTGGAATATCAACCGCATTGATATTTTTCCCTACCAGCAACTAGACCCAGGCTATAGCCTAGCTTCTTGGCCTATGTGCTGGCCTTGTTGGCCTAAGTCTGAAAGGAAATGACAGTTATCCCTGTATTGAATACCTTGTGTTGTGTTACGTTGTTCAGCTTATGGAGACAAAGTAAGACATTGTAGGCAGCCTCAGATGCTCATCAAAGAGCTTACCCCATCATTGCAGGTCATTGTTAACATATATGCTCATCATCATTGTGGTATCTCTTCCACTTCCAGTCCAGTTTCACAATCCATTACAAAAAATGTTGGGTACTTTATTTACACTGTGGCTTGTTTGTATGGGTGCGAAACAACAATTGTTTTTCTCAAATCTTATTGTTGTCAGAAAATGTCACCCTAAAGTGGGTCACACACTGCCCGTCCCAACCATGGATAGGAGGAGGAGGAGGAGGAGGGGGTACAATGTCAACCCCTCTTTGTTACTGTACCATATGTCCTCATTTGCCATTGTAAAATTAACTGTCCATATGTTGGAATAATGTAGGCTAAATACATTGATGTAAGGGCGAATTAGTGTGTGGCGTTGCTTAACAGTTTTGCCCTCCTGACACGTTGTTTGAGGCGACAGTGAATAAGAAAACGAGACCTTGTATTGGTGTGAAATAATGCTTTGAAACCTGATGCTTTCTTGCTCAGAAAGTATTACAATGAGAGGCCTAGAATTCTATCATACCTCAACTGATTGGGGTATTGTCAGTGGCCCATTATTCAGCCCAGATGTACATTATGTGCTGGAAACATTTTTCTGAAGGAAACTATGAGCCATATGAGTGTTGTCCCGTTTGCTGCCACTCAGGAGGTTCCTCTCAGATGATCTGTTGTTTTTCCTCACCTCAGGGGTGAATGCCTATATCCTGCCACCTTCGTCTCTCTTCCTTTGAGCGGGAGGGAGGATGTGTGTGTACTTTTTTGAAGTTCCAGTTTGCCTAGGATTGCCTCCAACCTCATGTTCTGGCAGAGAACCCACTCCAACTCATTCACAACATTCACTATATTAGTGAAATATGTATTCACCTCCTCACTGCATGCAAACACAAGCTCTGACTTCAAACACAGTTGGCTACTTGCACTTGATCTGTGTACTATAGGCCAAATGTACTTGTCACATTTAATTGAAAGAGACTAGTTGAAGATTTACTAACTATACTAAGCTTTCAGGTGGTCCACAGCATGGGGGGGGGGGGGGCGCTTAGTGGCGTAGCACACTAATGTGCTTACCACGTAATTGCAAGGTCACTGGTTCGATTCCGACCCTCGACCTATCTTGCGTGTCATCCCTCTTCTCTCTCCCATCTTTCCTGTCAATCTCTACTGTCTCTATCCCAATAAAGCAGACATTTCCTAAAGACAAAGATATATATATATATATATATATATATATATATATATATATATATATATATATATATATATATATATATATATATATATATATATAAAAAGAGTCGAAATCCCATTGCCTATAAAACCTGTTTATCATGGCTTCAAATGGTAGGCATGGGCGATATCATTGGACATTGGCTTTGTGAAAGAACATATTGACATAACACACTGAGATATGGAGAACGTGTTTACTCCAGACAACCAAGATAACAAGTCAAGAGGATGATGGTGTGTTGACCTGTTCAGGGAATAAATGACTCTTTTCCTCTCTTCGTAGTCTAATCCTAGACCCCCCCACACTCACTCCTTTTCTTTTAGAATGTGGATAAACTGAATATCGTCAGCCTCTGTCCCTCTCGGCCTTGTCATGCGTCTCACTACCTCAAGTCATCTCTCCTTCGAGGATCATGGCGTCGTGTCATTTGTGCTGATCTGACTCACTTGTTATTTATTTGATTTTTGATGCGAACTGAAAAGGGATGCTTCAAAACATTGAGGCTCAGTCAAACCCGCACGACTTGACCAGGTAGTTACACAACTGTGCCAGTCTGAGTCTGGTTGTTCTGTTTTCTGTCAATGTTATCTTTGTCACTTTCCCCTCTCCTTGCAGTATCTTCAGTTCTGTTCTCTCTTCCCTGTGCGTTCCTTTAATCATCTCCTCTACCTGTGCCACTCAGCCTCGTCTAGCCTCTCAGATAAGCACTGAAGTTATGGGTTGCTGATAGTTAGTTGGTTATCTTGTCAGCTACCTGTCCTGTTTTGGTTATCTGAACCTCTGGGCCTCCTTGTTTGGTGCAACACTTAGTATGGCTCCTAGACACCACCCAGGATCCATTTGGTTTTGGGCCTAGGGCTATAACTTCTAAGTTACTACAGTGTTTTCATACACATTTGAAAATAAAGCCAACTGTCCCTTATGTCAAAACACTGAAGATTCTATTTTGCCATTGGCAGGTGAATGTTTAAAGAGCTGGATACTGTATAAATGTTTTTGTTTTCTCTCTTACAGATCTGTGTCTTTCTCTTCACATGCCTCTATATTGTGTCCTACCTCATTCTCACTCACTTCAAGAAGAATGCAGACTTTGTCACTGGTGAGTATGGATGTCTGCCATGATTTTGGTTGGTAAATTAGAATCTGGGGTAGTAGACAAGTAGTAGTCAAAAACCCATCACCAATACCAAAGCCAGAGCAGTACAAAGAGGAGCCTTGAGGGTGTTGTATAACATGCAGATGACATTTGCTTTTTGGAATTTTCTTCCAGCAGATGTTTCTGAGAGCAAACCTTCTGAGCGCACAACAGTCTGGATGAGTTTTCCCGAAAGCCTTGTAGCTAGCGTAGCACTTTTATTTCTCTTGACAACCCAGCCCAGCAGCAGTGATGAGTAACAATTGTAAAATCTTAGACGCTCAATCGTGTGTGTGTGTGTGTGTGTGTGTGTGCATTTTAAGTCTTAGGGATATTGTTATGTTTTTAAGTGCTATATGTTTTTATAGTTGGGGCAATAGGAATGGCCATTTTCTGTTACTTGTAGGCCTACTTTTCAACACACGTTGTCCATGTATAGCTATCTCCAGGCCTAGCTCTGGACTTTGGCCAGAACATAGGGTCCCATATGGCTGAAGGAGGTAGTTATGTAACCACTACCTCAGGCCCCCTGTGTGTCAAGTCGACTGAGGGGAGGGAGGAATGTTCCTTGAAGATAAACATGACCTATCCGTTCCATACCTAGCCCCCTGCCTAAGGCCTCACTGTGACACAATCACATCATAAAGACTGTTTTTGTTCACCAAGGATATCCATCATCATGCTCATGCTGTGTGCTGTATGTTTAACAACTTATGTTTTTTTTCCTGCCATATTGAATGTTCACATTTCTAATTACTTATTAACCTAACCTTTCAACATACAGTGCACACATGACCATTTTGCTCTAATAGAAATGTGTGCTCTCATTGAACTAATTCAGTGATGAAACCTGCTATAACATGCTATATTCACTTTTCGAAAATGTAAGTTGTTGAAATGTTGCAGTGCAATTGAGTTTAAAGTTATGTAATCAGTCCAATAGACTCTCCTTATTGGAAGCAGATGTGGCACCTCCAACAAGCTGGCCTCTGTATCACACTGCAGAGGTTGTTGGGCTGGAGGTCGTCCAGCTTGTTTGGCTTTTGGAAGGCAATCTGTGAAACCTGCTCTGCATTAGCGCAGTGTTGTTGTTTCCAATGAATGTCCACAGCCCCCCATCAGAACATTTGTGCCTTGCAGCTTAATTGAATTACACAATGCAAAGGCTAGTTTCTGTTCATCAATAGGGATGCCGACTGTTTTTCCCCCCCTCCTCCTTATTTTTGTATCAATACAGCCTCACATCAAAAATAGAGACGCTATTTGTGTACTTCTTGAACACAGTGTACTCAGCATTTTGGCATTACTTGAGGCCGTCTGCTTTTTTTCTTCGACGCAGACTATCTCAGTTTCTTACAGATGTCACTCGGAGCATACACTGCCCCCCCCCCCCCCCCCCCCGCCCCCCCCCTTCTGTTTGGTTCTGTTTTCAAGGTCTTTTTGACTTGTAAAGATTTCTCTGTTGCCGTTTATCTAATTTGATAAAGCTGCCTGTTAGCATACAGTTGATGTGAGTGTTTTGACTGCGAGGCACTCGCTTATGTTTTCTGATTTTCTTTTTCAGATGACATTGAAGATGCCACCGTCAACAAAATTGCGTAAGTAAAGAGCTGTAAATGATTAACCGACTCACTCACTGTGATAAGAATGTCAGTCAGTGTGAGCGGTTGAGTCAGTAGTCACGTCAATGAGATGGTGGCTGCTTGGCTGTGGTGTTATCAGCCGTTCCTGTCTGTTTGTATCTGCTCCCTGCCCTTTGTCCCGACACGCTGGCATTGGGCTGTTCCCTTCCTTCTCTACCCTGCCAGAGCTGTCTCAACGAGAGGATCAAACACACACACACACACACATGCACACACCATCTCACACATTTTCTCTCTCTCTCTCTCTTTAGGCTGTGGCTGTGCACGTTCACCCTCTCAGTGGCCATGTCTGCTGTGCTCCTGCTCCCCATCTCCATCCTGTCCAATGAGGTGCTGCTCACCTTCCCACAGAGCTACTATATGCAGTGGCTCAATGGCTCCCTCATCCACGGTACTGGTCCCAAGTCTAGTCTACTCCTCAACACACTTCATTCTGTTTTTAAAACGGCAAATAAATCCTTAGCATTGATAAGCTAAGTCAATGAGCTCCAAATCAAGAAGCACAGTGCTTTGTGTCAGGTACAATAATGGTATTGTTAATATGGCAGAGCTTTTTCTGTATAGCCTTGCTTGTAGTGTTTTGGAATTTGAGTCAGGAATATAAGTAGCTATAACATTTTGATTTAGATGGTTCTTCTATAACCTGTTCTTCAGTCAATGGGGCGTGAACACAATGGCATGAACACTGGAGATGTTGGCTCCACACTCTGAAACCTCACAGGCGGCAAGCATAAGGTCAAAAGGAAACAGAGCCCCAAACAGTACCTTAGGGGAAACATTCAGATTGTGCACTGTCAGCTGCCCTAGTTTCTTCTCTAACTCATTGAGCTCTGTCGCTTATTTTCATATAGCTTAGCTTACAGATGTTAGTGTAAACCAAAAACTACTTCCACTCTAGACTGCTAGGATACGCCTCACTGTGGCTGTCAGTGGTATTGTCTCAATTGTTAGAAAAAATAGGCTTCTGGCATTCTGTCCATATGTGCTACTGCATTTTTGCTGTTGGATAATATAAGATTTATGTTGTCTTTTTATACTGTATTACTCTAAATCTAATGAAAAAATCTTATTGTTAATCAGGCTTGTGGAACTTGGTCTTCCTCTTCTCCAACCTGTCCCTGGTCTTTCTCATGCCCTTTGCCTACTTCTTCACTGAGTCTGAGGGCTTCGTGGGGTGCAAAAAGGTACACGTTTTTGTATGTCTCATACAATGTCTCATGATATCATTAAAACCTTTGAGAAGATTGTTCATTGTCAGACAGAATGTCAAGAGATGCACAAATCTCTGAAGGCTTCTTTTCAGGGGGTAGTGTATTGGGCTTTTCATAAATGCCTCTTGCGGGTAAAATAAATGTGTTTATGTATAAAACTGATTCAGTATTTTTTTTGTTGTTGAATGACTTCAGCGGTTATCAAAGAAGTCTGCACCCTCTGGTTATGTCTTCATATGTCTGTCATGTTTGATGTGTGTGTGTGTGTAGGGGGTGATGGCGCGGGTGTATGAGACTGCTGTGGTGCTGCTGCTGGTCTCTCTGCTGTTGCTGGGCATCGTGTGGGTGGCATCAGCCGCCCTCCACCGTAACACAGCCAGGGAGAGCCTCTACGGTGAGTGGGGCCCACTGAACCACACATAACATAGATTAAAGCATCGAGTTAGTTTGGTTTTTTAGAACCATACAGTATACGTGATGTTTCTTATAATGTGACGTTCCTCTCTCGTATGCCTCCCCTCCCCGTCTCTCCTGTTTCAGACCTGTGGGAGTACTACCTGCCCTACATTTACTCTGGCATCTCTCTGTTTGGAGTGCTGCTGCTGTTGTGTGAGTAAAACTCTGGTTGGTTTTACCCTGTACTTACTGTTGGATAGGGGAATAACTAAAAGGAAACTTGTTTAAGTGAAATGATTTGGTCCTGTCAAAATATGTCCTTTTTTAAAAAAAGAATTGTGAATCATGCTTCCTCTCCTGCCTCCAATGCAGTGTGTACTCCCTTTGGACTGTCTCACATGTTCAGCGTCACCGGGAGCCTTTTGGTCAAACCACGGGTGAGTGAAGAAAGCGGGTGTTTTCTCCGTATGTAGATTATGAACTATGACCGAATCTGTAAGTGTCAGACAACAACTGTCTCCCACGTGTCTCCTCAGCTGTTGGAGAAAGTGGAGGAAACGATGAACTGCGCCGTGTTCGAGGAGGCCTCGCTCTCCATGAAACTCAATCGTGAGTGGGCCACCGTGGGCTAGAGGGGAATCACGCTACCATTCTCCTATGACTCATTCTAGTCCTGTGTGTGTGTGTGTGTGTGTGTGTGTGTTGTTGTTGTTTCTGTCTTCATCGTGCTCTCTGGTTGTAGGCAGTGGCACATCCTGCTGGATCGACCTGAACGTGGAGGCGGTGAGGAGGCAGTTCCTCAGTGTCCAGGCCAAGCGCATCGCCCTGGGTAACACTCTGACTGAGCCACACACACACACACACACACACACACACACACACACACACACACAGGCTCTTCTCACACCGATCACAATGCAATGTCAGAGACTGTCGTTCACATCACTTCCCATCCTCATCCCATCAATCTCTTTCTCTCGCCCCTAGAGATGCGTAGGCGAGCGTCCCCATGGCAACGGAACCTTGGCTACCCTCTGGCCATGCTTCTGCTTCTAGCTTTAACGGTAGATGAGTTGTTTTTTTGATCTTGACATTTGTCCACTTTCACTCACACACACACACACACACACACACACACACACACACACACACACACACATTCACACACCCACGTAATGGCATACAGTGCATTCGGAAAGTATTCAGACCCCTTCACTTTTTCCACATTTTGTTATGTTACAGCCTTATTTTAAAAATGGATTCAATAAATTTTTTCCCCCTCATCAATCTACACACAATACCCCATAATGACAAAGCTGAATGCATTGTATGCGCCCTCGTTATGATATAACGAGAGCATTGTTATCCCTTCCCTTGCTCAGGTGGTGTGTGTGCTGATGGTGTGTTTCCATGTGCTGGAGCTCCTCTTCGATGAGACGGCCATGCCAAGAGGAATGGAGGTGAGGACGAGGGTCGGGTGGTATCGGTTTTGTCATACTTTTATTTTTACCGGGGTTATACGGTATTACCGCGAAGAAATAATAAAAAAAAAAATAACATTGCATGGGGCTTGCGGTAGCCGTCTTTGCGCCGTATATTTAATTGAAAAACAGAATTATTTATGAGGAGACTGCTATACCGTATGACGTTTAGCCTAAACAATAATTTATACTTTACATCCCGATCACAGCTTGACAAACTGATCTAAACAGTTGGATAGCGTAATATGATGGCTTAATAAGAACCGTCACACACCGCACAATGTTAGCAGCATTGTCAGTCGTTATGGCCAAGAGTTTATTCGCATCTAAGTGCAGCGCGTATCAACAATGTTGTCCGCTGTGTGGCTTTCTGGAAAAAAGCTAGTCTGTAGGCATTCTGTAGTTTGACTGTAGTTTCCAGTCGGGTGTGACGAGCAATGTTAACTGACGACCACACGTCTGTTGTCAGTGAATAGCTGTTTGAGCCTGACAGCAGCACTCGTGCAGCTGTTAATGGGTGTTTCAGTTTGAGGTGCAAGCGTAAATGAGTTTCCATTCGTGTTTCATTTTCAGGCAAATCATGCAAATAACCGTGTCCTTCTCTAACCTTAGGTGGAAAAGGTCACATGCTACACCCAAAGTTACGCTCCTGAAATGATTGTAATACTTTCTACAACCACATTGGCAGCGCCACTGTTACACATTGTGAATTGACAAACAACACTTAATTTGGCAGTTTGATAGATAATGGAGCAGAAATGTTATCACTGTATTGAAAAGCATACCGTGGGCGTTTTCAAATCTCGCAGGATACGGTATTACCGTTCTACCACCCAACCCTAGAGAGGACCCCACTAGAGAGGACCCCACTAGAGAGGACCCCACTAGAGAGGAATATGTGACTGTGTGACCTGTTGCTCAGAATCTTGGCTGTTATAGCATCCGGATGGCCTGCTGTTCAACATTGCATGAGTTCACCCTATCTACTATGTATAGATAACTGCAGACGTGTTTCCGTATGGTGCTGTCTGAATAACCTGTGTGTATTTCCTTTGTGTGTGTTTCAGGACCCTCGTCTGGGGACTGCTTCCTTCTCCATGTTTGGGTCTCTAGGAGCAGCAGTGCAGGTGGTCCTTATCCTGTATCCTTTCACCTCAGACCCACTGTCTTACACACCACACCTCCACTCATCATGTTGAAGTACATCTTTAGTCGATTGTAATAATGGCTTGTTTGTGTTAACATTAATATGTAACATTCTACACATTTCTATAGTTTTTAATGACCACAATCACCTATGAAACAACGTATATCAAGTCATGCTTGTTTTTGTGTGTGAAAGTGTGCCCATGTCCGACTATAAGGCCCTTCACTTCTTATGTCAGTTATCTGATGGTGTCATCAGTGGTGGGCTTCTACAGCTACCCTCTCTTCGTGGGTCTGCTGCCCCATGCTCAGGACACCAACCTCACACAGGTATACTAGTCTGTCTCTCACTCCCACTCACAACTACAGTTTGAGGCTAACACTGTCGATGAGCTGAGCCCTGTAGGTGCAGTCCATTCTAAAGGTGACGTTTTCTCCCCTCCTCAGATCATTGGAAACTGTGTGTGTATCCTGATTCTCAGCTCTGCACTGCCTGTCTTCTCTCGTACTCTTGGTAAGTACATTTGCCACTTGTCGCATGGTTCAACTAAAATAAATTACTTATGGTCACCTCAGGGAGAGCTTCTGGCTGTAGTACCTTTTCCGACCACAAGAGGGCACGTGGCCTGATAGCTGTTGTACTCAGAGTAGCAGTTGATTGATCTTTACCAATTTGTTGCAAATCTTGAGTTCTCTGTGTTTCTCAGGGATCACGCGGTTTGATCTGCTGGGAGACTTTGGTCGGTACAACTGGCTGGGGAACTTCCACATTGTGTTCCTGTACAACATTCTGTTTGCAGGGCTGACCTCTGCCTGCCTCATCAACACCCTCACCTGGACCGTTCAGAGAGAGCTCATCCGTGCCTTCGGTCAGTCTGCCGCCTCACAACACGTGATGTTTGTCTTTTTTATGTTGTTTGGCTCCTCTTGATAATGTTGAAGAACTTTGGGTGTGCATGCGCGTGTGTGTGTGTGTGTGTGTGTGGGGCACACGAGTAGAAGGGCTTTGCAGACTGCTAATAGGCAGTGTTTTCAGAGTGACTCTAGGATTAGGTGTTCCCAGCTTGGGTCATGTTTCCCTATGGGCTGGTCCCCTTTCCTCAGATAGAAAGTGTACAATTCTCTCAGGAAAGTGAAAGGGGACAGGAGGGGAGTAGGGTCCCTACGGGCCTGAAGGCCTAGCCATGGAGTTTCCCCCCTGCCTCCCCCCCCCCCCCCCAGAGCACACACACCCTCTGCCCCTCCGCCCAACACAAACAACAGCTCTGAGCATGGACACGCCACACACTCACACCCCCCTTCCTCACAGGGCAGATAGCATCTCTGCTCCATCATAGCTCTCTGACTCCTTTCCCTTGCCTCACCACTGGCTTTTGTTCTGTAATTGATGGACTTTCTTTTCACCTAAAAGTGTGTGTGGGTGCGCGCTGGGGGCAATTATGTCATACCACTCCACCTTTTTAATAAAAAATTTCTCTCTGCAGGTCTCCACAAACTGCCTCTGACTGTGCCTTGCTCCACCATCCCATTCAAGCTCTTCCTGGCCAATGGACTGTCAAAGATCCAGTGTCATTCCATCCCTCGCCCCACAAGCTTGATTTCCTACTCCCTGGGACCTGAGCCTTGGACCAATGGCACCTTGAGTTCAGTCCTTCAACCAATTGGTGCTCGGTTCACCAAAATGAAGACAGTGGAGTGGAGGAATGTGTGCGGTTTGGCTAACGGGGCGGTAGATATCCGTTTACTGACCAATACAAGTTGACCTGGGGAAGCAACTGTTTGTTTTTTTACTACTTGAGTTCTTGCACAATTTACTGTGTGTAGTTATCTGAGCCATAAAGACCATGACAGCCTGGAACAGAAAAAGGGATCAATGCTGTATCTATGTTCTTGACAGAGGGATACCATACAGCATGCCACACCCGGACTGCTGCCTTATGAAAAATCCACGACCTAGAGAGGTTGGACATTACTCTCTGGACATGTGTGAAAGTCAGCAGAGCTATTTTGGAACATTACGTTGTGGCAGTGACAACATTTCCTCTTCCTGCTCTGGCTTGAGCAAGTCCTCTCTCTGTAGACTCCCCACGCTTTCCCCTCTCTCATGTTGTACCACTATTTTTGGGGCCTCACTCCTTGTGAATCCCACTTCCATGCGTTTTGTCGGGTCTTGTCTGCACTGATGTTGTGTTAGTTAATGAGAGAGGATGTTTCTAATAGGGGTAGAGGTCATGCTCACTCTGCATACCTTGACCTTCAGATAGTGGAGGGGGCATGACAGGACTTTGTGTTAACTCTTAACACAGGAGTAAGTGACCTTTGTATGACGAGATACCTGAACACATGAAGACAAATTGATGGGGCATATGTTATCTTTATTATTTTGGCATTGTTTATAAAATCATTAACAAAGTCCTAATTGTCATTTTTGGTCACATTAAAGGATAAACTTTCTAATGCTAAGTGACACTCACTAGCAAGTGGGTTTCCAGCCTTGAATTGTCAAGGTAAGAGTTTGTGAAGAAACCAAGTGCAATACTGTTTACTATGGAGAGTTAGACTTTGGATTAGATGGTTTGTTTTCACTGAAAGTGAATGTTTAAATCATACAAGTGTCGACAAATCAGTAGTTTTTGTCTCCTTTTGATCTGAGTTTGTTTTAGTTTTCAACAATCTTGTGCAATATGTGAATGTTTGGGACACAGTTTCATGTTCCCATGCCCACAGTTTTATGCTCAGTCAAGTAGTTTGATGGACATTCACTTTAACTATCACTCTCCAATTCTAATTAGAGATTAACAAACTTTTAAGATGAAATCTAAATTAAAAATTTCTGTCACTTTCATGTTGTGATCCTGTGTGTCATGGTTCTCCTTTGCTGTATCAGCATATTAAGTTGTATTGGCCATTAAACATGTTTTGTTTTTGTTTTGTTGCTCTGTCACCAGCAGAGGACAGTGTCTCCCAAACACACCAACAGCCTGAAAGTGTACCCGAGGTTCCGCTCTCCCTGGTCGGTCATTACATAGAACACAGTTGATGTATTAAGTTTACTCATTTCACTTAGTCTAGGAATGTATTGTTTTTAGGAGCACATTTGGCGTGGGTAAATGGATTGAGAGTAAAAATGCAGTAGTTCTGTATTTGTCAATCAGGGACATTTGTGTAACAAACTGCAGATCCTCATTCCTTTCACCTGCTGCTCTAAAACACATGGATGATGGCTGTATGATTTTATCTAGTATTGTTCAAGAAAGCTTTGAAGTGAATACAATGTGACAGCATGTATTGAAGAAAAGAGATCTTAAAGTGTTTTTATGGTTTACAATAAATGTATTCAACGTGCTTTTCTATACTCAAATGTTTGTTTCTTTTGTACGTGTATGTATGGATACCTTTTGAGGGAAGATGGCCACACTACACATCAATCAGGCTGTTATATACAGTACAATACAGTTACATAGTTGTATGTCTGTAACTAGTCAAGTCCATCCGTGTTCCTGGTTAGTGAGTGAGTGAGTGTGAGTGAGTGTGCGTGAGTGTGAGTGAGTGTGCGTGTCTGTCCTCACTGTCCCTCCACCCTGTGTTGCACTGCTTTAATCAGGACTAGAAGAAAGCCCTATTTTGGCCTGTCTGTCAGCGGTGGCCAGGCGCGACGCCACTGCGGCCCTAGCCCACGCTTTCCCCACTCGGATGCCACTGCTAGATTAAACAAAAAAAGGCAAGCGGAGAGGCAACATTCTCTCGCTTTCTCTCCTTCACCCCCCCACCTCCTTTCTTCCATCCGTTTTCCTTGCCTATTATTCATTTCCTCTCCATTTTTTTTGAAGTCAGAAAAAGAAGTCCCCCGGCTCTGATTAATTTCTCCCTCTTGATTTTTGTTTGCATTTCTTTTCTTGTTTTCTTTTGTTGGATGTTTTAATTTAACTCATTTAATTTCTGCTTTGTTTTGTGTTTCTTTTCCTCCCCTAAAAGGGAGTAAGCCTAAATGTTCCCGGAATGCTACATATCAGGAGCTTGGTTTGCCCTGTGTGATGTCGGGACACATCGCCAAGACATGGTTGTTAATTTTGTGTGTGTGTGTGTGTGTGTGTGTATGTGTGTGCGTGCTTGCCTCTGTGATGAAGGCACAAACCACTAAGACATGGTAGTTAATGAATACATCATTGATGTGAGATAGAGGAGGTGAGGGGGTGGGGGGAAGAACAAGTGCATCCACCTGTTGGCAGTCTAAATGTTTGACATTAAAAGGGCTCCCCTTAATCTTGTTCTGAATGAATATACAAACTGGTAGGAAATTAATGTTGCATACCCACGGTTAATGGTACCTAAGTAAACCTCAATAAGGCCATATTGTTGAAGTTTTAAGCTGATTCAGTACAGTTGATTATCAGGAGATTTAAAAGCTGAACAACATGTAAATGCAAAGGGATATACTTATCACCATGTACTTGACTGCTGGCATCCAATGAAATGTCAATGAAAGAGACTAATGCAGTTAGACTGTAGATAAAAGTGTTCCCACAGTGGAGTGATCAGATTCAATGTTTTGTACATTCTTTGCAGTTCATCTATTCATATAGCCGGACAATTTACATGAACAACAGGCACCTTATATTAGTGCCTAATCCCACTAGTAAGGTCGCTGGGGCATATTTAGTATGACACATTCAGAACATTGTGGATAGAAATGTTTAGTCGCCAATAGAACAGACACAATTCTCTAACATGTGAGAACCGTTTCCTCTCTGTACATCGCTTTTGTGTTTCCAATGCATTGAACATTGTGCCCCGCTGAATATGACCCTGCTCACCATTTCCCTGAACTTAACCGCCCTCTTATATGTAAATAAATACCGCCAGAACTATGGCGTGAGATCAGCATCTGAATAACCCAATTCTTTGTTGAAATACTACAAAGTATTATTAAGCTTATTATGCTTATTATGCTTATTAAAAGGCTGGTAGAAGTTAGATACTGTAGCACTGTCTACTATATGTTGTGTGTCTGTTTTAGTTATGGTGTCACCTTAAGTTTCCTACACACTCCAGTAAACACTTCAACCTCCCAATGACTTGACCTACGTTCCAATGAAACGTGAGACATTAGCACTTCCCAACAGCAAAATAAGAAGGGTGATAGCCCTGCAATCAAAATGTCACAGCTGCCCTGTTGGGTAACATGTACTATTTGACTGGTTGTTCAGCATATCGGAGACAAGGCGGGAGACAGGCAGCCTGTAATGGGATGAGATAGGCTATCTTTATTGTCAAAACACAAGAATGAAGGGGAAAAAAGACACAGATTAGCTTTCCTGACAGTCGGCTGTTTGAAGTGTGTGCCAAAGTGCATTAGGGACTATTATTCCCGCTGTTAACCGCTGGCAAATAGGGAGCTACTCACAGGAAAAGGCGAGACTTTCTTGCTAATCAACTGATAATGGGTCGCACTGTCTGTTGGTCACTGCAGCCCCCCACCCTGCCTACACACTCACGGCACACTTGCTTCACACACTCTACAGGTCTTGCAGGCCTCTGATCCATACGTCCATAAACAGCCATCAAACACAGATCAAAACCCCATAGAAGTGGACGGCCACATCCACTACACTATGCTCATATTGACTAACACTATGTAAGTTATTATAGGTAGTTCCCATCAACCTATAACAGGGGAGCACTTTCACATCAGCAAAAAGATGTAAAGGGTTGTGAAATGTGATATCATTTGATAAATCTGAAGGTCAATATGTTGTATGCTGTGGAGGATATCTAAATCTGGTAGCAGGTATATCATCAGAGGTATAGTTCTATGGTTGACCTATGAACTGCTTGTCTCGGGCCAGGAAGTTCCACCCTGGTCAGCTATTGTCCAGCATCGTCATGGTCCCACTCCCAGCCCTGTAAGTGTGGACAGTGTACGGTACTTGTGTTGCTCTTTTTTACATCTAGGGTGAGTGGAGTAACTGTACTGAAACATGGACTTAACATGTTTATGTACACATCACATGCTTTACACTGATTACTGTGTTATTTAAGGTGAAGGGCAGCTATGCTACACACAGAGGATCTTGAGCAAATCCATTTTCTCTGAAGCCACAAATCATCCAGTCCTGCTGTACTGTCGCACTGTTAGATGCTCAACCCTGCCTCTTCCTGCACTGATAACAGGGTGAGAGACAGTAGAACGGGGTGGTGGTGGTTAGAGATGGGGTGGGGGGGGGTGGGGGGGGGTTGGTGTCAACTACTTGACTTTCCTTTTCCCCCACCCCTTCCAACGGCCTCAGTCTTAGGAAGTGGATCCTGCAGAGTGTCTATTCAGCTATAAGAGACAAGACAAACACTTTGTCAAAGCCAGCATTGTTCGCAAAGTTGTTGCTGCTGCTAAACTTCATCACAAATACAAAACCCTACATTCAATGAAGAAATTCTCAACTATCCTTGATGTAGAAAAAGCCATTTGCCCAATTGTACACAAGAAAGTTTAGAGTTTCCCGCCAGTCCCACTAACATCATTTTATGAAGAAAAAAAAGCATGACATGGTTGTGTTTGACCGTGAGTCCAGGTGCAAGGCAGCGCAGGCCTCCAGTTGGAACAAAGAGGGGTAGACTAACCCAGGCAGGAAAGATCTCGTTTTCTGTGCTGTGGCTGTGCAGGAAACTCAGCCATTCACAAAGCCATATACTCCCATCCTGAAGTGGGGGAGTGAGGGCTGTTAAGAGCCAGGAGGAGGTGGGGGGTTAGAGGGAGGGGGGGGCACAGAAATAAAAACTAATAATAATGACTTTATTTCCAACTCAAACACACAGATGTTTGCTTCCTTCCCCTCCCTTTAATGTTTGATGAAATCTCTTTTCTCGCATCCATTTTCATCAGCACATCAATATTGCTTATTGTTCATATGAAAGAGTTTCTTCATTTGATTGAGCCGTTCCCTGAATTTGTCATTATGTGTGATATCTCTCATCTGGCGTGCCTGGGCCCGGCCCTAACTTTCCTTCATGTTTATCATAAGGACAGGAAGATGCTGCTCGCAACCCCTCCTTTCAACATCCTGGGATCTTCTCAAACCTTCCCTCACACACTGCTCGCTTTCCTTAGCTGCTCCTTCGCATGTTCTTTCGCCATTTAAATATTCGTAAATATAGTCATGATTTCACTAGCCTGACAAAGGAATGTTATGACAGTTGATGACGATTTCTCTCAGATTGACGATGATACATAAATTAGTTTAATACCTGAAACAGTTTAATACCTGTAAAAAAATAAGAGGCACATTAAGTTACCGCTAGGCTTTGATATAAGGTCAAATGCGACATAATGTCACACACAGCAGACATCTGACGAGCTTTACTACAAGACTGCAAAAAGATCTTAGAGGCAGCAAAGGGCCTTGTGGTTCATTGTGGGGTAAATGGTTAGGACAGTAGCCAACACTGTATCTACTGTCAAACAGACAATATTGAGGAGATTTCCAGGAAGCTAGAAAGGATAATGGTACACTTTGACCTTTAACCCCTCTGTTAATTTGAACCTCCATAAATTATTTGAGAAATGAGGTGAGGTGTTAAAACTCCTGGAAATACATTTTGATATTTTGCAATTGTTCATTATTCCTTTCTCTTGCTGTCACATTGTGACATTATCTCTTGCCTTTTTATGACTCTATAAATCCCAGCTATTGTTCTGAGATGGATAAAAACAATATGTTGATAAAGCCAGTGGGTGTTTCCAGTGAAGAGGTCTTGGGTGTGCTGGGTTCAGGGTACATGTGGTCAGCCTGGGTCTCCTGGGTCTTCTGGTTCAAGCGCAAACAAAGGAAGGCAGCGCTGTTAGTCAGAGACAGTCTGCCAGGCCAGGGTGTCAGGGCTGGAGTAGCCCTCTCCTCAGCAGGAAGCTCCTCCATGCAAAACTGGCTCTCTGTCATGGACTCTCACCTCCAATCTATTAATACACCACAAACAGAGTAATGGTAGTGATAGTGAGTCCCTCCAATATGTATCACTAATTAGTGACAAGAGCAATCAAAATCCAAGAGTCAAGACAAGAGTCTTGTAGAGGGATATCTGAATCACATTTAGTAGTAGAGTATTCTAGTGTTTAGAGATATCAACGATTTTGAGTTAAATTCTAACACAATGAGTAAAAGCGTAACATGATAAAATAATGAAGTTAAACTATAAACTCCATATTCCTGTATAATGCGTTCATGTGTAGAAGTGTTTGACAACACGCATGGCCTCTCTCTTTCATCTCCACTTTTTGTGTGTAAGTTACCAATATAACAATGGCTTATCTTCATTACTCCCTCATGAAAAAACGACTAGTCACCTATGACAAACATCTATGACAAAGTGCGGCATTAACGTAAGTAGGCTATTCATGTGTCGCTTGTAAGGTTGAATTGGAGGCGTGTGCTGTCGCAGAGGGAGCGCGCAAAGGAAGGGAGGGCAAACTTGTCCAGACGCACACTAATAAGACCAAATGGCTGGCGCACGGTGGTCAGGAGCGCTTCAACGCGACAGTGGACGGTGGACGGACAAAACCTCACGAGGCGCATTGCTCCTGGATAGAGGAATGGGATGAGAATGACACTCAAACGAATTCACATGGGACACATTTCAGAGAGCGCAATGTGCGCGTCAGATCTGCGTGTCGCCACGGAACTGCCTGGGGCAAAGACAGAGAGTCGGTAGGTGACCGGAGGCTCGTGAAACACCTGCGTGGGGACAGGTATCTTCAAAGGACACATAAGGATGACATTTATTCATTTCTAACAGAATGAAGGATAAAGTACCTGTCTTTGGAAACTTTAGTGGACTAGCATTTAACCAACTACAGTATAATGGCTCACAAGAAAGCTTCAGAAAGTGTATATTATGGTGACAAATCACCTTCTGTAAAAATTACTGAATATTCATACAAGATATTTACAGCTAAATAGAGGGATCTAACAATATGATAATAGGGAAATAGTGATTGGCTTATTGATACTTTGAAGTTGATTACAAGGGTCAACATGAGTACCCACATAAAGTCCCATCAGTTTGTTTTCTAATTAATAATGAACAAACCTGCTATAGCAATGGCATTACTCATTTACAACCAATGATCTTCAATGGACCAATATTTGACACTCAATCAAATGCAATAAGGTGCCCAAAACAGGGCTCTCAACGTGGGCATCGTGGGTCACTGATACCTGGGACCCGGAACTTTCCCCAATGAAGTGGTCCTGCCGGGAAAGCCTGGCACGGCTCAGCCTGCTTACTGTGTGCACATGTACATGGCTGGTCCAGGGATGCGGGCCAGGCCCTGGCTATGGCATCCGCCCTAAGCCCAGAAAACTGACCCCAATGCCCTATAAGCACTCTGTCCCCAATTTCTCTGAGAACAACCTGGGTGCCAGTGGAAGAGCCGAGGGCAAGATCACACGCAACTCAGAACGCTTCAATGAACTTGTGTGTAACTACAACCCTGACATTTTCTTCAAAGACGAGGAGAACACTAAGGCAGACCGTTTCATGACAAAGGTAAGACTGGTTTAGTGTGTAATGGTTAATCAAGTTCAATCATCTCTCAAAATGTCCTTATCATGTTCTATAGGTGCATGCACTCTCACTGGGCAGCTGCACTGGAGGCAAACTGGTTCCCTTTGGCAAATCATGGTCAAAATCCCTCTGCTGGATTATACTTTAACTACAGCAGGTGGTGTAGATTTCTTTTCTACAGTGACATTTTCAGTAGCAGAACAAATACACTGAAATGCTGATTCGACAATAAATTATCCATGTTTTTCTTCATTTCTCATTGTGCTATACAGTATGAACAATGAATCAAATAGTGGATGTACAGGTTATAACACAAGTTACTGACAACAAGGTGATAACCTTTTTTGTAGGAGAGCTTTTCTTTAATCAAATATTTAAACCCCGGGTGTCTAATTGTTACTCACACTTCCCCTACTTCCTTTGTAAGATGGGGAGATCAGGATGTAATTCAATATTACTTTCTAGGAGAATGTGTTCCACCTTGTGATCACTTCCTTTTAATCTTTAACTAAAGTCTTTGTTGCTGAGTAATAAAATGATTCCTCTAGTTCCACTTGCCTGGTCTGTGCTTTATTGGAAGGATTTTTAGGTGAAGCATGTATCCTTGCATAGTGCATGGCTTTGGTACACACATTCAAATATGATCTGCCCTGGCCCTGGCCAAAATGAGTTGAGACACAGACACAGGAACACAGTCCTATCTGACCTCTTTAGAATATCAAGGAAGCCACAGTGTGATATTGGCATTTTGAGTTGAGTTCATGGAACAATAAAAGTATTGTTATTGCTCTCAAATGGCTGGTATTCTCAGCCTCTGATGTCAAGTGTGTCATAAATTAATTTTACATTATGTTTATTCATTGTAAACCTATATAAAATATATACAAACTGAGTTACACCACAGTTATACAATGTAACGAATATGATGATGAACAGAATATGTCCCTTTATTTTTATCTTTATCTTTATCTTTATGTAGGCCTATCTTAGAAATGGATAGGAGACCTGATACCTGATTAGGAAATAGCAGATGAACACAAGCACTGTGCCATTATAAATTTAAAATGATCTTGTTTGACTGGAGCCAATAGGAGACAATTGAGACACGTTCTATACATTTCAAACTAGTCGCCTGGTAATCATATTACAGTAACGTCAAAATGATACTTCACAAATTAACTCTACAACGTTTCTCGTGTAAAAGTAGACCTGCAAGTTTGATATTACTGTATAGCAATACTTGGTGTCTGTACACTGTTGCGCTGAATGATTGTCTATGATTCAAATCTGTGTTCCTTCCTCTTTTTGAATGATTGTATGTGATGAAAATCTGTGGTCAAATGTGTGTGTGCCCTTCTGATGCCCAGTGCGAGGATGAGTGAGTGTGTGTGTGTGTGCATGTGCCCCTCTCTTGCCCAGATGTGAAAGACCCTCTTTGTGTATCGTTTGGAGACTCAGAGGGGTCGCCTCTACAAAATTCCCGCCTGCTGAAGTAATGGCACCGTTGGAAAAGCCACTATTGTAGTTGTGACAATGAAACGCCTCTCTTCAATGGCATTGCGAGAAAAATGTAGCCAGTTTGTTTTCTGTCCCTCTCTCTTTCTCACTCTTGCTGTCACATTCCCAAGTCCATGCCCAATGCCCATACATTCTTCCCCTCTGGCCTCTCATTAGCCTGAACCTTGCCTCCTAGCTGTTTCATTCTCACCCATTTTTTTTCTCTCTCTCTTGTTCCCCCTCACTGTCTCATTCCCCTCTCTCTTTGCCCCCCCCCCCCCCCCTCTCTCTCTCTCTCCATCTCTCTGGAATATGACTATTACAGAGGTAGATCAATTTTGTTTCAACTTCCTGAAACCTGGTTAGTGGGACACACTCCACCTACCACCTCATGTGAGGATATAAAGATAGAAATGACACGGGCTGACAACTGAGTACAACAGATTCTGACATCATTTAGCCGTGCTGACGCAGTATGTAACATTACGGCCCTGTGGGTGTAAAAAACGTTCATATTTCTGATCAAATATCTCAGGGATAAATGACACTGAGAGATCATTACTGGAACTCTCTGGAAACATGGAGAATGGCCTTGATTATGCTCTCACCCTGCAGAAAAGCCCAAGGAATGTACCAAACTGGCTACAGTAGCTTTGTTCTTACGTTCTGATTGTTTGAGAAAGGAGGGGTGGAGATGGCCTTTAAAAGCCCTGAAAACAGGAGAAAAATGTGATGATGTCAATAGAGACACACATAACTGGGCTGATTTGGGCTGAGATGATTAAGAACACAGTTACAGAAGTGGCGTGGTATTTGGTATTGATTTACAAGGGATTAGATAGAAGTGAGATAGAGAGAATTTAGTCATAGTGAGGTGAGGCAAACAGTAGACTCATATCTACTCTCAGTCTCAAGCAGTTCCTTTTCCCTTGTTAATGAGTGATTAAAAACAGTCTTGGTACCTCCGCTCTAGGGGGTTTCATACATGTCGATAGCACTGAATCTGCTGTCGACACTATAGACCCAGCAATATCACTGGAAATGATCAATAATGATTCTAAAGAAAATATCAGGGCTTAGTCAATTGAAAGCAACAATTTTACAATTAATTACTCTATTGATTCTACAGATAGTGGAACATATTACACCAATTTGTGTTCTTTCATTTAAAAAAAATGTTTTGGAGAACTTTTAGTCAACATATACAGTATGCACCTTTATTCAGTTCCAAACAACCTTCTGCTCTTTATCATATTCTTTTTTAAACTTAATGAAATGCCCCTCTCTCCCTCAGCGTTGTAAAGACAGTATGAACAAGCTGGCCATTGCAGTGATGAACCAGTGGCCCGGGGTGCGCCTGCGGGTGACAGAGGCCTGGGACGAGGACGGCCACCATCCCCCTAGCTCTCTGCATTACGAGGGCCGAGCTGTGGACATCACCACCTCCGATCGCGACCTACGCAAGTACGGGCTACTGGCCCAGCTGGCGGTGGAAGCTGGCTTTGACTGGGTGCACTATGAGTCCAAGCACCACGTGCACTGCTCTGTCAAAGCTGGTAAGTATACTGGGCATAAGCTGCCTGGTGTACGTGACACACACATTACCATGATTTGTCTTAAGGATTTATTGCAGACATTTACCAATCAGCTTGAAATGCCTACATATCACGTGAAATAGAGTCAGTCATCTTGTCACCATTCTCTGTTGATTTCCCCAACAGATCACTCGGTGGCAGTGGAGAAGGGGGGCTGTTTCCCAGGCTGGGCCCGGGTGAGTGTGGCTGGAGGGGGGCAGAAGGCCCTGTCATCACTTGTGCCTGGGGACAGAGTGTTGGCCATGTCTGGGTCAGGACAAATAGTGCTCAGCCGAGTCCTATTATTCTTGCACCGGGACCATGAGAGCAGGTCAACTTTCTTGGTTCTGGACACAGAAGATGGCCGCCAGCTCGCCCTCACCCCCCACCACCTGGTCTTTCTAGCCCCACATCACAAACTCCACCACAGCGAGTACCTCGCTCAGTTTGCTAGCAGAGCCAAGAGGGGGGACTATGTACTTATCCATGGAGCAGATGGGAGTGTACGACCATCCCGAATCATCTCAGTCTCACTGCAGGAGGGGAGGGGAGTGTACGCACCCCTAACAGAACACGGCACTCTGTTTGTGGATGGGGTGCTGGCATCCAGCTATGCATCTATAGAGGACCAGGGACTTGCACATTGGGGATTTTGGCCTCTTCGACTGCTGCTCTCTCTTACCCAACTTATTCACGGAGAGAGCACACAAGGGGAGCACATCATAGAGGCGAAGAGGGATCACAAGTCTCTCACTCACTGTAACATTCGACATAGTCTGAGGGTTCAGATCAATCAGACACTCTACAATCCAGGCCTGTATGTGAT
This sequence comes from Argentina silus, assembly GCF_951799395.1. Lineage (NCBI taxonomy): Eukaryota > Metazoa > Chordata > Actinopteri > Argentiniformes > Argentinidae > Argentina > Argentina silus. The sequence goes on from NC_139662.1 coordinate 2,894,111, forward strand.
TCAAGATCATTTGGGCAGCCGGAACAGTTTGACTGCATCTCTAAACAGAGACGGTTTTACGGAGAGACACTGTGACACTGTGACTGATAAAGTATCGAGTGTGCACTGGTATGCAAGACTGCTGCACACTCTTGGACGCATCATTCTAGACCCTAATACATTTCATCCTTAAAAAGGCCCTGGATTTAACCTTGGTACAGTACCTGTCCTACTGATAATGCCTACTTAGCTACAGTAGATACATTGCCATTGATGCCCATTTCTCTTGTTTTACATTGTCCCTCTATAAACCAATTCCACTTCATGCACTGGAGGGTCACTTAATTGCATCTTACTCACATTTGCAATTGTAATGTATTCATACATATTTACATGTATCTCAGTAAGAGTGAATGAAGAATTGTAATCTTAAAATGTTTCATAAAAGATTTTTTTTTTAACCATTTAATTCCTGAGATGGCTGTAATACCCCAACATTACTGTGTATTGTCAAGCGTCCGATTGTACATGTATTGTGTTTATAATTCCCTGTAATCCAACACAACGCGGTTTTCCAAATATATGGTTTATTATTCTAAAACAATGAGGAAATATGAGTATTTGCCAGAAACAATAAAAGCTTTATTTTTATACCATTTGAATCATAATATATAAATGTTGCAAATATTGTTATCATAATTATTCACTAACATGCTTACATGGCATTTGTTATATTCATCTTCAAATGTAATTAAAGAAACGATAATGTACTTTATATAAAGAAAACCTACTTGTGTCTGATAAATAATCTCTCTTGGTTTGCAAATTCAGCCACCATAAAAAGATGTTGAGTGAAAATCCTGAAAGGGCTTAATTGTTTTAGAGCTGAAAATGTGTTCCCGAGAATAGATTCTAAACATGTGCGGTGTTTCTTAGTGCACACTGTGTGTATGTAGCTGTGAGGGTTAAATCTCAGTAGAAATCCAACAAAATAGGTAGCCTGGTTAATGAGAAACCCAGACACAGACTTAATGTTCTCTCATGCTGCCCTATCTCTCTGTCTTTATCTCAATCATAGTCTCCATCCCCCCTGAGCAATTTCATGTTTACAGACAATGTGGCATGTGGCCTACTTTCCAAGTCTCTTCCAAGTGTATGTGCAACAATGGTGTGTTAATTGTGCCTTACTATGTATCTAATAGTCTATTGTCTGTTTTGTTGGATTGCTTTGTGTTGGAGCATTTTCCCCTCTGCCCCATATCCTCTAATATGCTTTCTTCATCTAGTCTACCAATGAACATCATGTTCAGAGTTATTGTGTATAATAATATGAACCTTGCCAAATCACCTGAGGCCGTTCAAAGATGCCTTTTAATGAATGGTGCACATACATTCTAATTAAGATCTATGCTGATGAGTCCTATAATTCATTTTAAGAATCAGGATTGCATAACCCTTATTGCCACCCACTACTGCCTGCCACTAAGTATAGTTGAAATGTGTTATTACAAAAAGTGTTCATTCCAGGGCATAATGTTAGGTTATACACCCCCTTGTGGAGGACATCATACTTGTGAATTGTATGTTTTCCTTTTTTTTTTGGTCTTTTCAGCTATTGTAGAAAAAATACATATTTTAGATACTTTACTTATGTTTAGGCATTTCAGTAAATAGGTTGGCAGCTATCACTAAACTCCAACTCTAAAGTAACTGCATACAAAATCACTGCTGCCTCTGCAAGTCTGCATATGTAAGCAGCTGACGACACCATTCCTTCAAGGTAAGTGTTTCATCTTCACCTAGTCTCATTCCAGATCACTCATTAGGTGCATCTAAGTTAATATAGACTTAACAGGTATTTCCTGGGTACACACCACATAAATCAGATCTATTTGTGTATATTACTGTGTATTTATGAGTAAAAGGTTTATGGTCACCTTTTTCCAACTGAGAAGAACAGTAACAACTTTAAGCGTAAGAGGGGACAGACAGTAGTCGCAACTTCTTTATTCCTTATTTGGATCCCCATTAGCTGCCACCTTAGTTCCCGCCTGGGGTCCGCATAAAAAGACAACAGCAACAGACAATCACATGACAAGAAAACCCTGCAGAAGATACAAACACAGTGACATAAAGATGAAATCAAAGGTACTAAAATACATTAACATACAACAGATTAACACATTGCAAAAGTACAAAAGGACTAAAAAAAAAACAAGAGAAAAGACACAATGACATGAAAAAATTTAGAAACTAAACACATTCTATCAGTGTTATATATTTGGGAAGTCATGGAGAGGTTACACCAATTAAGGATAATTATTATTGTGTGTGCATGCAATGAGAACAATAGGGGAGTGAAACATGAAATGAAAATGAAACAAATTGAATTGTATTGTTCCAGTTTGTGTTTTGTTGTAAACATCTGTGAAGGTATTCCAGGGGATTACCGTAGAGATAGAGGAGGCAGATGGGATAGCGCTTGCACTCAGACCAATCCAATGGGAGAAGCTCAATGTCATAATTCCACCTACCATTTACCATCATTGGCCAATCACAACATCGAGGGCCACAGAATCTCAACCAGTCCCAGCCCACCAAAATCCAATCCAATCCTGCTAAAGCTGAATGGGAGTTGACTAATCCTGTCAGGGGCACCAGTATCTTAATCACTTATTTCATCATGAAAACCTGCACAACCAACATCATGTGGTTCGTTCACAGACAAACTGTTCATCTGGTCAGAGAGAATTGCAGGTCTTTGACCGTCTGATGTAGGCCTACTCATTGTAATCTGAATTCAATCCCTAGACAGACACTCATGTTCCCATCAATGAAAAATCTGGGTCAAATTCATTATGCTTCAACAATTGTGAACATTTGAGAGACATGGTGCGATCCATGTACATCAAGAGTGAATGGAAGGTGAAACATGACAAAAATTATTCAACAACATCTATGAATCATTACATATTGTACCCTCTCTGAGTAATTCATTTCACATTTGACAAATTTAGTGTACACCCATATACAGAGGAACCAGTCAGTGCATTCAATAGGGTTAACAGCAGTTTAGTCATCACAATTAAACACTTCAATAGTGGTCCTGATGACATGCTTGATACATCCACAGAACAATACAAAGAACTACAATCAGCACACAAACAGAAGTAGGCCTATTCTGGATATAAATTGCATGTTTAGGGTAATTGCTGGAAGAGAAGGGAGACTGGAGTGGGGAACCTGTGGGATTTAAGTACCACAGCCTAACGACTTGAACAGACAGACTTTGGCTAAATGTTTTCTATGCCATTATTATGCTACTATGCTGTTTTAAATGCCAGATTGTTTACCCCTTGCTAGCATGGTACGGTATGGTGAGTGGGAGCTCGAGCTGGGCACTTTGTCATTCAAACAATTGACTGGTTGCACCTAAAAGGCTTACTCTCCCATGTCAGACTTCCTGCATGCCCTGTATCTTCATGCAGATAACAGATTGGGACACGACTACCGGGGTCTTCAATCAGATGCAAGCTGTATACAAGAATCAGGGGTGTCTTGGAGAACTCAGTGGAGCAAGTGCTTGATAACCGAACACCATACCTGGGACTAGGAAATAGGTGGGTTGTTGTGGGTAGAAATACATACATAAAATAACATGCAAGATCATTAGGCATTGACATTCTAATCTAAGGGAAGCTTATTCCACTCCAATCACTTGAGGGACACCAGAAACTGCAGAGGGAATAATAGAAGCAAAAACGTTTGGAGGAATAAAGAAACACAAGGCATATATAGGTTTCTGCCAGCTAAAGAGATATGCTTTGCTGATCAGAAAAAGGCATGGAATTATAAATCTAGCCCTGCCTAGTTCTGGGAAAGTACCCTCGGTTAAGCATGATACCACACAAACAAGATTACCAAAAATAATACACTCTACGGAACGCATTTACTGCAAACATATGTATTTGTGCTAATTTGGTGCATTGATATGACCTGCTTGCAAGAAAGCATGTGTTAAGCCTCGTGAGTTGGCGATAAGAGCCATAAGTAGTTTCACATTGGTAGTTCATTTTCAACCCAATGAAAAATGGCTTCATTTTCTATAATGATGACTAGCTCACTATAAATCTCAGTCCCACGTCTTACTGGTGTTTAACTAGCATATATGTTAGCGTCAAACATGATTTCTTTATGCAGTACTAAAAATATAGTATCCACAGTATCCTAACCTTAAGAAAGGTTAAAGAAAAGTTTGTTGGTGAGACGTAGCTAGCTAGCTAGCCAGCCATCAAACCTGGTATGGCGCGTACAAATGTCCGCTTCTCTTGCAGAGTTGATGTTCGGTGTTGTTGTTATTAGCTTAGCTAGCTAGCCACTTGACGGGTACTCTTGTGTGTGTGGATGTGTTCAGCGAAGTAGTGATGGTGACCCGGACAGGGGTAGCTCGCCATGTCGCTGAAGTTAAGAACGTTAGACACTGAAAACATTGTTTCAATACGGCCAGTAAATGTAGTTAGATAATATATTGGGATATTACATCGTTTTGGATCGAATTTCGGATGCATCGTTTTTGTGCAAAACTTACTGCAACCTCAACGGCTCAGCAGCAAGCTGCAGGAAAAAAAAACGTAAACGCGTTATCGTTGACGTTAGCTTATCAAGCAGTTGGTTATTTTAGCCATCTGGCTATTTAGTTGGATTATCAGCCACTTGGAGATTTTGAACTGTGTTCTGGATTATAAATTCATTCAACAAGAGTACATGTGGACTATAGGTTCTTGTTTAGCTATTTTACGACGTGTTTTAAACTGTTTGTACTGGCAGCGCCGTAGCCTAGGTTAGCTAGCTAAGCTATTGTAAGTTGGTTATCCAGCCTGCCATCCGCCGTGCACTTCCCCCACTCCTCTCCCCAGCCGGCTAGCTCTAGCCCGCTATTTAAAATGAGACGGTTTAATAACTAGCTGGATTGTTCTGATGTATGAGGACACAACTATCACTTTCTAAGGTAAGTTGTTTGGCTAAATAATACATTTTACAAACTTCTTAGACAAACCAATTTCCCTGACCTTTAATGCTAGCTAGCTAATGAGGATGAGGATAGCCAGTTGCTGATCGAATTTAGCTAACGTTAGCTAGCTACTCGTCTGAATAACTCGGCATGTTTTACCAGCCAGCGATGTGGACACCATTCTCGTTACATTAGCTTGTTACCCCCAACTGCGTAGCTATCTTTTAGCTAGCTTGCCACTTATAGTATCAACTGTGAGTGTCGTGCCAGTTCCTCGTAAGTTAGCATCACGTAGCTATCAAGCTAGTAGTTAATTCAAACAAGCTTGTCAAGTAAAAATGGCTAGTTGCACACATGTTTTGCGAGCTAATGACATCGCTAGACAGCCAAATAATTTGCTGTATCCAAAAACGTTAACCATGACTACCTACTTATGCCACTAGCTACATAGGCTATAAATCTTACTGGGTGGGTTAAAACTGAGCAATGATGTGCAATATGGCCTGCTGCTAGCCTGTTGCAAGCTAACTTTACAACATTAGGTGGTTAATTAGTTCACTGGTTAACTAGAGAAATGTTTGCTTATTGTTTGCTCTTAAATATACAACTCCTACCTACCACAATTATCAAGCTAGCTAGCTAATCAATAATGTGAGAGTGTCACTGTCTTCTAACTACTGTTCGTCACATTTCATACATAGTTGTAGTAGTCAGTAGCTATGTATCACTTATTAATACATTCTTCTTGGCTACAAAATGGCTAGTTAGTCAATTAACCAGCGTTACGTTACGATATGTTGTCGTATAGCAGTCTACAGTACAGAGTGTAAAACTGTTTCTGAGCATTGTGATGTTCACTCTCTTGGGTTAGTTTCATATGGGTAGATTATTTTTCTTTAGGAACCAGTCCAAGACTTATATATATATATATATATATATATATATATATATATATACACACACACACACACACACACACTTTCAACCATACATTTGAATGTATTCTAAGTAAACATAAGCACAATCAGCTATATCAGTTAGTTTCTTCACATTTCTGGGTGGTAACTATTAGGCCCACTTGACGACAGTATTTTGTCTTAAAATCTGTCAGCGATACTTACGCCTTGCTCATTACACAGTACTGTGGCTATACGTATAACACAGTGATCGAAGTGTTATTCTGCGTTAATAACTACAGCGTAGGCTTTACTAAATATCATTGGAGGTGGCCAATGGCCACCATATGTGACTACATGTCTTGCTATGTTGGAAATAACAATGTGGGTGCAATGTCATATACACTACATAAATATGATGAGGTAAGATACATTCTTGTTATTGTTTCATAGTAGATATGAGAGGGACACAACTGTAATTCTAAGTATTCTAGAATGAATCATTCCCCCTCTCAGCCTCATGTTATTTGGACTGCAGCTAGGCTTAAAAGTGGGTGAGGTGAGTTTTCCCCCCATACCATATGAGGGCTTTGGGTGTCTAGAAAAGCTATTGTTGTTCTTATTATTAATAAATATTCTGAGCAGACCTAATACTGTAGTGGTTTACTTGGTTTTTACTGAAAGTTGTAGCCACACTTAGTCATCAAACTCCTAGATACAGACAAGTGTCACACTAAATATCATCATGACTCGTTATTTGACACCTCTAAACTGTGGCGCTTTAGCAGTAGAGTAATGTGTTTTCGATTGGTTTGAACTGGCACGTCATTCAGTCTCTTTTCATGTTTCTAATTTATGATCTCAAAGATATGAAAAGAGTATTACTGACAGACACATTTTTTTTATCTGTTCATATCATATGTTAACGTAATGTAACCCAAATAGCTGAATTACTAATAATACGTTTCAAATTGTTATTTAACTTCGTATGTCCTCAGTCCGTTTTTTTACTGGCGGAACTGGGATACACAATGGCAAAGTTTCAGCACGAAACTGACACTGCTGCAACAGGAAGTATTGTACACGGAAGTTGTATTTTCTTTGTGTATCTCGGTTTAGGGTTGTTATATTTAAAGAAAACAACATTTCAGTTCCTATATTTTTGTGCGTTTTCATACATTAATTGTACCGATTTGGATTATGCATTACTGGGTAAACAAATATTGGAATGTCTTAATATATTTCTTATACATACAGCTAGTCACCATCTCGCTATTTTCATGCAAAGAGTTTGCGAATCCCGGCTAGTAAGCTACTCGGTAAAGCGATCACAGTTAACGACGTAGCTAGCTGGCGTTATCAAATACATTCTTGACATAAACAGCCATATTCAGCCAGCTAGATAAAATACCGGATAATTGATGATGTGTATCAAAATACTTTTTAGTACCCTTCTAAACAACTAGCGTTATATTTATCATGCAGCCCTTCAGTATGTAGTCAAATCAGCTGACGTTAGCTGGCTATCTTTTTTTATGTTTTTACTGCATTATCGCCACAATGTGAAATTGGGGGTTGCTGCTCACCAGAACAACAGGACATTTAGACTCGTTGAATTCACCCCTAGTGGATTTTGCAATTGATCTCCAGACACACCTCTGTTCACAAAACTAACCTAGATTAGGAAGCACAGGAAATTGACATCGTGAGTGACTAAATTGCGATTTCCCTATTATTTCAGAGGTGCTAAATGATGTGTTGTCGGATTTTGTAGACGAATAACGTACGTCTCTTTACCGCCAACAATAATGAGTCACTTTATTTCCCCCTGATTTTTCAGATCTCTCTCAAGGAGGTCAACATCGGTAGAGGGGATGGACGAGCAGAAATCGAACTGCGAAGAAAATGACTCTGAACCGACAGGTAAGATGACAGCTGCAGTGTCAGTAATTAATGCTTGTTAATGAATACAAACTACACACGGTTTTACTTCAAGTCTTCATAAATGTTAATTTCAGATAATCATTCAAATGCCGTTCTACAGCACAGCTGAGAAGGGAGATGTTTTTTTCATCCTCAGGAAAAGTTTGTAAGGAAAAAGTGCAAAGTCAGAAGGAGAATATTGTAGCAACAGACATGGAGAAAATGTGAAAGGGAGGTGTCAAACAAGACTGCTTTTGTGGGGCAACTTGAATGGAGACTCTTGGAACTCAGACAGGTATAGGGAAGCAAGGAACATTTAACTGTTAGTGTACAGGGGTGTCAGAGAACAGAAAATGCAACTCCTAATTGTTTTGAAATGTTGTTGATTATGTTTTTGTAGTTGTAAACATTGAATATTTCCATTGTTTTGGCTAAGCTATTGTACCTATACATTTTGGTTGTTTTAAATATTTGTACCTTCAATTTACACATTCATATATGCACATTGCTTAGTTATTAAAAGCTGATTATTTTTCCTGCATGAACTGCATTGTTTCCTGGGAAAGGTATTGAAATGCAGCTCTGCCACTGATAATGAAGAGCAATAGTCACTTATTTGATTTGTGACAAGACGGTTATAATTGATTATATATTATAATTCGTAAAACATTTATTTCTTACCCAGCAGCTGATGACAGCGCGACTTCGAAGCCGCCTATCCCCTCTGAAGGGGGGTCAGAGGCCCCTCATGCTTCTGAAAATGTTGACACTACTGCTGCCACTTCCAGCACACCTGTGTAAGTCCAGACAAAGATGATGAAATGAAAATTTAAAATTATCGCTATTTGGTGTTTACGGTGGAACAGTAAAGCTGATAGAGTAGCATCTTATTTGGCTTATTTTTTTCCCTAGCAAAATAGTTTGACATTACTACCATTTCTGCAAACTATTTGGCTTGTTTTTTTAAATAATTAGACCAAAGTGAGTGTTGTATGCAATCTGCCTGTTTTTAACCAGCATTGTCAGAACATTGTGCTGTATGTGTGATACTGTGTGTCTGGCTGTGCAGGGAGAGTGTGAGGGCCTGTGCTCTCTGTAACTGCGTAGAGCGCAGCCTGCATGGACAACGGGAACTCCGACATTTTGGGCCATCTTCCGACCGGCCGTCCCTGGAACCCTCAGCTTCCTCACTGCCAGGGCCTGGGAATGATGACCTGTCTTCCATCGGATTCTCCGACGCTTCCTGTCTGGCATCACTCTTTGATGACACAGGTGGGATTCAGAACTTTCCTCACATCACATTTACATTTTTATTAGTTTTTATTTGTAATTATACTTATAATGCACATTCTTTTACAATATTTTATATATTCTATTGTAAACCCATCCTATCCCAAGGCCAGATTGTAAAATATTGATGAGTGACATCTGCTTTTGTTTCTTGTATTAAACAGGGGGCTGCTGGGTCCATCACTGGTGTGCGGCATGGTCAGAGGGAGTGAAGCAGGCTGAGGCAGAGGAGATGGAGTATGTGGATAAGGCCGTCATCTCAGGGACACAGCAGGTATGTCACCCCATCGAATAATAACACTTTTGATAGAAAGTGGAGCAAGTTCTGTGTGGACAATTCACCTTTTGTCATGGTAGTTATGGACTACACTTGCAACAGTGTTTATAACATGCAGGTGTCTTTGAGCGGTGGGGGTTCGGACATTCTTCCACACAACTCTCGCTCATAACCATCTCTTTGTTTAGCTGTGTGAATATTGCAAAAGGCTTGGTGCGACCATCCGGTGCCAGGCCGAGGGCTGCTCACGGTTCTACCACTTCCCCTGCTCTGCGGCCAGCGGGTCCTTCCAGTCCATGAAGCAGCTGGCCCTACTCTGTCTGGAGCACATAGAGAAGGCTGAGGAGATCGGTAAGGAAGGCAACCTCTTTATATACCTAATAGTGAGATTCAAGTCCTGACATCATCAGTTGATCCATATCTCTAATGGTGTTTGTGTTTATGTCCAGCGGGCGAGGAGGCACGGTGTGCTGTGTGTGACTCGGCCGGGGAGCTCCTGAACCTGCTGTTCTGTACGGGCTGTGGGCAGCACTACCATGCTGCCTGTCTGGAGATCAGTGCTACGCCCATCCAGCGCTCAGGGTGGCAGTGCCCAGAGTGTAAAGTCTGTCAGACCTGCAGGTGAGTCTGACCATCGCATGCTTTCCAACCTGAGCCAATCAGACAAGAGGACATTGCCTCTTAAGCACAATGCATGGGGCTGTTATTGTTGACATGGGAGAGATTTGGAGGCTAAAACCATCTGTTTCCCATTGGTTTCCAGGCAACCTGGGGAGGACTCCATGATGCTGGTTTGTGATGCCTGTGATAAGGGCTACCACACCTTCTGTCTGCAGCCAGCAATGGACTCCCTCCCCTCAGACCCCTGGAAGTGCAGAGTAAGTACTATGTCCCACCTCTAGTCACCACACCACACCTCTCATAGTTTCCTCTCAATAATTGCAGCCTTTATCCCCCCCCCCCCCCCCCTCCCCCTGTGTGCCATCTCAGAGGTGTCGCGTGTGCACAGACTGTGGCGCCCGTGGCCTGACCCTGCCAGGCTCTGCCCAGTGGTTTGAGAACTACGCCGTGTGTGAGGGTTGCCAGCGCCGCCGCAGTTCTGTGTGTGGTGTCTGCAGTAAAACCGCCGACCCCTCTGTTTCTCTGCAACACTGCAGCTCCTGCCACAGGTCAGTAAGCAACTAGAAGACAGTGATAACTGCCATAATGTGTGATTTACTTCACCTCTTACGATCATTCATCCATTCCTGACCATTACTCTCCTGTCCCCTCCTCAGGTGGGTGCACAGTGAGTGTGCTTCTTTGATGGACTCTCCAGAGGATAAGTGCATCTGTGTGCTCTGCAGAGAGTCTCAGATGGAACCTATCACGCAGACGGACACCACGATCGAGGTGCAAACGACGGAGACGGACGCGTCAGAAGTGACGATGGGACAGACGGACACAGCCGAGATGACAATCCAGACAGATGCGTCTGACGTGACGATAGGACAGACGGACGTGTCAGTGGGGACAGGGGGACAGACGGAGACATTAGAGGTGGTGATGATAGCCCAAGCAGATACCAAGGCTGATGTGGAACTGCCCATGGAATTGGGTAGGTTTGAGATCTGGCTCGCGTTACGATTGATAACCGGGGGGAAAAAAACTCCAGTTCTCTCCTCCATCCTATACCCCTTATTTAAACCATCTGCCTGATGTATGGTCGTGATAAAAGCTGACTCATCTGTGTTTTGCGTTTGCAACAGGGACGGCGGCTGATGTCGTTGAAACGACAGAGGTTGAGGAAAGCACCTTAGAGGAGGGACCCCAGATGGAAACGGATGAAGTCGCTACAGAGCGGCCCACTGCCCTGGCTGAGGTTACAGGTAAACAGAGGAGCCATTATAGAGAATACACACCAGCAAGGTTTGAATAGTTCTCAGTGATTCTGCTGCACTACTTAATAGTTGATGATAGATTATCAAACGATTTGTTTTCTACATTCAAACACTGGTTAACCTGCTTTCCGTCTCTCGACAGAAGAATGTGAAACGACAGAACAGGAGGCCTCTTGTTTACCTGTGGCTGTTGTGGAGAGAACCGAGGAGGCTCCCAGCGAGCCACCCCAAGCCAGCTCCGTGTCAGAGGCCCAGACTACAGAAGAGGAGCCAGCACCAGCACCAGAGCAGGGCCCTGAGCAGAAAGAGGAGGAGGAGGAAGAGAAGGAGGAGGAGGAGGAGGTCAAGCCTTCAACAGAGCAGCAGACCACACAGGTGGAGGAGAAGAGCAGCAGTAGTAGTGAAGGTGTGTCTGCCACTGAGCCATCCAGTCAGGTCTCACCACAGTCACCAACTCCTCCCACAGAGGCGAAGCCTGTTTCCATGGACACAGAGGAGGCTGAGCCAAAAGTGGAACCTGCCTGTGAGCGCTTGGGGACTCCTCCCCCTGCCCTGCAGGGAGACACACAGGAGGCTCCTCCTACTGTTGACATGGAAGACAGGCTGCCTCAGTCGGAGGATGAGGAGGAAGAAGAGGAGCTGTTGAAGGAGGAGGAAGGCCAGGGTGAAGAGGTGAAGATCAAGATCAAGCAGGAGCCCCAAGAGTGTCCGGAGGAGGAGAGTAAGCCAGAGCTGCTGCTGGACGAGATGTCCAACATGAGCCACGGGGACGAGAGCAGCAGTGGCTTCCTGGGCTCCCCGGCTGAGCCTGATGCACAGCTCTCCATGGAGCTCAGCCTCATGCCAACGGGCCGCTCGCGCTCCGACTCACTGCTCACAGAGACCGACGACTCGCTGCCCTTCGACCCTCTGAAGCCTGACGGGGAGAAGGTCAAGCGGCGAGGCTCCCCGGGCCGCTCCCGTGTCAAACAGGTACAGTCCAGTCACGATGCTGGCGTAAACCACGCTCACTCACTCCCATTGAGGTCTGAACCTGCAATATAGCTTTTTTTAAATTGGTAGACACATTGAATGGTCTTTGTCAGTTATTATCACTGTCGGTTATCTGAAACAGTTGGTTTGGGGCTTTCAGGGGCGAAGCAGCAGTTTCCCAGGGAAACGGCGACCTCGAGGGGGCGGCAGTGGGAGGGGTCGCGGAGGGAGGTCACGCCTGAAAGCCATGGCCTCCTGCATTGATGCCTTCTTGGTGAGTTGAAAGAGACAGACACCCCATTCAACCATCCGGCCATTCACTGGAAAACGTATTGTCAATCTTACAGTAGATGCAAATTATTGCAGCAATAGCATGTAAATCTGAGATGTTTGGCACTAAGTGCCCGTGGGATTCATTCTATGTCTTGTTTCCACAGCTAAGCATGACAACAGAAACTGGAGTGAGCAAAGAGGAGGAGGAGGAGGAGGAAGATGATGCCATGCAGAACACAGTAGTGCTCTTCTCCAACACTGATAAATTTGTCCTGCTTCAGGTAACTTGTCTCTTCATGGTTTGACATTTTCAATTACCTTTTGGCATTTACAATGTTGGGACTTTCCAGACATCGACATCTTCACTGTAACACAAACTGACTGTTGCTCTCCCTCCCTGCCATCTCTCTCTCCCCCTCTAGGATATGTGTGTCGTGTGTGGCAGTTTTGGAAAGGGCGTGGAGGGGCAGCTGTTGGCATGTGCTCAGTGTGCCCAGTGTTACCATCCGTATTGTGTGAACAGCAAAGTAAGCACCAACCCCTCTGCTTCATCTTTGGCACAGGAATCAAACATTTGTCAATCTCTTGTCAATTAAACGATGTATCTCTCCCCCTTCCCCTGTAGATTACTAAAATGATGCTCCGTAAAGGCTGGCGTTGCCTTGAATGTATCGTGTGTGAGGTGTGTGGGAAGGCCTCGGACCCCGCCCGACTGCTGCTGTGTGATGACTGTGATGTCAGCTACCACACCTACTGTCTTGACCCACCCCTTCACACTGTACCCAAGGGGGGCTGGAAATGCAAATGGTAATGTAGCTCATGTGCTCAGTCTTACTCTTTTACCATGACATTCAGTCATGTTGCTCTGAAGAGGGTTAAATGTAAATGATCTTACTAGCATCTGCATATTATGCAAAACCGTTGTCTCTCTCTTCCCTGTAGCAAACTTCACAAGTCCAGTTCTCTGTATCTATAACGAACATCCACAGAGGCCTCAGTAACCTGTTCACTGGAAATCACTTATAATCCCAGCACTTTACCAGATGGCTCACTGGTCCTGTGTCTGTGCCCTGTCTATGCAGGTGTGTGTGCTGTATGCAGTGTGGGGCCAGCTCCCCAGGGTTCCACTGTGAGTGGCAGAACAACTACACCCATTGCGGGCCCTGCGCCAGCCTGGTCACATGCCCTGTGTGCAGGGAGAACTTCATGGAGGAGGAGCTGCTGCTGCAGTGCCAGCACTGCGACCGGTGGGTAGAACTCAAACACACACTCAGCTAATGAAGACTAGTGGGGAATGGTTATTTATGTAGATTTATACCATAAATTATTCCATAACAAGATAGTATCTGCTAGGGTTGGACTAGTATCCGATAATACCGCATACCGGGGTATTTTGAAATGCTGCCAGTATGACTTTCAATACCGTAAGAACTCAATTTCCTCGTAGATCATGACTAAATCTGAACATTTTGGGGACTACTGTTCATACTGGCGTAAACGCCTATTAGTGATGCTTTCAAGATCACTGATTATCAGGCCGTTACCAGAGGGTCATTTTGATGTTCTTCTGAGAGAGCTAAGATCAAGTCTTTCTGGCAACCACAGGAAAAAACAGGACGTGGCAACTAATTAAGGGCTAGATAGTCATTGTGTTATTCTTTGTTGTTAATGTTGAGGCAAATGTTGTTTTCCATCACCAGCTATGGTGGCCATGGAGGTGTAGAAATTAAGGAAAATTAAAAGTAAAATAATAGGCAACACCAACATTTTAAAAATTTGACTTGAGTACTCCCTGAGAAGGGAGTAAAATAATTGCCAGACCTGTGAAAATTGGAGGCTTAGCAACAGTTGGATTGAAAAATACTGAGGTATTCACCTATACCAGGGTATTTTGCCAGAAAGGTAAGAATTTATGAAAATCTGGATATCACCCAACTCTAATACCTGCTCCTCTCTCTGTGATCTGTATGCAAGTTAACCCATTTGTGCCGAATGCCGCGCGACGTCTACCGCCGGTTGCTGCGTTGCGCACATTTGAATCTACCGCCAGTTGCTGCGTGGCGCAGCATTTTTGATTTGTCGTAATTTTCATGAGTGCAGCATATAATGCACTGTCATTGGTTCAAATACACATGAGGTGGGTCTTGTTGATTTTTTAAAACCACGTGAGCACCCAAATGTCGTGTGGTTCGCCGAAAATCACGTAAATCAATCAGACATACACGTGAGTTTATTGTAGATTCTTTAAACGCACGTGTATGTCTGATTGATTTTCGGCGAACCACATGACATTTGGGTGCTCACGTGGTTTTAAAAAATCAACAAGACCCACCTCATGTGTATTTGAACCAATAACAGTGCATTATATGCTGCACTCATGAAAAGTACGACAAAAATGCTGCGCCACGCAGCAACCGGCGGTAGATGCAATGTTGCGTCGCGCAGCATCCGGCATCAATGGGTTAATGTCATAATGTGTGTGTGATGTAAAATAACTTTTGTCTATATGTGTCTCTGTAGATGGGTGCACGCTGTGTGTGAGAGTCTGTACACTGAGGATGAGGTGGAGCAAGCCTCTGATGAAGGCTTTGCCTGCACATCCTGCACTCCCTTCGTCCCTAAACCGATAGGTGAGCCACAGACCATGCTTCAGTTGACAGAATAATGTGCACAACACTGTTGCTTCAGTTTTTTTTGTTTTTGTTTTTGTTAAGAGTCAGACTCATTTGATTTAATAAAAGTGTGTGAAAGGACTCACTGACAACATGAAATATCCTCTGTCTTCCACAGTAGTGGAGTCATCCATAATGGCAGCAATGAAGATCAAAGAGCCAGAGCCCCAGTTCTATCGGTTGGAGGGGGTGTGGCTGACTGAGTCAGGCATGTCCCTGCTACGCAGCATCTCCATGTCCCCCCTGCACAAGAGGAGGCAACGCCGCTCCCGCCTGGGCACCCTGTGTGATGGCATGGAGCTGAAGGAGGGAGAGGGTGATGGGGAAGAGGGCAAAGGTTAGTGGGGTTTCTCCCATTCATCTACCAAGGAGAGAGATGGGTCTAACTCTAAATGTCAAAATCTCTTGAGGGCTATTTAAATACACATGAATGCATTTGAGCACCAACCATGTCTGACTCTTCCACTGATCTGGATTAGGTCTCTTTTCAGCCTGTGGGGAGCCCATGGAGTGCGAGCCCAAACTGGAACCCCCTGGCAGCCCAGACAGAGAGATAGGGGCTGAGAGGGAGCTGGGAGCGGAGGGGGGCGCCGAGGGCATGGCTGACTGTGACGGCCTCAAAGGAGGGGCAGAGGAGACGGAGGACTCCAAGAAGAGGAAGAGGAAACCCTACAGACCAGGTTAAAGAGCTACTATTATTAAAATTCTTCCTGGGTAATCACTGATATATATAATGGTTACATTCAAGCCAACTGCTAATGGTTTTGACCCGGTCTTACTGCAGGGATTGGAGGCTTCATGGTGCGCCAGAGGAAGTGTCACACGCGGATGAAGAAGGCAATGTTTCCCCATCTGTCTGCAGAGAATGCCACAGACGGACATCCAGGAGAGAAAGTCCTGGACGAAGGCAAGACTAATGGAAAATGAACAATTAAATGTCCTAACAAACCCAAAATCCTTATTATCATTTTGTCAACGGGTGGATAAGGATACTGAAATGTGAAATTAAATCTGCCTCATTTGTTAATAGGGCCCCACCCTGACATGCCTATAGATGGACCCCCTGAGCAGAAGCCAGCCGAGGGGGAGGGGGAGCAGGCCAAGAAACGGCGAGGCAGGAAGAAGAGCAAACTGGAGGACATGTTCCCAGGTTACCTGCAGGTATGTTCTCTCACCATCCCTCTTGATGGGTTATTAAACCCTCAGAGCAACCTGTGGTATCCAGTGATCATTCACCTCCATATAGGACTGGCTAACATCAGCAATGTCTCTTTCTGCAGGAGGCGTTCTTTGGCAAGACCCTGATTGACCTAAGTAAGAAGGCCCTGCTGGTACCCCCAGGGCAGAGGCATGCTATGGGCCTTCTTCGGCCCTCACTGTCCGCCCCAGGGCCCAGACCCACTGCCTCTGAGGGTAAGACCACATGCATAACATGCACCACATAGTGTCCCTCAGAAATGATTTGTCACACTTGAGTGTGAAGTGATCTGTGCATGGTATGTGACCTGTGCATGTGTTTGTGTGTATCATAGGAATGGAGGGCAGGGATCGGGTGATGGGAGCTGCTCTGCACCTTAAGCAGGAGGGGGGTGATGGACCCCAGGCTCAGGGAGAGGGAGCAGGTATGTGTCTCTGGAGAGAATGTATGGCAGTCTTAGAGCAGACCTCTCAGTTGAGGTAAAGGTTTTATTCCTCTCTTGATAGAGGTTTGATTTTGATCGTCTCCTCTTTGTGGTTGCAGGAGTCACAGGGCAGTGTTCATCTGTCAAAGAGCAGAGTTCTACTGAACCACAAAGTTCTGACACAGAGAAGTGTGAAGGTATTTATCAGTTTTGCATTTTGTTATTGTATTTGGCACATGCGCCCTTAGTAAGGTTGGGTATTGTTAGGATTTTATCATGTCAGTTAGTTCCAGTTCTTAATGATTCAGTTCTTTCTACATTGTAGAATGCACTTTTGCTTATATTAGCTATAACAGTAAGCCCCTGTCATTGCCCCTTTAAGACTAGATTTTTGTGTTACCCCTTTAAGAAAAGTTTTTCAAAAGAGAAGGCAATCTATAGCTGTGTCATACTCTTGAAGACTACAGTAGACCTATTGCTTAGCTCACATTAAATGTTAAGAAGTTTGAAAATGGGAATTGAAAGTTCCAACGTGTTTTTGATCTGGTCTGTTCTGGCCATTTTGGAACCGGTATCAACAACGAACCGGGTCTCGATACCCAATCCTAGCTATTAGTCAGGTGGCTGGTTCAGGGATATTGGTGCCCACTCTCTAAACACTCTTCTGTTATCTGTCCCAGGTCTTCCACAAGGGGTGGAGAGTCAAGACTCTGAGCAGTTCTTCCGGAAGGTTCTGGGGGTGTCTGAGGGGGTATCTCTGGGGGGCTCCCTGCAGAGCAGCATGAGGCCCATCTTGGAGGGCAGCAAGGGGGAGCTCAGCCGTGGTGGTCTGCCACAGAGAACTCTCCTCTCAGGTAAAGGGATGGAGAGCCTATAGAGCTCACAGAGAGGAAGGAATAGTTAATAGCTGAATACAGTACAATGTTAATTTACAGATATAGCAGTTTCATGTGTTTTGTTGATGGAGGACCTTGCATGGGCAAGTTATCGGTCTGTAAAATGTTGAATGCTACTTATGTAAGGATCTCTTACAGGGTCCCTGCCCTCAGCCGGTATGATGGACTCCTTTCCTGGACTCTCTCAGTCCCCTTTCTTTGACATGCGGTAAGGGTAGCCCTTATTTTCCCTCATTTTTTTTTATTACATTTTATTTTGCAATGTAAATTATCCGTTACCTCATTTTCACCTTCTTCTATGGTGGTGTGTATAGGGACCGGGGAGGGCTGTTCAGTCCAGACGGAGGTGAGGAGAGCCCCTGGGCTACCCCCTCCACTCCGGCCACTCCCTCCACCCCACCCACACCTACTGATGGGGAGGGAGATGGTCTGTCCTACAACCAGCGCAGCCTCCAGCGCTGGGAGAAGGACGAGGAGCTGGGAGAGCTCTCCACTATCTCCCCAGTGCTCTATGCCAATACCAACTTCCCCACGCTCAGGCAGGACTATCCAGGTAAGAAATGTACATTTTCTATGCCCTCAGATTTTTTCGAGCCAATGTAAAACCTGTTTTTATACCCCTCAAAATGTATAATTTCAAATGTTTTTTTGTTGGATGGACTGGAATGGCAATATTTGGAGTTGTAATTCCCTCTTCTATGTGACAGACTGGTCTAGCCGTTGTAAACAGATCATGAAGATCTGGAGGAAGGTATCAGCTGCTGACAAGGTTCCTTTTCTGGTAAGATCTCACTTATCCTTTAAGGGACATTTTTGTAGGCAAGGATGCAACTCCAGCAGTTATTGAATATTTCCCTCTGATTTTACCCCTCTAGCAAAAGGCCAAAGATAACAGAGCGTCTCAGCGGATCAACAAGGCACAGAAGGTGAGGGCTTTGGGGATTGGTTCATAGTGCACAGATGTGACTCTCTACTACTGTACATTTTGTCTCCTAGAGTAGCTTCTGTCTAACTCTTATCTCCTGTCCCACAGCAGGCAGAAAGCCAGGTGTGTAGGCCCATCAAGACAGAGCCTGGGACTGTGCGGGTGAAAGGAGAACGGCCTAGTCTGCACCTCCAGATCCCTCCACCCTCAGGTTCTGTATCCACCGCCTCCCAACCCAGCTCTGCAGAGAGCCCCTTCCCCTTCCCACCAGACTCGGGATCCTCTTCCGCCTTTTTCCCGGATGGCCCCCTCAAGACTCCGGGGTCGGCAGATATCAGGACAGATCCCTTTGCCAAGCTGCCTCACCAATCCTCCCACCCTCACTCCCACCCCTCTACCCCATACTCCCAGGCCGGGGCCAGCCCCCTGCAGGCCTCCTCAGGTTACCCCCAATCCGGCCCACAGGGTCCTCCTCAGGGACGGCCGGCCAGCCTCGGCCCCTTCGACATGCAACCAGGGACCCCTGGAACTCCACGGCGGGCCCAGCAGGTTGACCCCTTCTTCAGACCGCAGCAGCAGCAGCAGGGACACTTGCTACAGTCACAGCATGGCTCTCAGGAGCCCTTAGGCCCCCCAGAAAGCCCTCGGTCGAGGGGTGGTGGGCCCGGGGACTCCCCTCTTTTCTCCCCACCCCACACCACCCACTATGGAGACCCTTTCCGAATCCAGCAAGGGATGGGGCGCCAAGAATACAGTTCATCCCCCTCCCCCTCTGCGGTGGTGTCCTCTCCTGCAGGGATGGTGCAGTACAGGGCTGATATGAGTGCCCCCTCTCCCCGCTCCTCCTCTGCTGGGCGGCAGGACATGGGTACTGGCTCCCCTGCAGGGATGCTAGAGTCTGGAGATGGGTTGTTCAAGGCACCCATGACGCCCAGGATGCACCAAGGGGAGGGTGGAGCACTCCCCCCTGGAGCTTCCCCCAACCATCCCTCTGAAGGCTACAGGCAGTCTCCCTCCACCCCATTCTCTGACCCCTATGCTCAGCTCCCCCTCACCCCGCGGCCCCAGTCTGGAGACAGTTGCTCCCCGCTGCCCCAGAGGCACCCTGTTGCTCAGCAGGACTCCTGTTCCAGAGTGCCCTCCAGCCCACAGTCCCAGGGCAGCTCTCAGTCCCCCCTCACTCCAGGAGCCCTTTCCAATGACGCCTTCTCTGTCCAGTCACCGGCCACTCCTCGCTTCCAGTCCCCTGACCCCTACTCCCGGCCCCCCTCTCGTCCTCAGTCTAGAGACCCCTTTGCTACTCTGCACAAGCCCCCTCGGCCCACCTCAGCGGCCCCAGAAGGCACCCCTAGCTACAGAGGCTCACCTCACCCTAACCAGTCACCTTCACTCCCCCCGTCCTCCACCCCTATGGGGGATCCTCTCTCTGGGAAGCCATCTGCACTGCCTGCTTTCAACCGTATGGGTACCTATCAGATGACCCAGCCACAGGCA
Organism: Argentina silus; assembly: GCF_951799395.1. Classification (NCBI taxonomy): domain Eukaryota; kingdom Metazoa; phylum Chordata; class Actinopteri; order Argentiniformes; family Argentinidae; genus Argentina; species Argentina silus. The sequence goes on from NC_139662.1 coordinate 2,914,221, forward strand.
CGCATGCCCTTTGGTGATGCCCAGATGGCCCAGCTCCAGCAACCTCAACCCCAAGCTCAGGCCATGAGTGCTGACAACTTCCACTCCAGGATGCCCATTCCCTCTGGTGCTCAGGACGCTACAGCTGTCCGCCTACCGGATGCACCTCACCCCCAGGCTATGGCAAGTGCCCAGGAGATGCCAGAGATGCAGGATCCTGCACTTGTTGGCCTTAGTCCCTCTGAGCTGGAGAAGCACAGACAGGTACATGTTCAACATAAATCATCTATTTTAATTTGTAGGCCTGGTAGATACTGACTGCTTTTTCGTTTTGCTTGTAGCGACAGAGATTGAGGGAGTTTTTGATCAGACAACAAATGCAGAGAAACTCAATACGACAAGAGAAAGAGGCTGCAGCAGCCAATAGTGCTGCCCCCAATTGGCCTGGAGGAGAGATAGCATCCTATCAGCAAGATAAAGCCCACCGGGCACCACCACCTTACCCACAGGTAGGCCTACACTTTGTCAACCAGTATGGTAAAAGATCAGCAGTATCTTGGTTATATTTGCCTTTTTTTGTTTTTTTTATGGTTACTGAGTATGCTCTTGCTGCTACTTGTTCCTGTAGGATCGTGCTGCTGCTGCTGCCGGAGCCCAGGCTGCATTGGCAGCGAAGATGCCCCTGGCTATGGGTCCAATGGATGACAAGCTCTGCCGTCCACCGCCCCCAGGGACACCTGCCATGATGGACCCCAATGCACTCAGGTACACTGTCAAATGAATGTTTCTTTAGACACATATGCATGTACATGAAAGTGGCATTCTGGTTGTTAAATTAAAGCACCCACTCTTTTAACTTGACTTACAATGCTCTGACTAATCGTTTGTCTGTATTTCTCTCTCGTAGGCAACCACCCTCCAACCCCCAGATGTATGCTCGCCCTCCATTCCCTGGCCAGGGCCCTGGTCCACGGAGATTCCCCCAGCCAACTGGCATGGAGGCTGTGGGTCCCAGGCACCACCTCAACCCTCCTCTCAACATCCAGGCAATGCAGGGCATGGCTAATGCCCGTGCCCTGGGCCCTAGCCCTGGAGGAGAGACCATGCAGGCCATGGGCCCTGGACCACCACCGCAGTTTATTGAGCTGAGGCACAACTCACAAAGGTTGCCCCTGGGGCCCCAGTTTCTGCCACGAGGGCCCCCCCAGGCCCGACCACGCCTCTACATGCCCCAACAGGAAATGACTGTCCCTTTTGCTCAGCATCCATTGCCTCAGGCTATAGACCCTCAGGCAGAGGGGGTCAGAGACACAAGGCTTGGACTGCAGCAGGGTGGCCTGGCATTATTACTACCCCAGCAGAGCACTGTCCCTTCGCTCCAATCCCAACTCCAGCCTCAGGCAACCACTCCCACACGCAATACTCCCAGCACGCACCCTGGTCACCAGCATCATCCTCCACAAACTAGTATAGTCGGAGAGCCCCAGGCTGCCCCAGTGGACCCCAGTGTTGACCTGCCAGAGCCTGATCTGGAAGACCATTTTGTTCCCAAAGGGCTAGGTGATGCACCTGGGGAAGGTGGAGTGGAGGATGAGGATGACTTGGCCCTCGACCTTGATCCTGATAAGGGCGACGATGACCTGGGAAACCTGGACAACCTGGAGACCACTGACCCCCATCTTGACGACTTACTCAACAGTGACGAGTTTGACCTGCTGGCTTACACTGACCCTGAGCTTGACCAGGGAGACCCCAAAGATGTGTTTTCAGACCAGCTTCGGCTGGTAGAAGCAGAGGGTGAAGCACCAGGTCCCTCATCTTCCTCAGTGGCTCCAGACATCAAGGTGGAAGACAAACCAAAGGCTGAGTTTGCAGGGCAGAACCCTCTCATAACTGGGCCTCCAACTACAGGGGGCTCCATGTCCTCTGCAACCCTCTCACCTGAGACTGTCAACATCTCCAGAATAAAGCTAGAAGAAAGAGGCATGACCCCTCAGCTGCAGACAACTCATGCAGTGGTGAAGGATGAGATGGGAGAGGCAGTGTCCATGCTGCTCGGTGGGTCTACGGCTTCAGCCAAGCCCCCCGCTCAACCAGAGAACCAGCCTGCAGCCTCACTGAGCTCTGTACGATTAGGAGGCCTCACATACCCCCTGCCAGGTCAAGCTGATTCACTGTCCTTCCCCCCCGCTACCCCTCACCCAGACCTGGGCAATGACCCTCTGGGGCTGCCAGATGTAGGGGGCCAACACTCCCCTGCTGTAGATTTGGCCAAAGTAGAGAGTTCTCTTGAAGCCAGCGAGCTGCCCCTGTTGATCCAGGATCTACTGGAACATGAGAAGAAGGAGCTTCAGAAACAACAGCAACAGCAGCAGCTCAACTCCCTTCACCAGGGAGGGATGGCCGCTCATATGCACGGCATCCCACCTCAGCAGCAGCCTAACCAGCAAGGGCAGATCATGCTTCCCCAGCACCACCGGCCCCCACCCCAGGGAATCATGGGACAGCCGGGCATGGTGCCCCGCCCACCACACATCCTGCAGCAGCAAAGGCTCATGGGAGCTGGTATGCCACCTCCGCCACATATGGCCATGGCCCAACAACAAGGCATGATGAGAGTGGGACAGCCTGGGGGTATTCACCCAGGACTTAATCCTCAGCAGCAGCAGCAACAACAACAGTTGGTGAAACAGTCATCTCTGTCCAACAACTTCTTCCCTGATAAAGGTAATCAATAGGAGCTATTGAAATTGTTTTATGATTGAATCATGTTGTTTTCCATCAAATAGTTTGACCTGTTATTTTGCTTTGTCACAGATCTTGACAAGTTTGTGACCGATGACATTATGGATCCCATTGCCAAGGCAAAGATGGTGGCACTGAAGGGCATCAAGAGAGTGTTGGCGCAAGACCCAATGGTGGTTCCCCCTGGAATCAACAGGTACTTTTTTATACATGTCTGTAAAACAAACCTGCCCTATTGTCTGACCTCTCTTATTGTGTAGATTTTGGTATCAGTGGTTTTCTGTGCTTTTCTCCCAGGCAACAAGTTTCTCTCTTGGCCCAGAGGCTTGCTTCAGCCCCAGGAACAGGAGATCCACAAAGTCAACTTGCATCTGGGCCGTCTAAGGTAGATTCCTCGAACATCCCCCAGTATCCAACCAGTTGTAGTCTCTAAAATGCTTAAAAACATATTTTCCTGAATATTGACACTGTAAAACAGATGAAAGCATCTGCTAAATGCCATATATATTGTATTATATATTGGGATCTCCAAACACAATCAGGCTTGAAATATTTACTTTTTTTTTTAAGGAGGGGGAAAGCAGTGACCCAACACAATCAAGACCGAACCCTCCCCAGTTTGTGCAAGGGATCATAAGTATGTCTACCCATTTCTTCTCTTAATAATTATTTGATGTATCAGTATCTCAGTTGATGAACAACCAGGATACAATTGCCCACCCCAGGTTATTCCATGTTTTTTTTTTCTTTCCACTGCTCCCTCCCAGACGACGCAGAGCAACACCAGTATGAGGAGTGGCTTCTTCACACCCAGCAGCTACTCCAAATGCAGCTCAAGTTCTTGGAGGAGCAGATTGGAGCTCACCGCAAGTCTCGCAAGGCTCTGTGTGCCAAGCAGCGCACTGCTAAGAAGGCAGGCCGGGAATTTGCTGAGGCAGACGCAGAGAAACTCAAACTGGTTACTGAGGAGCAGAGCAAGATCCAGAAGCAGCTGGACCAGGTTGGTAGACACGAAGCAAAGCCATGCCTTGTTATCGACCTTCATGCTCTCCAGTTTTAAGGGGTTGGAGAAATGTTACCACTCTCAAATTCATAGATAAACTCTGGATTCAAGGACTGACCGTCTGTGACATCAGCGTGGGAGTATTACATATTTTGTATGTGTTTACATTCCTGTTTGTAAACATTGGAGTAAAACCGCCTAATATTTTGGGTTATGATATAACTCAATGAGTAACAGTTACTCAGTTATTAAGCTCATGAGTTATCTGTAAGTAATATTCTTCAAGAATCAATGGGTATATATCATATATTGATATATCCAAAAGAGATCTTGATTAATTAATTACTGATTGTGACAAACATGGCACCTTGTGGGTATTCCATGGATGGATAGATGATTCATTCACTTAAACAAATGTATTTGTAAGTCGCTTTGGATAAAGGCATCTGCTAAATGCCATAAAATACAGATGTAATGATACATTAGGTTCCATTAATTGATGGAATTTTCTCATCATCTGTTTTCGGTGGCTTAGTGTTTTTTAATGTTTGATTTAGTAGCGCTTTAGATTTGATAAGATATGTTAACACATTAAAATGTGATATTTGATTAATTCGCCTATGTACAATTGTGGTCGAGTAATTGGGGAAAGTATGGTAACATTTTAAGAAAAAGTATTACTGCATCAAACATGTTCATCTCAACAATTGTGTTTATCATTGTATCCACATGCACGTTTTATTCTTCACGCTATCATAATGTCTTCATTTCGCAGGAGTAATTGAATCTAATTTGATTGAACGATCATGTGAACTTAGCCTCAAATTCAGGATAGAGTTGACTTAACCTGCGAGAGAGTCGGTTAGCTCTGAAGGATTTGTTACCATAGTTTCTGATCCGGCTTTTAGTTGAGCGCTCTTTTTAGAACAAAAGTGCAGAGTTGATTCGAGGTCTGACTGAAGTTAGCACGCTTACTCATGAATCCTGCTTTCTGGAATACCCCCCTGGTAACCTGTATTTCTATTGATGTTTCAGGTGCGTAAGCAGCAGAAGGAGCACACCAATCTAATTGCTGAGTACAGAAGCAAGCAGCAGCAGCACCAGCAGGGGTCTGGCCTTCTTGCCCCAGGGCCTTCTACCCCGGGGCCCCACATGCTCTCCAAGATGCCTGGGCAGATGATGATAGGCCAGCAGGGGGCTTCCATGATGGGCCAGCCACCTGGGATTATGCCTCAAGGAGGAATGCCTGTCAGGATGCCCCAAGGGCAGCCCTTCATGGCAGGAGCCCAACCCCAGCACCCTGGCGCTCTCGGAGCCCGACCACCTGGTACCCCTGGCCCTCCTGCAGGGTTTTTCCCACAAGGTCCTGGAGTCCAAGGAGCAGACCCACGACTTCTGCAAGAGAGACAACTTCAGCACAGGATGCAGATGGTCCAGAAACTACAACAACAACAACAACAACAACAGGTGATGATGGGTCAGCAGCCAATGCCACATCAGGGCCAGCAGCCAGGAATGATGGCCCAGCCACAGCCAGGTGTGATGGGCAACCCCATGATGGCCCAACAACAACAACCAAATCTTCAACAGGGGATGATGGGAAACCAGCCCAATCAGCAGGGCCTGATGCAGGTGGCCCAGGGCATGGTTGGAGGCCAGCCTGTGGCCCAGCCACCACAGACCCTCATGGGTGGGCAGCCCATGAACCAGCCTCAAGGCATGATGGCAGCCCAGCCAGGGATGATGGGTAATCAGCCAATTGGGCCACCACAGCAGCAGCAGCAGAGGCCTCAGGTGATGATGGGCCAACAGGGAGTAGTGGGACTCCAGCACCATGGGCTCAGAGGGCCGCAGGCCCCTCTCACACCTCAGCAGCAGAGCATTCTTGCCCAGCGCATGCTCCTCTCTCAGCAGCAACAGAATGCTGCTAAGAACCTCGCACAGCTACAGCAACAACAGCAACAAGTGGCACAACACAGACAACCAACACAGGGCTTTATCAACCAACCCAATCAGCCTCAAGAGCAGGGAGGACTCCCCCAGCCTGCCACTCCTCAAATGGGATCCTCTCCTTCAGCAGGAAGCACTAGAGTTACGCCTCAACCACAGGGGGCAACTGAGGGCATGCAGCAGGGTTTCACCCAGGACTCCCAAAACTCCAAAGAGGGAGGTATCCTCAGTCCGAGAACCCCACCACAGCAGGGTGGACCTTCAACTCCCATTCAGATGGCCCAACCAGGGCCTACTGGAGATCAACAGGTGTCAGTGGGACAGCAGCAGCAGCAACAACAGCAGCAGCAGCAACAACAGCAGCAGCAGACCCAGATGCACATGACTCAGCAGCAGCAACAGGCATCCCTGCAACAGCCGCCTCTAAATGCTCAATCTGGACTTCAACAGCAACCAGGGTATTTAGGAAACCAGCAGGCTGGCATGCATCCTCAAATACAACAGCCGCAGCAGCAACTTCAACTCTCTCTGCAGAGGCAGACCTCCCTCAATGCTGACAAGCCTGGTTTAGTCACAGTGAAGCAGGAAGGACAGCAAATGTGTTACATGGCCCAACAACAACAACAACAACAACAACAACAACAGCAGCAGCAGCAGCAAGTGGGTCAGAATGCTATGCAGCAATCGCAAGATCTCACTGGACAGCAGCACGATGGGATGGGACAACTACAGAATGTGATGGGGCAGAACCACCCTGCTCAGCCTGGTATGGTGGGCCACCCAAGTCCGCAGCAACAGGCCCTCATGGCCCAGCAGCAGAAGCAAGCCATGATGGGACAGATGGGCATGATGAGGGCTCAGCAGGGGATGATTCCTCAGAGGCCTGGAGTTCCACCTGGGCAGATACGCACCCCTTTGAACATTCAGGCGATCATCGCCCAGAACCCCCAGCTCCGCCACCTTCCCCCTAACCAGCAGATACAGCACATCCAGGCCATGATTGCCCAGAGGCAGCTCCAACAGGGACAGATGCTGAGGATGTCCGTAGGACAGGGCCAGATAAGGCCTCAAGGTCCACCCGGGCAAGTTCAACAGATGGGCCAGCGGATGCCGGCGATGGAAGCACAGCAGCAGATGCATTATGGAGCCCTGGGGAGACCAGGGGCAGTGGGCCCCCCACAACAGCCTGGGATGATGGGACAACCCCCAGGTGGGACTCCTCAGATGCAGCAGCCAGGTATGATGGGACCTGGGCAACAACACCCAAGCCAACCAGGAGCCTCCCCTCAGTATGCCCTCAGTGTTCAGCAGCAGCAGATGATGCAGCAGCAGCAGATGATGAGGGGCCAGGTCCCTATGGCTCGCTCCCCGATGGGGCAGGTACGCGGGCCGCCCCCGGCCCGCCTCATCAGGCCGATGTCGCCCCGTCAGCCCATGTCCAACTCGCCTGGAGACCAACAGCGTCATGCCATGGCCCAGGCAATGGGGATGCGGCAACCAAACACCAATCAAGTCATCCAACAACAGCCCCACATGGCAACTGCATCTGGGCGTTTCCAGGGCTCTCCTTCCCACGCAGGCTCCCCCGCAGGTCCCTCTGTCTACAAACAAGAAGCTGGCATGAGCCCTGCTACCCCTGGCACACCTCACTCCACCCATGTTGTCTCCCCGTCAGTAGCTGACAGTGGAGCTGGTAAAGGGAGTCCTTTCAGTCAAGTCAAGGCATCTCCTCTAAGGTCCCCTGGAGCCAAGAGTCCTCTGGATTATCCAGGCCTCAAAGCTGAGCCTCAGACCTCAAGCAATGAAGCAACACAAGCCCATATTCCCCCCAATGGGCCCTCACCTCAGCAAGGTAACAGTGCACAGCAGCAGCCACCTCCACAAGGCAGCGAGAGCCAGGGCCCACCACCAGGCTCAAGAGAAGGTGCTTTGTATAAGATGACCTTGCAGAACATCAAGCAGGAGCCCAGAGAGGTCCAATGTGACAGTGAAGGAGGGGGCGAGGCTCCCACTGGGGCCATCAAGAGGGAAGCTACTGGTGAGCCGGTCAGTTCCAACAACACCCCTGGTTTTGGTAACACTGGAAACATGGCAGGAGACCCTGGGTCCCATATCCAAAGAACTGAGACTGGCCAACAGTTACTACAGAAACTCCTGAGAACCAAGAACCTGCAGCTGGCAGCTCAGAGGCCCTCTGATGGCATCCACAATGAGATCAACGGCCATATCAACAGCAAACTGGCCATGCTGGAGCAGAAACTGCAAGGGACTCCACGCAATATGGAGGTAAGTCAGTTATGTCCTCAAAAATGTTACATTTGTAAAGGCACGAGTCCTCTTGAATGAGGAGAATGAGCAATTCCTTCATGTCTTTTATCTTTATGGCAGGATTTGCAATCCATCACAAAGAGGACTCCTGTTGCAAAGGCAAAGCGCAACACCAAAGCTGGGGAACGAGCACCAAACTCACGCAAGAAGACTAAAAAGGAGGAGGTTGGAAAGAGCACAGAGGCCCTGATGAAACAGCTGAAACAGGTAAGAGGAAATTACTTCAAAGACCTGACCTTCTGTGGGGGTGAATGTTGATTAATGTATTCTCCATTCTTGCTCTCCAATCAAAATAATTGAAGAGACCTACTCTTAAACTCACTACTTAAAGTTACAATATGAAAGATTTTGCCACTGAGGTGCTCTTGAGCCAAAGGGGGCCCCCTAAATAGTCAGATGTGACCTCATTGGACAGAGAGGGGCACACTTTCTCTTGTCCATGAACATCATCTTATTTTGCCAAAGTTTGTAAGCCTAAAACTAAGGGAAGGAATTAATTGATATTATATAATAGGAGTATGATAAGCATGGTAATGTGTCACTTGAATGAAAGGGTAGAAATGAACCTCTGTCTTTGTTTATGTCGCTGTATGAACCCAGTGTTTTGGGTTGGAGTGCGTATTTCACTGTAACACCTCAATTAGTTTGCTCATAGTTGTTTTTGTGAACATTGTTATGATTTTATAATTTTCTCCAGGGACTGTCTTTGCTTCCCCTGATGGAGCCCTCCATCACTGCCAGCCTGGATTTGTTTGCCCCCTTTGGCAGCAGCCCAGCCAATGGCAAGGCCCAGCTCAAGGGCTCTTTTGGAAATGCAGTGTTGGACAACATCCCAGACTACTACTCTCAGCTGCTCACTAAGGTACAGACCAACACACGTTTATTCAACATGGACTGTAGCAATCTGCATTTCCAGCTGTATTTTACAGTTGATAATCTTATCATATCTATAGAAAGCCCACTTTTAACCACTGCCCCATGTATCCTTACAGAGTAACCTCAGCAACCCACCAACACCCCCATCATCCCTGCCTCCCACGCCACCACCCTCAGTGCAGCATAAGCTGCTCAATGGGGTGACAGCTGTGGAAGAGCTGTCTGAGGGCCAGAAAGAGACTGAGACTACAGAGGATGTTATGGGTAAGACTTGTCTGTTTATTACCTCCAAACAAAGACGTCACTAAAGCAGGTTTTACACGGGAGCGGCGATCAGGCTTTGTTAGGTAAACAGTTTGTTAATGATGTTGTTAATGTCTGCAGATTCTGTTGCTGATGAGGTGAAGAGTGTGGATATTCTAGCAGCTCTCCCCACCCCACCTCACAATCAGAACGAGGACATCAGGTATGATATGAGAATATTCTAATCCTGTGTGACTGCATAGTATGTACTATATGTACTTTCTGGTGCTGTGTGGCTGTAGACTGATAGAATCTTTCTTTCAGGATGGAGAGTGATGATGACAGTGATGCTCCAGACAGTATTATCCCAGCCTCCTCCCCTGAGGGTGACCTAGGTGATGAATCGCCACGCTTTCCTCGTCTGCGGGACCCCAAAGAGGAGGAGACAGAGAGAGCTATCTCCCCGATTATCCCACTCATCCCTCGCACTGCCATCCCAAGTATGACCAATATATAGAGCACTGTATATACAGGCCAAACTAAAACTTGAGGCTATTTGAAATTGTAGCTTATGAATTAATTGTGTATGTCTTGTCTTGTTTTTCCTTCGTGTCCAGCTTTTCCAGAGAACAAGCCCTTTGAGGCAGCAGATGGCAAGGTAGTGTCTACATCCAACCCCTGGGACAAAGCCAAGAGCAACGAAGTGTCTGTCACCTTCACCCTGTCCTCTGCTGCAGCCAAGGTACTGAGGGAATCGCCATATCCATTTAAACCCCTTATTATTTTCTCTGTAACCCCTCTTGTAACCTGGACCAAACCATGATATATTCCTTCCTACTCTGTGATATTTGCAGAATCTTAACCATGTGATGGTGGCAATGGCCCAGCTACTCCACATGAGGATGCCTGGCTCCTATGAGGTGACCTTCCCTCCTAGCCCAGGCAGGGCCGGAGCTTCTGGGCCCGGGAAAGCCCCAGACCAACCAGGTAGATCAATCATTGACATTCATCTAAGATAACGTTACACAGTTTGAAACATAATCCTAATAGGTCAGATTGACTATAATTCTGCCATGTTTGTGAAGAAATGGTGTAATAAAGCTGTTAATGTAACAAATAAGCAAATCATTAAATCCTCCATCAGGTGCCCTGTGTGTTAAGACTGGTTCTATGGACAGTAATTCTCCAAGCCAAGATGCAGAGTGGCTGAGGCAGTTTGATGTATCTCTGCCAGGCTGTACTCTGAAGAAGCAGGTCGACATTCTCTCACTCATCAAGCAGGTTAGTCCTATTACATTCCTCAATTTAGCTATAAATTTTTTTTTATTTTATTTTTTTATCCCTAATCAGATCTTACACATGAAGACCTAGAGCTCATGCACACACTTTCATTTTCTCTCAGGAATTCCCCGAACAAGAGGACAAACCGGTTCAGCACTGTTACACAACTAATGTGTCAGACCTGGACGTGCGCCACCTTCCTATTATTCCTGTGGAGGCATCGCCACCCCCTTCTCCCTCTCCTCCCCCTCCACCACCACCTCCTCCCTCAGCTCCTCCAAGTGAACCTGAACCTCCCACACAACCAGCTTCCTCTCCTTCCAGCCCTGCCAACATTCAAATCAAAACTGAGCCAGAGCAAGAGGCCATCCTTCCCCCTTCTGATCCTACACTGGCCCCTGCAGCTGATGAGACTGCTACAGAGCCCCAGGATCAGCCCCAACCAGCCCCCCTCCCTCAGCTCCAGGACTCCCCCACCATGGAAGTGTCCCCCAAGGTCGTAAAGCATCGCAGCAGGCCCCTCTCCCCTGACATGGAGGTGGTACGGCCCAAGGTGAAGAAGTGGAAGGGGCTGCGCTGGAAGCGCCTCCAGATCGTCATCACCATCCGCAAGGGCGGCTCGCGCAAGGAGAGCAGCCGCGAGGTCTCGGAGCTCATGGAACGCCTGCGTATCACCCTCCGTCCAGACAAGCTGCCTCGGGACAAACGCAAGTGCTGCTTCTGCCACGAGGAGGGCGATGGTGCCACTGACGGGGCGGCCCGCCTGCTCAACATTGACGTGGACCTGTGGGTGCACCTCAACTGTGCCCTCTGGTCCACTGAGGTGTATGAGACACAGGGTGGGGCGCTCATCAATGTGGAGGTGGCCCTGCGTCGGGGCTTGCGCACCCGCTGCGCCTACTGCCAGAAGACTGGAGCCACCAACAGCTGCAACCGCCTGCGCTGCCCCAATGTCTACCACTTTGCTTGCGCCATCCGGGCGCGCTGCATGTTCTTCAAGGACAAGACCATGCTGTGCACCCAGCATAAGCTCAAGGGCCCCAGCGAGGAGGAGCTCAGCGCTTTTGCCGTCTTCCGCCGTGTCTACATCGAGCGCGACGAGGTCAAGCAGATCGCCAGCATCCTGCAGCGTGGCGATCGCATTCACATGTTCCGTGTGGGCGGCCTCATCTTCCACGCCGTGGGCCAGCTACTGCCTTCACAGATGGCTGTCTTTCACTCGCCCACCGCCATCTTCCCCGTGGGCTATGAGGCCACACGCATCTACTGGAGTACGCGTGTGCCCAACCGGCGTTGTCGCTACCGCTGCCGCATCAGCGAAACGGATGGTAGACCGTTCTTCGAGGTGCGTGTGCTGGAGCACGGTCAGGAGGACCTCCACTACCGCGACACCAGCCCAGAAGGTACACCCTTAAATCTGTCCTCCACCCTGCTGTGGCTGCTAGCTAAGTGTATTCTAGCACAGTACCTACTAGCCTGGACTCCAACCATCTCTTTCTCTGTGCACCCCCAAGAGACGTGTGTAACCATGTCTTCTGTTCTTTCTCCACTCTCCCTCTGTCTGCACAGGCATCTGGGACAGAGTGGTGCAGCAGGTGGCTAAGCTCCGGGAGGAATCGGCCATGTTGAAACTGTTCACTGAGCATGTGAAGGGAGAGGAGATGTATGGGCTCACTATCCACGCTGTGCTGCGCATCACTGAGTCGGTAAGAGCTCTCTCAGAAAGCACTTCTGGATTGGCTATTTGCTTTCCCACTCGCTGCTTACAAGAAAAAGAGCCATTTCATAATTCTTGTTATCGTGTTTTATGTTGTTAGCTGCCTGGAGTAGAGAACTGCCAGAACTATGTGTTCCGCTATGGCCGCCACCCTCTAATGGAACTTCCCCTTATGATCAACCCCACTGGCAGTGCTCGCTCTGAACCCAAGGTCCTCACACACTGCAAGAGGTAAGACTGCAACACTGACCTCCAAATAGATGCCATAGATACTCTCTTCTGTCATAGGTGATTGAATGTCATGAGGGAGATTAAAGAATGTTAACATTCTATTATGACAGCTCTCCCTCTGAGTCATGAGAAGAATTGGGCTACTTTATCAGAGCAGATTACTTTGCAGTCCCTCCAGGATTTAGCGATTCTGCGATGGCATGATTCATTGCAAAATCAACCATTCCTTGCATATTTTGCAAGGGCTTGCAATTTTTACCAATCACTGCACTGTTATTCGGTCCAATCAAACCACACATCCACAATCTTCTTTTGCCCCATCAGCGTGTTCACATGTGAAGCTGTTGGTGGATGACTGACAGGCAGAGCAATGGACAAAAATCTTATTTGTCTACAAAAATAACACTATTTACCAATGTTTTGCACCAAAGTGGGGGCAAGTTGTTTCATACTCAAGAGAATGTGAACACAAGAGAAAGTGGTCAATCTTTTTAGAACTGAGCACATATTAAATTGTAAGTGAAATAAACATTATCAAAACATTTAAAAACCATTGCAAATTGCCTCGCAAAATGTCATAAAAGCCGCATCAAAATTAAGCAGTTTTGGACACGCATCACAAAAAAACACTGGAGGGATTGACTGGCTACTTTGTCAGATGACTGATCTCTCCCACATCGCTCCCCCAGGCCTCACACCCTAAACAGCACGAGCATGTCCAAGGCCTACCAGAGCACCTTCACAGGGGAGATCAACACTCCCTACAGCAAACAGTTTGTCCATTCCAAGTCCTCCCAGTACCGGCGACTGAAGACTGAGTGGAAGAACAACGTGTACCTGGCCCGCTCTCGCATCCAAGGACTGGGCCTGTATGCAGCCAAGGACTTGGAGAAACACACTATGGTTATTGAATACATCGGCACCATCATCCGCAACGAGGTGGCCAACCGCCGCGAGAAGATCTACGAGGAGCAGGTAACTGCTGAGTACTCAAATCTTTTGCATTTATAATCAAGGTATCAATAGATTGGAGTGTTTTATGACACTGTCTGCTTCTCTCTAGAACCGTGGAATCTACATGTTCCGCACCAATAACGAGCATGTGATAGATGCCACTCTGACGGGAGGGCCAGCTCGGTGAGTGCCTCACTGTGTGTGTGTGTGTGTCTGTGTCTGTGTCTGTGTCTGCCTGGGCACAGTTACTATATGAAGTATATCATACACCACTGTATTTGTCTGTGCCAGCTTGGTGGTATTTGCTAGGGAGTGAGACTGTGCCTCTTCTCTTGATATTAGTATGTGTGTGTGCATGCGTGCGTGTCTTGTCTGCATGCTTGTTCCAGTCTTACCTGTTGACACCGTTGTCCTTTTCAGCTATGTCAACCACTCCTGTGCCCCCAACTGTGTGGCTGAGGTGGTGACATTTGACAAAGAGGACAAGATCATCATCATCTCCAGTCGCAGGATTCCTAAGGGAGAAGAGGTAAGCCACCCCAGATCAACATGTCTGTATACAGTAAGCTTCAGTGTTGCCCTTCAAGTGTCTGTCAGGCTGTCAAATCTAGGCTGTTATTGACCCTTTCCATCTCTTCTTTTAGCTGACGTATGACTATCAGTTTGACTTTGAGGACGATCAGCACAAGATCCCTTGCCATTGTGGAGCCTGGAATTGCCGAAAGTGGATGAACTAATGGGGAGACGAGAGAGAGAATGAGGGAATGAGAAGAGTTCCTTCTCCCTGGTGCCAGAACACTCCTGCGCCAAAGCCTTTGAAACCTACTTACCCAGTTCATAAGCTGTTCTGAAAAATGAGGAGGAAGACAGACCTCCAAAACAATGAATGACTTGACTTTTGCATTCACACCTGTAGCCAAAGGTTTGAAAAGCATTAATAGTTTAAGTAACCACCTTCAATAACAGCCTGATGGTGGGACAATCTCTTATTCTTGGACTTGTGGATAAACTCTCCTCTGCCAAAAGCAACTCTTTACTCTACTGCTCCCCTTCAACAACTTGACTCTGTGGCTGGAAACAATCCTCTCTACATCTACCAAATGATCTGATTCTATGTGATATCAATACTTTTAGCGCAAGGCTCACCTGGAGCTTTGAAGAAAGCCATTTTAAACTACTAAGAATGAACTAATGCATTTTTAAGTTGGACCTATCCCTCTCCTACATCCCCTCCACCCCCCCCCCACCCCCTCAAGAAAAGACACTCTTCCCATCAAGTCATCAACGAAGATTGACAACGTGGATATTGGCTAGCTAGACAATCCTGAAGTGGCTCTGTATAGAACTATGTATCATTGATGGATAAGATGTAAGATAATATAAAGTTGAGATGCTATTGACCTGTGGCTCCAGAGGCACCAGATGTTTTATTATCTGGAGTTATAGGTGGGTTAGTTGGACCCAGTCTACCTCATTGATTAAGTGGGAAGTGACTGCTTTGTATAAAACTGTAACTGCTACTGTGGAACAGGGGGCGGGCGGGGCGGGGGGGGGTTGTTGTTTTCATGGGCTTAATGCCTTCTCGGACAAGCAGGGAAAACTAAGCAGCAGGTTTGCTCTATTCTATGCTGATGATGATTTACAATAATGAGCCAACATTATTATTAATTAATATGTATACAGAAGAAATATATGACCGTTTTGGATAAGATATCGCATTAAGATCAATCAGAAACTTGAAACTTAACAGTTTTGGTTATGTAGCTTTTTTTTTTTTTTTTGCATTCACTGCATATTTATGCATTTAGATATCATGCTTTTAGGTGTGTGCGAACACATAACAAATTCACTCTTCAGTTGCTGAGGACAGAGATTGGTGTGAATGATGGCTTTCACAGCTTCAGTATATAAAGTGAAGCAGGATCACAGGCGCATACTTAAGTCTTTGGCAAGACTATCAAGTCCAACTAACCATGAGTGAAGGAAATGTACGCTTGCTGCTTCATGCATTCGTCACATTATGAAAGCTAGCAGGTGATGCAAGACTACTATCCCATTTGACATGTTTTTCACTTTTAGTCCCCATCTGCATTGATCTCCTCTTCTTTTCTCAAATGACATTCAACCATGAATCTTGCTTCTTCCTTTCTGTATCATGTAGTGGACTGTTGTAAACTTACTGTAGTGAGTCTTTCTCTGCCTGACCACAGCCGGTGTGTTTACTCCCTGTATTGTGGTTTTCTAGTGATAGTACTGTCTTCTGGAGGCTTGAAGCAAAGGCAGGGGAAGACTTATAAAAAAGGGCATTTGATTTCTTTTTTATTAATAACAAAGTAGTTTCAATCTGTAAAGAAGGGAGCCTTATTGAGTCTCCTTGTTCTCATACTACTTTGTTGCCCCCCCCCTGACCTAAGACCTCATATAAGAAAATGCAAAAGTGTACAAACTGTATATACAATAGGGGGCAACAAAACTCTTTATCCAACCCCTTTTTAATCAATAAAATCAAAAATTTTAGAGAAATAAAATTGATGAAAAAATGAACCACTGGATATCATTTTATGAGAAAGATTAAGCTGTAAATATATAAATATATGTAAAATGGCAAACTAAGTAATATCTTGATATGTATATGAACCAGAGTGTTTTTGCATTTACCTGTTTTTCTATTAGCGTTTTTTGCTATAAGCTTTCAAAGACAGTTTGTTAAAATAGGTATGTGAAAATGTCTGGTCTTCTCCAAACACTTGGATGAGAAGCCGAGGTGAATAAGAAAATGTGCGAGAAAGGATCCATGTGGAAAGTTGTCATGATTATAAAAATCACTTATTGCTTAAAGCAGTACAATGGTGCATAGCATTTGTGTATTTATGTAATATTGTTCATGTATTTGTTCATTTACTTTTATTTATGCTACTGCTTGTCAATTACCAAAACCTATCCCTTGATTGGTCACAATTGGATTAGTATACTCAGTAAATGGATAACCTTGAACTCCCTAGGATATTACTGTTATATGATTCGTGGTTTGTTATTTTATCTTCCCTATAGAAGTGAATGTGTTGGTATACCTTGTGAAATGGCTACTTGGCCTTATGTATGTTATGATGTACTATTCAAAGTTAACCCCGTATTTACCTGAGAATGAATTGCACTCTCATAGTAAATGGAGTACTTCTCTAAAGTGGTAGATATTGATAAAGTATCAGAAGCAGTGATTATTATTTTTTTTCTTGGTATGTTTATATTTCAAGGGAAGACCATGACAAGACATTTTGCCGCTCACTGGATTTTAGCCTGAATAATTCTTACCTTCTATCATGTTTGAATATCTTAATTTAAATTCTCTGCATATCTTATAATTTAATAAAGAGATTGCTAAAGTTGAAGGTTTTTTTTTTAACCTAACCTACTTTTTAAAAGATATTGCATCTGTACAGCAGAGATACTTTTAGGGAATATGAATAAATATAATGATCATTTTTATTGTATGTGGCATGTTTTGTATGGATATAATTTTGAATTGTACATATTTTTTGACGACGCCAGAGGTTGCATCTCTTTATATACAGCTTTCCCTCCCTTTCCCCATCATCTTATTACTTTGTCTCTGCTTTTATTTCTTGTAAAGGAAAATAAAATGCATTTTAAATAATATAATACCCTGCGTCTGACTTATTTATTGACTGATATGTAACAACTTATTGGTTATTGGGAAGAAGCAGTACACACGCGACAGGGACTTGATTTATATTAAGACAGACACTGACAATTAAGAAAAATTGTATTTATTACTGTATCACTTATGTACACAATTTCTAACTAGTCCTGAAAAGATTTGTTTGACATGGTTTTTGAAATATTGAAAGTGTTTATGAACAGGACGTTCGATAATGGCAACAAACCAAACATGGACGGGAATACAGTATGACACAACCATCTCTCCCCATGAAATACCATAGATTACTCTCCCACCATGCTGTCTGGATATTTATCCCTCCTCATGTTACAGTAGCAGCAACATACACTGGGGTATTCACACCCCAAAATCCAAAAGAAAAAAAACAAATGACAAACATGAGCAGAGGAAACAAAACAACTCTAAATAAGTCTTTTACATCAGTAAAGACTGAGATCCCAGTGTTTCAAGACAGCATGCATAACAGGGGACTATCATTAGACTTGTATAATGTTTTAAGAGACCCAAGTTCAAGTGTTAATAACCGTTACATAATGCTGCTATGATTTATTCAAACCCATAAGTCCATTTGGAAAGAGCAGTGCAGAGCACAAGGATGACAAACTGGCTGTCATATCTTCATCAACTTGTCTGCCAACACAAATATACTCACATTACTAGCAGCCATTGCTGCCGACGAACATGCAGTTTCACATTACAGCATGTCCAGCTCAGAAGACAAATAGTGGCAGGTCAAACCTGGTCAACTTCTAACTAAATCATATTTCAAAACCAAACCTATGCTTGCCCTGTTCAATCTGAATGGCATTTTTTTCTGAATAAATACACATTGGTGAGACTTGAGTCATGGGTACATCATATTAACTATTCCAGTGTCAATAAAGGGAAGATGGCTAACATACAGGACATAAATAAAAACTGGTGTTTTGAGCTCCAACAAGCTTTCCTTAAAATGATCCTTCTCTTAAACAGCTGAACAGATATTTTATCCATTCATATATAAAAGTGCCTTTCCTGCAATAAAGGTCCCTAATCATGAGCTGCAGACTACAGTAGAAAGAGCTTGGATCAGTAGTACCATCAAACTGTTGGAAATGAACCGTATATTGAGCAATGGGGAAAAATCCCAACAGATGTTTTATGGGAGAAGAATTAATTTGAGTGACGACAACTGCATTTTATACAGATCTGAAAAGAGATACAATAATTCACAAATGCTTGAAGAAAAGGGGGAACACAATATCATCTTCCCTCAGGATACACAGATCTGATCTCCAGTTCTTCCCTACAGTTGGTAACCGTGCATGTATCCAAAATTGGATCCTCTAAAAGTACCATTGAAATTGATGTTCTGAATTAAACCATTTTCTGAAAAATGACCACAGCACAATGTGAAAAAAAGCAAAAAGATGTTCTATATACAAATCAAATATACCCAGAATCAGTAGTATCTATCGTAAAAGGAAACAACCACCATGATCTCTTTGCACAAAACACAATATATTTAAAAACAAACAGTATTTTTCATTGCCGTTCTATACGCCTCCTATTTGCTGAGTGTATTGGATGCCAGCAGTGATCTCAGGTGAAATAAAGGTAACGGCCTCAGTTTGATAATTGCCTCCTGGGTTCACTACATAGCAGGCCCAATGTTATAGCATGACATTAATGTATTGATGCCATCATGTCACTGAAGTTGCTCCAGTTTTTCCTTGATTCCATGCATCCTCTCCTATATTTGCTCCTTCAGACCTTCTCAAATATGTTTTTAAAAAAAGGAAACAAGGCCAGAGGACACAAGGAATCGAGGAACAATTTGAGATTCACCTAGTGTTGTGGACAACCCAGGACAACCCAGGTTGGCAAATCATGGACTGAATTCAAAGATGCATTGCAATCATCTTTGAGACACTGGCTTGTCATATAAAATCTCACAGTGTTCATCAATATGAAATAAACTATAAACAAATAAATAAAACTGTCCCTGCCAGGTTTCAAAACGACATAAATGAACCACATCTAACATGTGATACTTGTTAGGAATCACATACGAGGAGTAAGCTACAATTGAGTGCAAGATGGGCTATTCAAGTAGCAGAATGAACAGTCTGTCTGTTTGACAGTAAGTCTATCAACTGGCCAACTAGCTATTCAAGGCTATTCTGAATGCTGTAAAAGAATGGCTGTAGTCTGGTGATATATTGGGAGATGGCCATAGTTGACTTCTGAAGCCTTTTAGGGTTTCATCCTGAACTGTTGGAGAAAGAAGACAGTGCTTCTGCTACTATCCCACACTCTCACAACTGCAATAAAGCATGATGTTGCCAGGAAAACAGAATATAAAGTCATACGGCATATTCTTTAGCTTGACATTAAAGCCACATTATGATTGAGTCTTCAGGACATAGCTAGTCCATTGTGGGAAGTTATGATGTACAAAATATGAAACAATTCCTGTCACTGTACAATAATAATTCCTGCCATGGGAATCAAAATAACATTAAAACTAAACAGGGCGGTAGTGATAGTATGGTGGTAGTGTTTGTAGTGTGGTAGTTGGTGGCCCATGGATAGGGTGAAGGGTAGGGAAACACGCGGAGGGTTCTCAGGAGGGGCGGAGGGAGATTCTCAGTAGTTTTGGCTAAAAAGGTGAGGTAGGCCTTGTCACAACTTGGAGTGTGGCTTTAAAACACAGTTTAATCTGCAGTCTTTTGCCATATTCATTTCCTGTGGCGATCTTCTCTGGTTGTGTGATCTTCTCCACTGAGGCGTGTGCCCACTCAGATTTTGACGTCCTCCTCAATGCTGAGCTGAGACAGGGTCTTCTTAATGCGCAGGGCTGTGAGCCGGGCTGCTCCGTTAGCATACCAGCACTCCCTCATGATCTTCCCCATCACGCGTAGGGACTGGGGAGGGGGGGAGGGGGGAAGGAGAGAGCATGGGTTAGGGTCACTCATTTTGTTCATGCCAGTTCCATTGTTGGATATGAAATGTTTGTATGTGTTTCGGTAACAAAATTAGGTAAAATTAGAAAATACTGCTTCATATCAGTAGAAGACTAAACAATCCATAAATAACCAATGTGTCCCAATCGAAAACAGTTGTTATACAGTTTCGTACAAGCAGTAAGAGAGTTGGAGTATGCCGACTCTCTCACTGAGCTGTGCAGGTTCTGAGTGTTTGTACCTCATAGCTCTGCCACCAGTTGGGCACGTTGGGCCTCAGCCTCTGGTCACACACCACCTTCCTCATCTCCTCTATGGAGGGGTCAGAGGGCACCAGGTCAAAGTAGGGCAGCTGGTAGTCTTCATGGATGCCTGAGGGCACAGGGAGAGCCTGGTCACACACCTCATTACATTTCTCCTCCGCTGTAGTTTAGACTGAGAAATATTTTTATCTTATATTTTGTATCATGGTTTCATCCTTTTAAAGTGTGTTGACTTGCATTTTAAATATAGAATAATTTTATTTGATGACAGGAGTCGGGAGTGTGTCTTTACCTCCAGTTTTGCATCGGCGTGCTATCTCCCAGTAGACCAACCCTAGGGAGTAGATGTCCGCACACTTGAAGGAGTCAAAGTGTTTCATGTTGATGGTTTCATCTAGAACCTCTGGAGCCATATACCTGAGACAAACACATTGATATACATCAATCAGATATACATCTTTAATTTTAAGGATATTTAGAAAATCTATGTACTACTGATATGGTGTGACTTGTGTATACACCAAGTTATGGGGCAGTGATGTTAATACCTCTTGGTGCCCACACGCTGGTTGGGGGCGATGTCGATGGTGTCAGTGATTGACTCGTGGCGCACGGCAAGCCCTAGATCAGCAATGGCACACATGCCATTCTTTTTCACCAGGATGTTTTTGGATTTGAGGTCACGATGTGCGATGCCAGGCTTACCTATAGGAGAACACACAGAGTTACCCTCACATAGAAATGGAAGTTGTGGTACCAATAAGGGTGAACATTTATGGTCTCTATTCATATGCCTGCTTGCTCACCCTGGGTTCCCAGGATCTCCATGTGCAGGTGTGCCAGGCCGCTGGCAGCGGACAGTGCCAGCTTGATCATGCCCTCGATGGTGACGGAGTAGTAGTTCAGGTAGTCAAAGAGGGAGCCGTGCTCATGGTAGTCTGACACCAACCACAGCTGTGTCCATGTGCCATTATCTGAGAGAGAGAGGTATGGGGAAGGGACGGTCAACCAATAATAAGTCATGTTCTCTTGAATCTCTATGGGCATGTGGAGGGGTGGTGCTGTGGTGGACACTCACCTTTGTTGTCAGCGGCGATGAATCCCAATATGTTGTCGTGGCGGAGCATGATGGTCTGGTAGATCTCGGCCTCGCGGAACCAGGAGCGCTCCTCTCTGGACGAGAAGATCTTCACTGCGACGTCTCCTCCTCGCCACTTCCCCCGCCACACCTCCCCAAAACGCCCCTTCCCGATGATTTCCTGCAGCACGATGGTCCTCGCCACCGTCCGCTGCACAAACAGGGGCAGGCCTGGAGGGGGCAGCAGGGAGCATGTACTTATTACAGATATTGCTACGATAAAAGTTTATGAAAAAATCCTTAGTGTAGTGTGTGGCTGGAAGCGGTAGCTAGCTAGGTACCCACCGGAGCCTGAACCAGAGGTGGACATGTCGTAGATGAGGTCCTGCAGGGTCTTGTCCTTGGCCAGATAGAGGTGGTCACAGGAGGGGTCCTCTACCTCTAGCCTCTGCCTGTGGCTGTAGGCCCTCTGGTGGTGTTGGAAGAGGAACATGCCCACCATCAGCAGCATGCACAGCAGAAACACTGGCCCAGCGATCACCGCCACCAGCTCCACCGGCCCCCACGAGCCCCCGGAGCCCACCCAGCCCAGCTCCTTCTCTGGGACTAATGGGGGAGGAGAGAGAGAGAGAGAAAACAGGGTGTAAGTGCTACCATCTCTCCAGTCTTACCAACAGACAAGGTTGAATTTCAAAGGGACCCCAAGTACCTACCCCCCTGCACTTCTATAAATCTGAGACAATCAAATGGGTATTAGCGATATGGTAATAGCTTCATCTTGCCCAAGGTTGAAGCAGAATTTAGCAGAAGTGTTCATTAGTCAATAATAGACACATTCACCCCCTCCTCCTGATGTTCCAAATTGCCCATTTGAGTAAATTCCTACAACTCCCATGATTCCCCTCTCCCTCCCACACAAGGTCCTTCAGTTGAACAGCGCAAGAGCTAGCAGCTAGCTGCTCTCTGGGAATCACTGGCATAGTACAGCCGGGTCAGAGTGCAAAAAGTCTTGTCTGAGTGCACGGGAAATGACAGTGAGATCCAGAGAAGATCCAGCCGGGACAGGAGCCTCACCAGTGGGGACCTTGAGGTCAACACTGTTGCAGAAGTCGGTGTAGCAACAGTGTGTGTTGAGCAGGCCCTCAGCGCTCAGGCAGTAGAAGGGTTGGCCAGGGGGCACCAGGTTGTCACGGGTGATGCAGATGCGCACATGCTGCTCGTGCCCCTGGATGAAGGAGGTGGAGGCCATGCAGGCCCCGTCTGTCTCACACACATAAGCCGTCTTCTCACAGTTGGTGCAGTTACATCTCAGAGCTGTGAAGAGGAGATGGAGAGAGGAGTCAGGTTGGGCAGTTACAACACATAGCTGAAAGAGAACAGTGAGGGGGGAAGTCGAGAGATGGGGAGAGGGGTTAATGGCTGCTGTTTTAGACATGAGAAAGAATTCAAGTTAAGAATTGAAGTGTTGAGTTTTGTCCACCAGAGGGCATGCTAAGACAACAATTAGGACTACGCGTTCAAAAGACTACCCCAGGATAGAGTCCCATTCAGTTAAAAGAGGAGCCAGTGTGCGTGCAGACTGGTTTAGCAGCAGACGGCCCCGGGTGAAATCAGATCCTTCACTGCAGATGAACCCAAACACACTCGGTGGAGATGAAACTGCCCTGGGACAGGGACACAGTGAAACCCAACAAGGGGAGAGTGCCTCGGCCAAATCCCCGATGCAGCATTCTGCTCCTCACAGAGAGCAGAAAGAAACCTCAGTTTAATGAGAGGCTTTTATTAAACACAGACAGAGCTCCTGCAGTGAGACCTATTAAAACTGAAGAAAAGTCACGTTGCTCTAAGATCCTATTGGTCTTTTATAATAGGCTAACGTAAGAAGGTTCATAGAGGAATAAAATAGGGCTAGCTAGATCCTTGACTGTTGCAAGTCTGTATGCATCTTGTGCTTCAAACTGTGCCAAAGCAACTAGTAAGCCCTGTGCTAACTGATTTGATTTGCCCAGAAATGTGATTGTGCGTCATACTCTTGCTTCCCGTACCAAGAAGTCAGTAAACAGACCTCTCTCAGTATCCTGCAGTCTCTGGTATAGCTAATGAAGGCCACGCTAGGCAGGCTGGGTGGGGCTGCTGTGGGACAGGTATTCACATGGGGTACAAAACAAAAGGGAGTCGACTGAACTCACTGATCTCCATTCAGTGGCAGGGGAGGAGCGGAGGGTCTGATAACACAGGGGTGTGAGTGAAGCGTGACAACTCGGAGCTGATCCAGGAACAATGGCTGGGTCACTCGACACAAATCACTGTGGCTAAAGAAAACAACACTCAGGAACAAATGGCAACGCATTTAAAACACGGGAGACAAGAGGGTGGATTTTAGGACCGCTCACTCAAAGAAGAGCTTCGCTTAGTTAGACCTCGACAACTGCTGGAAGAATTAAAAGAAAAAGAGGGTTCATGGTTTGCTCTGAGGCTTCAGCTAATCCTCAGTCTCCTCTCCCTGCAGGTCTCTCTGACCTGTGAGCTCACTCAAAACTGTTGGCACTAGATTTCCCCCAAAAGTCTCAATATATAAAAAATCTCTGTTTTCCCTCTGCAGATCTCCTTGCTTGTAGTTTCACCACTCTCTCCCTGGGATCCATGAATCCATCTCAGAGTTACACTTTCTCTCTGTGAATAAAGTCTTACTCAACACACTCATTCTCTCACGCATATTGTGCCAGATGTGTGACAGGATCCAAGTGGCCAAACCCCACCCATGAAGTCCATGGGAGTGTTTCCCACAGTTGAACAGCATGTTTGCATGAAGTTGTAACTAACTGGAAAAGTAAGTGGAGTGAGTCTGTGTCTTGGTAATTCCCGTCAGCGTGCGGCGGCTCCTGGAGCCGGGAATGTGGCAGGAACTTTGAGTGGAGCATGTCCAAATTCCCCACAGTTCACATGCACATGGAATTTCCTGCAGATTACACAGAGGTGAAGCGGGCCCTGATAAAGTTGGAAAAACAACCCAGTGCCACATCCTCTTCTTAATCTGGAGCCTAATGGGAGTAAATAGTTTCACTAAATAAGGAAGAGAAGGCTGGACTACAGCCCATGTACCCAGACTATCCCGTACAGAGGACGACAGGGATCACAGAGGTCTTCAATATATCAATGACAGTGTCAAAAGAGAGATGAACCATTTTTAAACTAGGCCTAGGCTATTCATGAAAATATATGTTGTTTTCAGTAACATAAGCTCATCTGAAAATCATTTATGGAGGACAGAAAATGCTTAATTCACCTGTTGGCAACGGACAGCAGTACATGCATACTAAAGAAATGTGTCCAAAGAGGGGAACAACCTTCAACTTTTCTTTTCAAAAGCATGCACAATACATTAATATTCAATGCAAGCTTTTATAGCAAATTAAGCTTTAAAACATTATTCCTTGGTCTGAAGTCAGTGCCAAGCCAATGTGTCCTCACACACAAAAAGGATGAGGCATCGTGACTTCAGGTCATCTCCTCTATCCTGTCTGATACTGATGGTTATCTGGACACAGGAGCAATTCTTTCATCTTTCAACTCTGGTTTCACAGAAGCCACACACGCATGCACACACGTTAGGCAATATCCAGATTTTTCATACCTTCTTACTTTCCTGGCAAAACTGTTGTTAACACTCACATTTTCACAGGTCTGGCCATTTGTTTACTCCCTCAGAGTGCTCAGGTCAAATGATTTATTGTAATTGTTGGTGTTGCCTATTGTTCTTTCACTTGCCATTTCCCCACACCTCTGTGGCCACCGTAGCTAGTGATGGAAAACAAACTTGTCTACACTGAAACTGATTGAATAACAAAATGACTATTTAGCCCTAAATTACAATGGCCACGTCCGGTTTCTTTTCTGTGGTTGCCAGAAAAGAACATCAAAATCATCCTGTGTTTTTTCATGCCCTGATAATCAGTGATTTTGAAAGCAGTGTGAACAGTAGTCCCCAAAATATTCAGATTTAGTAATGATCTACCAAGAAGGTGCTGAAAATCATACTGGCCGTATTTCAAAATACCCCGGTAAACGGTATTATCAGACACCAGCCCAATATATATATAAAAATAAACACACGCCATACACTTTGTGTCAACACATCCATCATCCTGTGGGTGAGGGGACACGGACAGACAGAGCCAAGACACAGAGGAAGGGAACCAAACATGGCTGAAACACACAGCCTTCTCCTCTTCTAGCCTCTGGGTTGTTAGTGGTCTACCACAAGTTTGGGTTGTGGTCAGTTCTTCTAGTTAGGGGCTAAAACATGTCTGTATCTGCTTTGTAGCTTGGGCCCTACAACACAATACATTAAAGATCACAATTTCA
This sequence comes from Argentina silus, assembly GCF_951799395.1. Lineage (NCBI taxonomy): Eukaryota > Metazoa > Chordata > Actinopteri > Argentiniformes > Argentinidae > Argentina > Argentina silus. Next base: position 2,939,879 of record NC_139662.1, read on the forward strand.
AAGAATAAGCTAAAAATAATGACTTCATAGTAGGCATTCTAAAAACCAAGCCATGCAAAATGTAAGTAAGGCATAAAAGCAGCAATTTTGTACTAAATCTCTTTCATGTACAAAAGAGCAGAACAGACAGTATCAAACTGCTATCAAAGAAGTAAGATGAACAAAGTAACTCAGCAGCAGTTATTTACCCAATGCAAGTTTTATGCATGTCTGTTTACAAAGTACACCATATTGTGTGTGCTCGGTTTAACAATTCCCTTGCAAGTTTTGTGAACGGATGGTCTCGAGTTAGGCTCTGAACGGGTATGGCACCAGAGTCCAGCAGAGTGTGTGGTTGGAGTGAACTCTGCTCTTGTATCCACATAATTGGTGGCCTTACACTGGGTCTTTGTGTGGAGATTAGGGGGACATGAAGAGGGATTGGACTGGCCCTGTTTGAACAAAGAGCAGGAGAGGGCCGCATGGAGTGGAGGGGGGAGGGGTGGTGGCGACGGGGGGTCACAAGCCCCTGTGTTTTGGAGATAGACAGGGAGAGGGGAAGAGTACAGATAGGCCCGGACAATTGGGGGGGCCCAGCTGTGAGGGGGGGGTCTGCTAGAGTGCCCAGCTGTGACCGTCATTAAAACCCAGTCTAGACTTTGACGAAGAAAAGGAGGGAAGAAAAAAAATGAGAAAATGTAACGCAGGATAAGACTCCTTTCAGCTGCAAGTGAGAAGTTCCTCTCATTCCGTTCATGTCGAGACAGGAAATGGCAGACATAGTAAGGAAGGGATTAATAAAACATTGTTGCCATAACCAGCACTTCCCTAATTTGGATTTAGTTTATGGGAGAACATTGGGAGATTCCAAAACCACAGAATGAGCAACACAAACCTCCTACATTCTGATTGCAGTGACTGTGTGTGTGTGTGTCTTGTGGTTGGAACAGTCAGACCTGACACAATGGGAATTCACGTTAAAATGGCAATGCACTGTCACAACACAGGTGAACCTCAGAGTTATGACGAAGTAATTGGAAAATATTTAAGCTTGCTTGAGGTTCAGAATTCTGAGGGTTAATGCTTGCAGACAGTGCTTGTGAGCAGTGAGCACCATTACCAAAATGCACTAGCTGAAATTAGATCCATACAGCTACCAGACGCCACCAGACGAGTACACACACACACCTAATCAATGCTCGGCAAGGAGGAAAGTCATTACCTTTGTCCCATCGCAGGGTCAGATTACTGGTCTGATTCTAAAAGCGAACGGTCGGGCAGCTCCTACAATCTCTACCACTGTCCAGTACGAGCTGGTTTCCTCAGTATCCCAATACAGTTCAAAGACAGATTTCACACCTCGAAAGAGACAAGTGTGGAATGGAAGGCGAGTATCAGGTTAAGCACCATAGATATGACACAGAGTATGAGCTCTCTCCAGAGTATACAGTGACAAACAGTACAGTTGTAGAACACCATAACAACAACTAGACTACCTATGTATGGTAGAACAGCCCTTTGCTTCAACAGAACCAACATAGGATTCCTCCATAGCGCTTCACATGATGGTAACAAGACTGAGTGTGCTTAGAATTGGAAACAATAATTCACAATAACCCCCCCCCCCCCCCCCATGTCACAGAGTTGGTACATATGAGGAAATAAATGGTATAAAATTGTCAAGAAACAAAGGTCAAAGTGAGTTCCACTCTTAAAGGAACATGAACGTAAACAAACCAGCCAGTCGCTAATTCGGAAATGGTAAGCACACTTCTCCCTGAAGCTCCTTGTAGTTTTCAAAACCATGTGGTTACTCACAAACATGTCACTCGGTAAAATCAGATACCTAGCTTTTAATCTACAGAACGATTAATACAGAATACAACAGTTATCATGGACCCGGGTCACTTAGAGGCTAGAAATATACACACATCAGCCAAATGCGGGGGCGGGTGGAGGGACGGACGGACAGACAGAGACAGACACGCAGACACACACACACCTTTTCCTGTACATTCCCTTGGCTCTGATCTAAAAGACAGGCATGCACATGTTTGAATCTGACTTGATATGCTCCCCTTTCATTTCCATAACATCATTTTGACATGAAACAGCTCTCCCAGCACCTGTAGCCTAGTTTAGCGCTTTAAATAGTTCTGTTTACAAGGTAGGAAATGGAGGCCTTTTGCTGCTTCAAATAACGTTCTCTGTGATTGCATGGAGAAACATCAAGCAAAGAGACATATTGGCAGCAGGAGGGGGTTCTGTCTGTTTCCAATGGCTATAATGGGTACAGGAGATGCTATAGATAGCTTTGGATATTCAACCAAAAGCTTCCTTCAAGAATACAGACAATAGAAGCCGGTCTGTCATGGCAGAGGGCATTAGGAAGCATAAGTGGGACAATAGGTAGGCTAACACAGTACAGATACCATTCTGTGATATACAGACTTGGCTGCACTGTGAATCTAGGCCTACAACAGAAAGAGAGAGAACAGAGTGGAGGAGGAAGAGAAAGAGAGACGCACCCTGCCTCACGGCAGTCTTTCTGGCTCACAGGGCCCGTATTACATTGCTGTTCACTTTTCCTCACTCAGGCACCTGATTACGTCATAGGGCAACTAGGGATCCTAAACACGAGTGACTCCTAAATTCCATTTGTGCCATCCATACGTGATTAATCTGTCCGTGAGAAATCCTACCCTGTGAGTAAGGACTTATAGTTTTCCCATGCTGTCACAAACCTTTCTAGCTACTGTTAAGTTTGTCTGGATTCAGCCCTGCCACGGCATAATCCATTACGTGGTGCGAAACTCTGGCTCCAGACAGTGCTGTGGCCCCCTCTTCACACAACAGCCCAGACCAGCTGGACAAACCCATCATCAGCCCCCTCTCACTGGTCGAACACTCACACCAGAGTGTTACGTTTGAGTAAGACAGTCGAACGGTCAACTCAGGTGCAACCCATCCATCCATCATTATTTTCCAATCAGTCTCATGTGAAATTTGACCAATCTAAACCAAGGGGTGGAAAAGTTTCCCTCTGATTCTTGGAAGTGGAATGTGTCACCCAACACAGGCCTAGGTAAAAATGGATCGTAGCAGACATGAGGTATTAACATTTGCAGATGGGGTTAAGTTTGTCTATTCCTTTTAACTTTTTTCTAAGTGGCAAGTTGCAACATGGGAAAACCTTCACATGAAGAGATCACAGAAAGAGAAAAATAACTGGAAGTTGGCCCAACGTGGCTCAGCGCTTCCCTGTGTCTCAAATTGAAACTGGGATTTATTCAAAAGAAAAATCCATATTTCAGCTATTTATATTAGAAAACATAAGTAGAATAATATTACTTTTCAGTACACAATCAGAAACAAGTCTCTTGGTGCAACATAAGCCAAATTACAGATAGGCTATTCATTTAAGCTCTGGATTTGAGCTTCAGCTGCTCTGTGCAGACATGGGGCATTGAGGTGGCGGTAGCCCCCTTACTAGACCCTGAAAAGACCCCATTCACCACATTTCCATTACAATGAACCCAGACTTCAACTTTGACTTCTGTCTGGGTCTATTGAATGCATTGCTGCTGTCGCACTCTGCCAGCTTTCCCTGGTTAGTGGTCACAGAACAGCCTTTTCACTCCTTACATACTGACACCAATAAACTTATTGTTTACTTGCACCTACCCTAACATTATTGAACAGACCGTTGACTACTCTGTGTACTTTACACTAGTGTTTTTAGATGGAGAAGACCACACATGGAAACGGCTTTCAGCTGAATTACTCACTTTCTTTCGTGAGATACCTTGCAAAACCTGTTAACCATGTTACCTACGGATTAGTTTGGCCTAGTCAGTGTATTAACTGGAAAATAATTGCACAATAACAATTACAAATGGACATATGACTTGCCATCCCTCCCCCACATGTACAAGCCGCCTCTCGCTTGTTTGGTAAATATTATAGCATAACACAGGCGCACAAAGATAACTATGATACCAACACAACAGTGAGGACACACACACACACACACACACACACACACACACACACACACACACACACACACACACACACACACACACACACACACACACACACACAATGATTACAACTCTCAAAAGATTCCTGCTAGCTCGCAGCCACCTGTGATTATTTTTGCTATTCACTAAGATATTGACACCAAAATGAATATAGTAGCAACGGCTTTGAAACCTGAAATTGGCGAGCTACACTGAGCTCGCGCTCTTGGGAAACAAACAAAACGCAAGCGCGTGTTGGCTAGCAAACTATAAATGGCTAGCCAGCCTCACTACTCACTGAGCTGTGGAACTGGTAACGTTCTCACTGATACCGCTCAGTCTAGTCGTGTTAATTCATGCATTAGCAGCGCTGTATACGCAATTTCTATGCTGATTTCTGATTTATGCAAGCCAACGTTGGCTAGCAAGCTGTGCTGTGGTTTACAAATCCCACACAGCGCCATGATGATCGACAGGCGATGCCTCGTCCAAGGCAAGCCGCCCTTACACACACACACAGCACAGTCAGATAAATAAAAACACACCAAGGCAAAAGCCGGAAAAGCACATGTGTTATCTTACCGTCGCCGATAGCTAATAACCCAAACAGGGCCAGCAACGTGAAGACAGTTTGTTTTAAAGCCATTTCTTCAGGATTCCCATCGCTTCATATTCAATCATTCAAGTCTAGTATTGTCAACACTGCCAAACCTAAAACACAACCACACACCATACACCACCGGCAGCCAGGCGAAGTGATACAGGCGTAGTTGAAGGGGTGTGCTTATATTTAAAGGGGAGGGCTTCTTCACGTCTCAGCCGCCCCTTTGTTGTTGTAAGTAGTCCCCTCGCTAAATATAATGAAAATCAAGATTAGAGAGCGAGGCTGTTAGATTAGGACAAACATTAGGACATTACTTTTTTTTTTTTTTATCAAATAAAATGTATCAGACTAGGCGGGGATGTTTCTTCATAAGACAAACCAAAAGAGAATCTATTATAATAGTTGAAATCCTGAGCAGAATCTTAAAGAGAAAATGACAATGTAGCATCCAATACAAACCTTTTATGTAGGCTATATGCCTATATCGTTTTATTTTTTTAATCTTCTACCTGACAAGGGTATCTTTTCAATGACCATAAAAATCTAGGGTGGAAGTTATTGTTGAAACACACAATAGATGTGCTGCTGTAATGTGAAGAGTCTCTCTCTCTCTCTCTCTCTCTCTCTCTCTCTCTCTCTCTTTCTCTCTTAAAATGTTTACAGTCTGAATAAAGAATCGAGCATCAGCGCTAACTCGTGATTATAATCTGGTTACATAAAAATGCTCAGGGTCACACATGTTCCTTGAGTTCCTTCTATTTTGGGTGTGCAGAGGATTCTGTGAAAGATCATTGAATTAAAGTGAGATACACTTAATTGTCTTAATGAGAGTAGGCAGGTCCGGGATGCATTCGGCAGACTGGAAGTTTTATCTTGCCATGCTGTTATCACCTGTCCCTTGACTAGGGGTCTCACTGCTCTGTCCCCAAGTATAATTGTATCTGCTTAGTCTCCACAGTGGGCTTATATCCAGCCATTATCGAGCTGTCCAATTTATCTCCAAAATGTCTTCAGTGCACACTGTCTGCTATTCAAATACTCCTATCTAAGATGGGCCATTTGGAATTGGCCCACAGAGGGAGGAATACACAGAGAAGGGAAAGACAGGAAAACAGTAGGGCTCAGCGCTCTCAGACGGGGAGCTTTGCCTCTCTGATACTTGAATAACCCCCCACAGTGTTAAAAATAACCACCTCTTCATCTGACTGACCAGACAGACTGGGGCTTTGATGAAGTATTATCTCCCTGGAGTTTGTTCAACACCAGGCAGACAAAGCCATCCACACACACAAGCTGAGGTACGTATACTGAATGATCAATTCCCGTCCACACTCTCACAAAGTCATGTTCTTTTGTTGAATGTACAGTATGTATGCGTAAATAATGAATACGAGAGTTTCATAACATGTTGGGTTCTTTCTATTTAATATGTTTTCTCTACTATTTGTGAAGAATAAGAGAGTCTCCAGAAAATGGCTAGGAGTGAAATTCACTTCACTTTACACTAAATTGACCATCATCGTCAGACTATGGTGTGTAAATTCAGTCCTTGTGATACAATGAAACACAGGGAGTATAAAATACCTGCTATTGTGTATGCTTGTGCGTATGTGTGTAAGTGTCTCTGTGTGTGGGCAGTTTGTCCCAAGAATACAAGCATTTGGTGTTCGCATTTTTATGGAGAGGATCTGCCTGATATCTATCTGTGTAGGAATAAATATAGATCTGGATGAAATACGATCATACGGTTCAAACTTCTAGATTATATCTCTGAATTGTGAGACAGGTTTCACTGAAGCCAGTGAAACTCAGAAATAATGTTTGAAAGACATTTTTTTTTAATTAAAAACAAAGTGAATAAGCAATAAAGGGCAAATTTCGACAAAACAGCAAAGATAATAGCCTACCATACATTCTAAAACACATATTTTTGGATGACTGTGCTGCTGAACGAAAACTCGGCATGAGACAGCACTGCTATGTGGAATAGATCATTTAGTGTCTGGGAACCTCTAGAGTACAATAGGAAAACTGCATGCTATTTTTCACCTACCAGCATCTTGAGACCAATATGCGCAGACTTGATTAGAACGACGAAAATATGTTAATCTTATTTACTATGAAAAATGCAATACCCTGTTTTAATAATGTCATGTGTCTTTTATTTCCCTTTTTAGCATTGTGACTACTTCTGAACTCATGGCAGTGATGGTGATAGCACTTATTTGTCAAAAGTGTTGCATAATACAATATCATTCAAAAATAAAATAAAAATGTAAGAAAAATACATGAACATAATCAATATCCATATAACATCATACAAAGCACTTTAACTTTGAGCAGCACCACACATTTACAGTAAATCCAATGCTGGTTGAAGATACAATATTCTATTGTTAGGATATATATGTACACAACTGATTCATTAGCTCATTAGATTCGATAGCTGATCTTATCATGGGTAAGAGCTGACCTAATGGGAGCATTGCCAGGGTATGTGGCCAGCTCAAAAGGTTTCCAGGAAATACAAAAGAAAATCAATAGGTTCCTGTAAAGTGCATGGAAAACAAACAATACACGAGCAGGAAATTAGGAGTAATTTGCAATACGCATGAAAAAAAGATCAGCACGGTCTATATTATTTAAGATCCTCTTGAAGTCCTCTGTGTAGGTCATTCTCTGAAATGTGGTTATAGCTGAAACTGCAAACTATGTTTACATAAGACAGCAAAGTAGTTCAAAATAGTATTTGAGTGATAAGGGAAGAAGATAGAAACAAGTTGAAGATCCTCATAATGTTCATTGCAAATGACCCTAATTGGTCTCACTCAACCGACTGTGAGACATTCCCAAAGCATCACAGGACCGTCATCATAAGGAAACCCAGCATGACACATCTGCAAACAAGGTCTGACCCAAACATTTCCCCTAACCTCTGAATCAGGTTGCCTCTGAATGAGGACAGTGTCTCATCTCTGTCTGTGTGACTATCCATACACCACTACACTATCTGCCAGTAGGGAAAATTAGGTAATGACCGATTGTTCTGTCTGTAGCAGACCAGCCAAGTCCTATTGGTCCATGCTTGTCCAGTCCAAGATGTTAACAGATGAATAAGCCAAAACAAATACATAGAATCCCTTTGTATTCCTCCTGAAATGATTCAGTCTTCCCCATAGGTTGGAGGGGACTTCTTAGAAAGAGGCACCAGAAGTATGGGACACGGTGAGACTTGAATAGTAGGATAGGAATGAGATTGGCCTTGAGGGCCAGAGCCTGTCTCTCATCCAATTTACATGTAAAAAACCCCAACAACTATAGGAAAGTGAGTGAATGTGAGTGAAAATCTCAAATATAAATTCTATGGATTTGTAGGGGTACAAAATGCAAAAATAGGCCCTGTTTCAAACATGTACGATTATTCCACAGAGGAGCCCAGTCCAGTATTTTGGTCTGTAGGTTCACAAGTCCTGTGGAAGAGAGAGACTAAATTGTTTTCATGTCTGCATAGGTTCTGTGTAAGTGTAGAGTTCAGTTCTAGAGGTCCTGTTTGAGTTTCTCTGTGCTGTAGTCACTGTCCTGGTCCAGCTTGGCAAGGGTCTTTCTCACACGGAGGGCCGTGAGACGGGCCGGGGCGCTCTGGAACCAGCATTCTTTCATTATCTTGGCAATGGCCGACAGGATCTGCACGTGGAGAGAGACACAAGACCACACTCAAATTCACATGTGTTTCAACATAATGTGAGTGGTGGTGTTTCTCGATGTATACTGCACAGTATGCGATGTGGTATGATGTGTGTGAGTGTGTGTTCAGGCTACTCTGGCTGGATGCCTCACCGGGTGGGAGTGCAGTCTGTTGTGCAGACAGGGCCTCTGCTGGTCCACACACACTACTTTCTTCATCTCCTCAAAGCTGGGGTCAGAGGGCACCATGTCAAAGAAGGGGGGGCGATACTCCTCCACAATACCTAAAACAACATACATGATCACAGATGATATATACAGTTAGTATGGCAGCTAGTACAGTATGTCAGTGATCACATACCATCTTAATAATGACTACGGTGGGGAGGATCGTGGGAGGATTTATAGGGAAAATTGCCAACATCGTGATGATGACTTTTGATAAACTAATCAAGAGAAATGGAAGTTGAGAAAATGTCAAGGAGATTGAGTGACCACTGTATCTACATTAGATCAGATGAGAATTGGATTGTAAATGCAGGCGTAGTGTTATATATTGTAGAGTTAAATTAGTGTATGTGTAAACATCATACAGAACTGAAATAACATACTTGGAACTTCAGATAGGTAGAGAGTGGGAGAGCTGGGCTGTATATGGGACTAAAAAGAGAGCAGAGAGAGATATGGGATCCCTGGAGAGTGCATTGTGATGGAAGAGCTCTGCCTGGCAGTGCTTGTGTGTGTGTGTGTGTGTGTGTGTGTGTGTGTGTGTGTGTGTGTGTGTGTGTGTGTGTGGGTGTGAGTGTGAGTGTGTGTGAGTGTGTGGGTGTGAGTGTGTGTGTGTGTGTGTGTGTGTGTGTGTGTGTGTGTGTGTGTGTGTGTGTGTGTGTGTGTGTGTGTGTGTGTGTGTGTGAGTGTGTGTGCGTGTGAGTGTGCATTTGCGTGTGCGTGTGTGTATGCGAGCATCTGGACTTTGTGAGGGAGAGTGCTGACACGAGATAAGACTGTTTATAATTACTGGACTGCTAATCATGAGAGAGGATAGTAGAGACAGACACAGACTTGGTTACACACACAGACAGCCAGATAGAAAAACATTGTAGTGTTGAGAGACATGGATGAACTCCCTCCTACACATTCTCTAGAGATTTAAGAGTTCTAAGACTAATATAATGTATTTTCAATAAAATCTGCTCAAGTTAGTGGTAGTGAAGGTAGTGAAGCATCTATCCCAGGCTCCCTTGGTTAGCTTTTGTTCAGATGTGGCTAGTACATGTTTCAGTTATTTCAAGTAAAGCAGACCACTCTTCCTTTATCCATAGGCCTGCTGTAACTGTTTACCATTGACGATGGTCCTGCGGGAGATCTCCCAGAGGACCAGTCCCAGGGCCCAGATGTCCGTCTGCTTGTAGGACTCAAAGATGTCCATGCGGATGCTCTCGTCCAGCACCTCTGGGGCCATGTAGCGCTTGGTGCCCACACGTGGGTTGTTCCCCACATCCAGGTAGTCACTGGTCTGGCAGTGCATCACAGCCAGGCCTGAGGGCATAACAGGACCGCAGGAGAAACACACACAGGGTCAGCGTGATCACCGGTCAACTCTGACATCACATATGATCACATATGATATGACACATGTGTGACCTGGTAGGAAGGCTGCCCATATGGTATCTCCAGGTTTAACATGGTACATTAGCACTCAACATGTTTGTTGTGATGAAGATCTTTGTGTGAGGCTTGAAATATTGCCTATACAATATTGTACATACATTAAAAATCGAAATACAGGAGGCAACAAAGTATGGACATTGCCCTCATTTCTCTCTCTCTTTCCTCCCAACCCCAGCCTCCTCCTTCTCCTCTCACCCAGGTCAGCAATGCAGCACTGGCCATTCCTCTTGACCAAGATGTTGCGGGTCTTGAGGTCTCGGTGGGCGATAGCTGGCTTGCCCTGGGTGCTGAGGATCTCTGTGTGGAGGTGGACCAGGCCGCAGGCCACAGAGAGGCACATCCTTAGGCAGCCCTCGGGGTCCAGACTGCTGTACTGTAGGAAGTCATAGAGGGAGCCCAGCTCATGGAAGTGTGTGATCAGCCACAGCTGGGTGCTGGAGTTCTTCGATGTCATGTCAGAGGCTATGAAACCTGTTGGAGGGGTGAAATAGATTCCCTTCAGATATTGACTACTATTGGTAGGAAACAGAGGAGTCATTGTTTTGTTGATATGTGAAAGCGTAAAAACATTGTACTAAGATGGATTCTGCCGACTCACCCAGGATGTTGTCATGTCTGAGCTGCACAGTGTTGTAGATCTCTGTCTCCCTGATCCAAGACTGCTCATCTCGGGAGGAGAAGATCTTCACGGCCACGCTCTCGCCCATCCAGGTGCCCCTCCACACCTCTCCATACCGGCCCTTACCTGAGGGACGGAGACAGTGAGACACAAACCTTACATCAGACTTATACTTATCAGACACACACAAGAGATGAAATGGGTTGGAGTAAGAAATGACCCTATGTTACTACAGTTTTTCTCAATTGCTTGAGCACATTTCTTGAATCAGTATTTAACTTTTCAAAACAGTGAACCCTTCCCCTAAACAGTTAACATGTTTGCTAAAACACCACTTTTGGCAAAATGCACTCTCAAAACTTAATATATGTCACAAAAGCAAATCAGTGTATTAAAACAGTATCCTTTGTCAAAAGAAAATTCTACTATATAGTTTATGTTAGTACTGCACCTGTTATAGAAAATATATTTTCTTACAAATCTAAATCAAATTCATCTAAAATATTCAAAATCAAGCAGGTAGTCACAAAAACAAAAATGAGTGAGTCAGTGAGTGAGTGAGTGAGTGAGCGAGTGAGTTATTAAGTGGGTGAGTGGGTGAGTGAGCGAGCATGCGAATGCGTAAGTGAGTGAGTTAATCTGGCTGTAAAGAGACTGAATGAGTGAGTCATAGATGGACGCAGTGAATAATAACTTAATATAGAGGAGGGCATCTCACCGACACACTCGACCAGAGAGATCTGTCTGGCCATTGTCCTCTGGACCAGATATGGCAGGCCTGTTCCACTGCCTGATGTACAGAACTCATCAAATATGTCCTACAGAGACAGAGAGAGGGTCACACACCATCCACTCACACTAATACAGGCCTGACAATTTCATATTTCTTGGCAATAAGGAGCCTTCTATCAGGCTCATTCACCATGACTATAAGGTGTAATTAAGCTGTATACAAAGTCACTAGACTGAGGACTGAACCTGAGGCTCTCATTGGGCAATGACCACAATAGCATTGCTAGTAGATTAGTTTCATGTAGCCATACCTCCAAATCACAATGTTCTCCTCGCCTCCTTTGAGGTCTGGAAAATTCTAGATTAGCCGAACTGGCTTGACTGAACGATCTGAGAATGACCTCGCAATTTCATTGGATGTTACATTCCAAGAACCCTTCTCCATATGCTTCTCCAGATGATTGCTTGTTGTAATATGCATCGCCCATGCTAACTTGCAACATAGAAGAAAATGGAAGAATACCTGAAGGAAAAACTGAATGATGTTTTGCCAGACGTGTGCTCCATACACAACATCTAGTCTATGAAGGCATTAGGTATTTTATTGGTTTGACGTGTGGCGAGGCATAATTAATTTCAAACGGGTTTCCACTCCTTTGTACAGAAACTACGAAAGCCTGATCTCAACAAGGTTAATAGTTGACCAATAGCTTACAACTGAACCTACACAGTATTTAGTAATTATGTCTGCTTTGTGTCTACAGCATCAGTGATTTAGGTAGGTGGTGGTTCTT